>NC_136491.1:115734454-116174454 GCF_053919585.1 Euprymna scolopes
TTATATAAGTTCATTATTATTATTATTATTATTATTATTATTATTATTATTATTATTATTATTATTATTATTGTTGTTGTTATTGTTGTTAGGAAGTCTTATTAAAAGATGAGTCTGAGAGAGTCTTATTAAGAGAGATATTGCGTTCTGTGTTCGTGTTATGAAGAGATTCATATATATAAAATGTTCATACTTAGAAGTGTAATAGAAGCTCTTAGAGTGAGGAGACAGTGTTGAGACAGTCTTAGTGTTCACATTGTAGATATGAGATGTAGAGAAATTGTGTATGTGAAGACATTTTAAAACACAGAATGTATAAGACATAATGACAATTCCACTTTACCTTTTAGTAGAATTACAACACAAAGATGACGTTTATAAAAACACATGATGGGTTTATTTCTTCTTCGACCGGTCGGTGTTTTTCCTAGTCAGGAATTCAAAGTTTTACATTTTATGTTTCAAAGGTGACCGTCTCGCTTCCAGACGTTCGACTATCCATCTCTCGACTCCAGACTGTCGTCTCGTCCTCAGGCTCTCCCTGCTTAACTCTAAAGTTTCTAACTATCTCGAGAACTTCCCATTTTCTATGACGTCATACACATGTTAAAACATGTGTCTTCTTTCACGTGTTCTGGAAATGCGTGTTCAAAACTTTTTCCTTTGTTTACAAAAGGAATTTTAACCTATATTTCCAGTAACCTATATTTCCAATATGTTAAAAACATGTTTATTAAATTATCCTATAGTTGCGTTCCTTTTCTTAAAACTATTTTATCTCTAAGCTAAACAATGTTTTTTTTTTACATTCCATTTTCTAATTCTCTCTCGTAATCTATTTCTAAACCTAAATTACGAGGTTCGAATTTCGTCTATTCTATTTCATTTTCATTTTAACTAAATCTCTCTATTTTTATACTTACATGAAAAGGGGGCAGCCCTTATCATGTAACACTAGAAATAATTGTAAGAAAGAAATAGCGACAGCTTAGAGAGAATATACCGAATCCATCAGAAAACGCATTGAAGCACAGAAATTAGGAACCTGTGAATTCTGGAAAATCTACAACAGATGTAAGAAATAATGGGCAATCAATAATTCCCCCATTATACAACAGCCATGAGGTTGTTTTCATAGTAACCGAAAATATTAACCTGCTTGCTTGTTAGTTTGCTTCAAACTCTACTTTGGACCCAGCAAACTATTTCCTCCCTAATTTTCCTTTGCGGACGGAAAACACACATGATGATCTGAAAATCGCCCCTTCTTAGTACATGATATAAAATAAAACTAGACACCTCAAAAGCATGTGGCGATGATCTCATTCCGACTGTACTATTAAAAAAATGCTTCGCTGAAGTTGCTGCAGTTGCACCGGATCTCTCCAAACTTTTCAACAACTGCCTTAACGAATCTTTCTTTCTTGACTAGTGAAAAGGTGCTTTTGTGGCACCAGTTTTTCAAGAACGGATCCATTTAATTATCGCCCCATTAGCCTTCTTCCTCTTTTTCGGCAAAATATTTGAGTCTATAATTAATTAAGCTCAAGTTCGCCATCTTACGGCTGCTTCTGTCCGACCAACAGTATAGATTTAGGCAAGCTCGTTCTACTGTAGATATACTAACTGTAATCTCCGAACGTATATATTATGTATTTGATAAGGCAAGAGAGACTAGAACAGTAACCCTAGATATATCTAAGGCTTAGGACAGGATATGTCACGATAGAAATCAGATAATATGCTATTACTTAAAATAATTTAATTCTCCTAAAATGAGAGAAGAATGCAAGTTTCCTGGATGGCCGTACGTCAAAATTGTATAAGTCAACTGAATTAAAGGAATAAATTATAAGATAGTCAACATCATGAATAACTTTTTGTCATTTATTCTATATATTGCTCAGTATTGCTCAGTAATTACATTGAGCTTCTTAAATAAGGATCGATATACATTATAAGAAAATATATTTCTACCGAAAAATAAATATCTAAAAATCACCCCTGCTCAAGTACACGCTATCATAAAAAACCTTGACACTTCAAAAGCATGTGGACCTCATCTCATCCCAGCTGTGCTATTAAAAAAGTGCTCAGCCGAAGTAGTTCCAGTTCTATCCAAACACTACAACAAATGCCTTAATGAATTTTGCTTTCCGGGCTGTTGGAAAAATGCTTCAGAAAAAAGGCGAAAGAACTGACCCATCAAATTATAGCCCCATTAGAATCCTCCCACTTTTCGCCAAAATATTTGAGATCATAATAAACCATGCTCTAGTCGGCACCTTATAGATGCTAAACTTCTGACTGACAAACAATATATGGATTTAGACAAGCCCGTTCCACAGCTGACATCCTCACTTTAATTTCTGAACGTATATACCATTCACTGGACAAAGCGTGGGAGGGCAGAATGGTAGCTCTTGATATATCTAAGGCTTTTGACAGGGTATGGCATGATGGTCTCCTGAGGAAAATTACATCATACGGTATCTCTGGTAGAATACTTAACATAATTAAATCCTTTATAGATAAGAAAAAAATCCAGGTTGTCCTCGACGGTCGCACATTTATACAGTGTGATATAAATGCGGGAGTGCCTTAGGGGTCTATGCTTGGACCTCTATTGTTCCTAATATTTATTAATGACCTCCCCGACACAACTGCCTCTGAGATGGGTATATATGCTGATGACACCATACTCTATAACAGGCATGTCAGGAAAACAAATGAACACATAACTAAAGAAATGGCAAAAACACTAGAGGATGACTTCGAATCTGTAGTGGAATGGGGACATAAATGGATGGACACATTCAATGCTGCTAAGAATAAACTGGTTTCCTTCAATAATTACAAGAAACCTTCTCTGCCACCAATAGCAATGGCCAGTGACTCCCTGTCTGAGATTACATCTTCCAAACTGCTTGGCCTAACGTTCACAGGAAACATGAGTTTGAACAATTATACTGAAAGCATTGCCAGGGCCGCTGCGAAAAAGGTAGGCTCTCTCTACCATGCTAGAAAACTACTGACACCTGAAAGTATCCTGTACATCTATAAGGCCACCATTCGTCCATGTATGGAGTATTGTTGTCATATTTGGGCTGGTGCATCTGCTACTGGTCTCTCGCTCCTAGACAAGGTTCAAAAGACAGTCGCCAGTCTGATAGGCCCTGAACTGGCATCTAAGCTTCAGTCTCTGTCCCATCGACGAAACGTTGCATCCCTCTGCCTGTTCTACAAGTATTTTAATGGTGAATGCTCTGACGAACTGCAGACACTTGTGCCCCCACGACGTAGACACCCTCTACAAACCCGTCAGGCAGCTAAATCCCACCTCCACACAGTAGAGATCCCTAGATGTAAAAGATCTTTCTACTCCAGTATTTTGTTCCCCAGAACCGCTAGACTCTGGAATTCCATTCCAGGTCCCTGCTTCCCTAACTGTACTGACATGCAGAAGGTCAAGTGTAACGTGAACTGATATCTTGCTGCCAAAATCCCAACATTGTGCCCCAGTAGTTGCTGCCCCTGCTAGTAGCTCCCTACACCAAAGTGGCAATGTGGCTTGTTTGGGGTGAAAATGTAATATATATATATATATATATATATATATATATATATATATATATATATATATATATACTTATTTTTTCACTATAATAATTAAATAACTACAAACACTAGTGATTCATCCTTTCGGGAATCTTCAGTGCAGAGTGTCACGATGAACACCAGTCGAACGATTTGAACTCCGCAACACGAAACATCTCTGGCCCGATTAGCGAAGACTTAATCAATTCGGCTACTATTAACCGCGTTAAATAACGTTGAATTTAAACATCTTAATTTTAAATGTTCATTTACGTCAGTCAGACAGTGATCTAATCTCTCTCTCTCTCTTTCTTTCTCTCTCTCTCTCTCTCTCTCTATATATATATATATATATATATATATATATACTTTAGCTGGTGTGTTGAACTTTGTTAAACAAAATCGATATAATCACAGAAAATTAGATAGCGAAATACATGTGATGTTAAAGAATATACTTTTGACGGTAATCGTAGTAGTCCACCGAAAACACTATTTTGAATAGGATCGACGGTGTTTAGTAATTTATTCAAATATTCTGATGAAGGATATATATATATATATATATATATATATATATATATATATATATATATATATATATATATATATGTGTGTGTGTGTGTGTGTGTGTGATTTTAAGAATGTGAGAGATTGTATATAATAAATTCCACAGCCAAACAACGTCGCAGCCCACAAGAGCCATGACAGTCAACGAACCGGAAGTCCAAGACTCGAGTTTCGCCCTCACTTGGCTCATCAGTTAGACACATCCGAACTCAGGATTCGAAACTCGAACCTCTTGTATTCGAGGCAAGAACTCTACCAACTGAGCAAACGCCCCGCACACAAGAAGTTCTATTAACCATCACAGATCAAGCAAACCGCGTCGAAATCCGACTGTGAAATGAACCTACTTCGTCTGGAAAAGGGACGCTGTCATCCAACCAGCTAATAATCCAAAGCCGATGTCTCACAAGTAGGAGTTTTTGACTCGAAAGGACGATGCCATCCAGCAATGCTAACCAAGCGAACAACTTATGATAGGATTTTCAGAATGTGAGAGAGTGTATATAATAAATTCCACAGCCAAACAACATCGCAGCCCACAAGAGCCATGTCAGTCAACGAACCGAGACGTAGTAGGTTCATTTCACAGTCGGATTTCGGCGCGGTTTGCTTGATCTCTGTTGGTTAATAGAACTTCTTGCGTGCGGGGCGTTTGCTCAGTTGGTAGAGTGCTTGCCTCGCATGCAAGAGGCTTTCGAATCCTGAGTTCGGATGAGTCTAACTGATGAGCCCAAATGAGGGCGAAACTCGAGTCTTGGACTTTCAGTTCGTTGACTGTCATGGCTCTTGTGGGCTGCAACGTTGTTTGGCTTTGGAATGTATCTTATATATATATATATATATATATATATATATATATATATATATATATATATATATATATCAGTAATGGGGAGAGTAATTTCAGTGATTCCGATATTTACCCATCAGGGTGGTTTTTTAAAAAA
This sequence comes from Euprymna scolopes, assembly GCF_053919585.1. NCBI lineage: Eukaryota > Metazoa > Mollusca > Cephalopoda > Sepiida > Sepiolidae > Euprymna > Euprymna scolopes. Next base: position 115,739,569 of record NC_136491.1, read on the forward strand.
TTATTTAATTTGAAAATGTAATCTAAGATGTTGAAATTGAAATAGTACGAGTGAAAAAATGAAGTAAAAGGCGGTCACTTAAAATTAATTATACGTTTAAAATTGGGAACACGATTATGTGATAAGAATTTGAGAATAGAACAGATAGCAAGTTAAAGTCTTTGCTTCTTTCTTTGTGACACGGAGTATTTGATGGAAGCAGTTTCTTTGAATAACTCTGGTAATATTTTTAAAGGTTATAATTTTTAATGCTGTTAATGATTAATGTGAGTACTTGTTTAGGAAGCATGCAGTTATTTCCCTTTTGAAACACTAGATACACAGAGAAAATGAGATCATTATATTCTAGGCATTGATATATATATATATATATTTATATATATATATATATATATATATATATATATATATATATATATATATATAGTAAGTTATAAAATGTATATGGCGATTAAGCTACACTGAATATTCCGCGTTTCATCAACTCTAGGATTCTTCAGGCTTAAGCATAAGCCTGAAGAATCGCGGATGGAACGTGGATGAAACGCAGAATATTCAGTGTAGCTTAATCGCCATATACATTTTATAACTTACTAACTAGCTCTACCTACGTATTGAGCACTTTTGAAGTAAATACTTGAAGTTTACGCATAAATCTATATTTTCGTATATTAATTTTATGAGAGTAAATTAAGTAGTTATATATATATATTCATTCCATATATATATATATATATATATATATATATATATATATATATATATATATATTCATTTAAAACATATCGCTAAAACCAAAAACAAAACAACATCTAAGTAAATCGCGATATATCCAGACAGTTGGCGAGATGGTCCAGGGTAAGGGTTTAGGCTCATTACTGTTGGGTCCCGATTTCGAATCTCGCTAGATACAGCCACTCTGATGAGTCTTAGACCACGAAACACGTGTCAGTGGATAATTACAAATTAATAATATATATATATATATATATATATATATATATATATATATATATATATATATACGTGTGTGTGTCTGATTTAGATTAGTTTTTTGCACAAGAAACGTGGATAAATATGCGTCGGTTAATTAAAAGAGACACTTATTTATCTTACTAAGTTCGCTATTGACATAAGTTTGCTACCCAAGGTTTCAGATATATGGTAACACTCTTTCATCATGATAGATCTAATGATGCCATTTCGAAATGTGCCATTTCAAAAGCGAGTGCTCAGTTGACATCCGTAACTGATGAAATGACAGAATGATGTAATGTATGCACTTTTCACAAAGCCTTGTACAACGAACTCATGTCAATAGTTACTTTTTATGTACAGATATATGCGAAATATGCATGAGTTAAGGCTATGATAAGGCTATATAAATATATGAAAACCAGCGCTAATTCCTTACCGAATAGATCTAGTAAAAAACAGAAGTCTCTGGAGAACGAATAGTTTTATATATGACCGAATGAAATATGTGAATAATATACAAAAACGAAGTGATAACAGCCCCTTTAAGAAACTGGTTTCTTATCGTTGAGCACTTTCAGTTGATATAAAAAAGCGGTCAACTTAGCTTTTAATCGCAGATTATCGTATAATGATAAAACACATTTAATGAAATAAATTTTAAAAATTCAACAGCATTTCTCGCGGTTAACGGTAGCCGAATAGATATGGTCCTTGCTAATGAAGCCAGGGATGGCTCCTGTGGCCGGGTTCGAATCTATCCACTGGCGTTAATCGTGACACTTTGCACTGAAGCTTCCCGAAAAGATGAAACACTAGTGTTTGTAGGTAATTAATAATTGTTATGATATATATATATATATATATATATATATATATATAGAGAGAGAGAGAGAGAGAGACAGACAGACAGACAGAAAGCTCAGTACAAATCGAACTCAAAAAAACTCTCCAGCCTCATTCCTTACCGTCTTATTTAAGTTGATATATAAAAAATAAAAAAAAATAACGTTGTTGAAGGTATAAATATATATTGGCTTAATCATAGAGATAAGACGTTAATCTACCAAATTTCAGTTTCCTTTCAATTATAACCCCTTACTAGTTATTTTTACCGACTAAAACAAAATAGTACTTGTTCTACAGGTATGCGTCGCGGCATTGAATAGCGGTAAGACGTCAGTTTTTTTTTCATTATCTCTTCAGCTTTCACGTAACAGGTTCAAGCCTGCATGCCTACTACCACTTTTATTTTTACTTAACACACATCTCTAACCACCGGGAAACGCCGAGCACTCAGGCTAGTATATATATATATATATATATATATATATATATATATATATATATATATATATATATATATATATATATATATATATTACCTTCATTGGATACTTTACCTTGCACCAGACTATCCATTAAGGTAAAATCACCTAATTTTTTTCAATTAAGGGAGAAAGGGCCAAGGTTTCATTTAAAAATAAATTAAAAAAAAACAAAAGAAAAAACAGACAACGTGGTTTTAAAAAAAAAGATTTTAAACTTCAGACTTTACAGGTAAATTTCTAAAAAACACTACTTTTTTGTTTTAAATTTGAATATATTATTTATTGATCTTTTATCTTCAATTTGTGATATATAAAACTTTGGTGAGTAAATTAATTATTTACTTTTTGATAGACACTTGAATATGAGGGGGGAGCGTGAATAAAAAAAAACGTTTGTCTAAAATAGTATATTCAGTTTATTGGAAATGGCATACAATTTTACATTGACCCTGAAAATATCGTAAAAATAGCATCAACAGAAAAATTTTGATAGATTTTTAAAGTTTAAAAATTGAAAAAACTGAGTTCGAAAAAATTCAATTAATTTCATTGCTGTTTTTTTTTTAATTAAAAAAAACATTACTATTACTTTTAAAACAACTTTAATAGTTTATTATATAGTATAATCCATAAACAAAATAAACAACCCACTTTTAAAAGAGAAATTACGAGTTTTTTATATTTTATTAGTAGTTTCGTGTTAGGAGTGTCAAAAATTCCTGCAAAAATTCTGATACACCTAGGGCGACGATGACATGCCTGCGAGTCTGATAAAACAGCGATGATTATTTTTTATATATAGTTTCCATGTTTTTATGAGATTTTGCGTTTTATCTTAATTTTTTGCTTTGTAATTCAGACTTAACGATCTTTTCAATAGAAATTGAAACAGATGTTAGTCACAGAAGCGATGACGCCTAATTTTAATAACTCCATCAATGTTTTCTTAGTTTCTACTCCGACCCTTCCACGAAACTATCTACACGTTACGCCTTTTCTCAAAATGTCGCCTACATTTTAAACACGAATACATCGCAATTATTAGCGATGACTTAAATAATTGATATTAGTAAGCGATGCAGTCTTTTATATTACTAACTTGCCTGGGTGCCAGGCGTTTCCCGGGTGTTTGGAAGTGTGTGTTGAGCAAAAAATATGGTAGTAGGCAGGCAGGCAGGCTCGAACCCGTGAGGTGAAGGCAGAAAAGAAGGTAAAAGAAAACCTGCGGTTTACCGCTACTTCATGACGTCACCGGAAGTTGGGAACCTTAAAATTAGGCAAAGTCAATACAACCGATACGATAACTTTCAAAAATGGCTCGCAAAAAATTGACACCTCCTTGTTGAAAACTGCCCAGTTGAGGGTCAAGGAATTAATGTTTTTGGTCAATTTTACGATATTAATCTCGTACAAATCCGTCGCCTCTGGCGAAAGTTTTAGGCAGACATACATTTAAACAGCCAGGTGAGATTTATATTATAGATAATAACATACACATTATGTAAATTTTTGGCACTTCTGCATTGCACGGACGATGCCAATTTTTTTTTAGTGCATTTCACTAATGTCGCCAGGTAGCGCTTCTCGGCGAAAGAACAAGGAACGATAACTCGTACTTCTAGGAAAATCCTTCAGAAACCTTTATCTTAAAAGAGACGTAAATTCCCTAGATATGTGCGATATTGCATTGTTGACGTCGAATCCCCGGGGAAACAATAGATATTTTGCAGACTAATAGATGCTTGTCGATCACAGACCAGTGTAAATGTGGCCAACTTAGTTGACCTTTTAACATGTGCCACAAGAAGTTAAAACTAGATTTTGTTACAATGACAATTTGACATTAATTAAAAATGTTTAGGAAAAATAAAAGAAAAAAATCCAATGTGCCTTTAATTCAAAAATTTTTTTTTATTAAAATCATATCTTATCATGCAAACTTTTATATAATTGTTTTTACATCTTTATATAGCCAATGTCTTGATTTTGAAATATTTTTGTGTTCGGAAAAAACTATTGTTTGTTATTTATTTGCCGTATTATTTGACCAAGAAGAAATTGGAGTTATCGCCCTCTAACAATGGCGCCGTCGGTGTAATGCAGAAATGCCAAAGGTTTTGTTGCATACTTTCTTTATTCCGTGCAGTTATGAGCAATGAATTTCTAAAGTTTCAGCATTTCTTTTAAAAGTAAAATAGTTTTATTATTACAAGGCATTATTCAGATTTGTAATAAGCTGTTGTTTCAAATAGTTTTTTTTTTACACATTCTTTAATGCAATGCGCACTTATAAACATTGCACTTGTACCCGTCCGACGTAACTACACCCCGACGAAGTCGTATAGCAGTGGAGTCTCGCTCTTTACTGCAGAGGTTCCTAGATGCTGGAAGGATTTTTACGCAAGTAGTTACTCCCACCCACGGACTACTCAATTTTGGAATTCCTTCTCTCTTTTTTTTTTTTTTTGCTTCCCCGAGTGTATTAATATGCAGAAGTTTAAATGCAATCTGAAAAGATATCTCGTTCATCTCCTCACATAGTCTGTTGTAGACATAGTTCAAAATAGTAGCCCGAGTTCAAGCAAAGCTTGGTATGCTTAGTTTTTACACTTCAACACCGTAAACAACGGTTCAAATGTGATATACTGACGTGAAACGCAATTATACAGAGATAACTGATATTAAAATAAAAGATATTAGAATCCAGCATACCCATTGTTCTACGTGCTTCATCAACACTGAGCACATTTGCTCACTGTTGATGGCAAATAAGAAAGCTTTGATAATTTTGAGAGTTATTGGAAATTGTTTTAACGCAACAAAAACGGGGTTTTCGCATCACTGTGTAACTATACATGACATTTTCTTAACCTTTAGGCTAAGATCAGTGTAGTAGCTGTTCTGATGCTACATTTTACCGTTTCTGTATTTGCTCAGTGTTAAAAATCCTTCATGACTGAGACAATTTTCATTTTTTGTTCCTGTCCAGACTGACCCTTTGGGGGAAGCTCGATTTTCCCCACATTAAAAATCGACTTTAGGGAGGCAAGAAAATGGGAACAATACACGAAACATGGTTCTAACATGATTCTCTAGAATTTACTCTGTTGTTATCTGCAAAAGTCACAGCATGTAAAAGACATCTACATGTCCGAGTGGCAATATGTTCTGTTTGGGGGTGAAGAAAAGAAAAACCAAAAATAATACAAGTCTTATTTATTACAGAACTTTTTTTTATGGAAGCGTTTTAATATTAAATAGTGTTTTCATTATAATGATATTTGTATTATGTCCAAAGAGTTTATAAAACCTTTCTTTTATTCATACGAGACAATTTTGAATCAAGGATTTGTTAATACAAGCAGCGTTTGTTTAAAAAATGTAACCAGTTTAATTATTCCTATATCTTTTTTTACGCTTTAACTTGTTTTTCTTCTTCATGGTGTTTTATTTCATGCAGATAAAAAGCAAATATTTGTTTCATTGAAAGTAGTGTATATTTATTCTAAGCAGTGTTATTGTTGCAAACAGATTTTCATCTTTATTAGCGGGACTCTTGTAAATTCCATAGTGGCATATTTCATATATAATATATTGGACATTCTGTGGACATCATCGCGAATGGAGACCCGATGTATATTATTGTAGCCTTTTTATTAAAACTGTAACAGCATTTATCCAAGTAATTTGGTTAACCTAGCGTTAGAATATATCTGGTTATTACGGTTAATCTCCAATATCCTTATAGGAGACTTTGATATATTTCCATTGTATAGACGTCCGGCGCGAACGAAAACCTCGCGATATCATTATACAGACAGAACAGATACTATCCTTGGATCCTAGCCAGAAGACCAGGAATATATATTTTATGATAGTTTCACGTACATCCCAAAAGCAACATCATGTTTTTTATTCATTTTTTTAATATTACGTTTTCGGTGATTGGGAGATCCTATTTATTAAAAAGGAAGATAGACGGTGATAACTAGGGATGTGATAACAGCATATTCTTTTCATTGTTTGGACTATTGAGTATATATCCGTTAATATCTTATATGTTTTTATATAGACAGATGCGGTTCTCGGTTTATTAGGTGTGCCCAACTGTGTCGGATATATACCCGAGAGTCAAAAGAATGAAAAGAATATTCTCCTGTCACACCCCAAGTGATAACATACTACGAACATTAAATTAGAGTATATATGTATTAATTAAATATTCGTGATATGTTATACATTCTATCCTTCTTTTTAATAAATAGGATCTTCCGATCGAATAATTTATAATCTGGAAACCGTGACACACGCACGTACTTACGTTAAAAGTCCTACGGTATAAATATATCAATACTAATTTTTCCACTCCTCTCAGAAAGTGTTTCATTGCAAACATCTTTTATTCAAATCAACACATCACTCGTTAAGCCCTGGCCTTGCGATAGAAATGGCGTCAGTAATTAAAACAGGGTGCGGCGGTGGTTCAGTGGTTAATGCCACTTTTTGGAGATGATGCTGGTCTAGTGCTAAGCAACACGAACTGACGATCTGCATCTCCCGAGTTTGAATCCAGTTCGTTCCACACAAAAATCAATTTCAATTAGGATGTTGGAAACCTTAACGTGGCCTCTCTTGTAAGTACCTGTTGTCCCTATACAAATAATTCTGACTAGATAAATATCGGGCAAACCAATGCCAACAGTAAAATCTTCGGATGCATACGGTATGATGATGGTGATGATTAATTAAAATTCATACTATGTTTATAAATGTTCAATAGTCAAAATCTGAATCCAGTCGGATTATTAGTTTACAAATTACAGTTATTTGAATAAAACCTTAATTTCGAACATCCAAAAACAACGTAATCATCTGAATTTTATACGCTGATAAAGCAATGCTTTTTGATGATTAAAATAATGTTCAAGCAAAGCTCGGTATGATAATTTATTCCACTTCTCGGCCATAAACAATGGTTAAAATGTGATATACCGACATTAGACCGAATAATACAGAGAGAACTGATACTGAAGTCAAAGATGAGATGACAAATAACAAAGCTTATTTGCAATCGTTTTAACTCAACAAAAACGGAGGGTTTTTTTTTTGTATGACTGGGTAATAATTCATTAAACATTCCTTTGCCATTGGACCAAGATCACAGCGTAGTGTCTGTTCTGATATTACGCTCAATGGATTTTGTCTTCGGTCAGTGAAGGAGAAATTCTTCGTGACTAAGCCAATATTCATTTTGTTTTTATACAAAGTGCCCCTTTTGTGGGAGCTGGGGTTTCCCCACATTAAAAATCGACCTCGTCTCTAACTCTTCCCTCCTGGAGAGGCAAGCAAATAGGAACAATACATGAAATAGGATCTAACATGTTTCTCTAGAATTAACTCACTCGTTAGCTTCAGAAATCACAGCATGTAAAAGACATCTAAACGACAAAAGACGCAAACATCAACATGCACAGTTTTGTCATCCGTGTTTCCGAATGCGTAATATATTATTCCCCGACTGCTTTCTGAAAAGTAAACATTCCAATAACGGATACTATGTTTGATATTGGTCGAAGCTATTCTGTAGCATTCCATGTTCCTGTCTTCCGGCATCATTGTATCTACAATAATATAACAACATAAAATAAAAATTAAAAACATGTTTTTCTTATATATAAAAAAAACATTAAACAATTTAGTAAAGAAAAATTGTTTATGCCTACATGCAGATGCACAAAAATTTACTTCTGTAAATGTTTAAATAACAAAAGTATTTAGAATTCAAAACAATTACTGAAATTTATACAATCATCCTTATTACGCTTTTGAACGTTTGAGACGAGGATTAGTTTTTCGTCATATTTCAATTGCAAACATTCGGTGCAGTTGATAAAATACTTGATCAAATCCAGTTGTTCAGCTATGCTCTTCTGAAGGTTAAAAGTTACATCCTCAGTACAGGCGACGCTCAAAGTACAATTGAGTATTAATTGGGACTTCTGTGCAGTCATAGCTAATGGGACAACTTATACTAAAATCATGAATAAAAATGCATGTGTAGACTATAATTATTCGCGGTAATAATTGTTAGAAAAATACAATTAAATATTAATGAATTAGTATCTAATACGATATTAGACATACTAACGGGGGAAGGGGTACCAGGCTTTGTCTGGGCGTGAAATACTCTTAAATATGATATTTTAATTTGCCCAGATTTCGTATACAGTATTATAGAGTCATGATTTTAAAAGTTAATAAAAGAGTATTTCGGGGTGCATCAGTCAGAATCGAAACCGTAGAATTCAATGCTGGTAATATTACCACTGTACCAACGTGGCATAATGTGAACTAATTAAGAATTAATAAAAATAAAATTAAACTAAGATGAATGTGCAAAATGTGTAACGATGTTTTCAAGTTTGACCTCTTTTTTACCTCTTAAAACCTATTTTAACCGGCTAAAGACCTATAAAAGAACGGTCCGTAAAAAATCCAATCATTTAAGTCCCTTAGCGCTGCTTTGTGACTTTAATTTTAGGAAGGGATAGTTTGAAAATATGGAGACAGACAGACTAACATATAGCCTTTTTATACTAGATTTCACAAATATAAGCGATAATTACATGTATAAATGAAGTAGTTTAAAAGTTTGTTTCATCCCAAACAAAATTTCCACAGCATCGATATAAAACAAAAAAAACAAGAATATTAAGAAATAAGATAAATAACAAGAAATAACAAGAAAATTAAAAGATAATATTAGTTTTCGGTAAAATGTATAACTTTGTCGGATATACCAAGAGAAAAAAAATAGGGGTAGCATATTACGAGTTCATGGATATTTATATTTTTCCTACTAATAGATTAACGCTTATGAAGATTATTAATAGAAACTCGAGGATACGACTTCATGGGTTTATCAATTAAGCTCGATCAACACCTAAGACGTATTAGAGACGATTGAGAGTGAACGATATGAAAGAAAGTAAAGCAAAAAAAAAGAAAAATTAAAATAACGAGTAAAGAAAATAGGAAATTAAATTCTTATTATTTTCAGCAAATTTGCAATGAAATAGCTATACAAATCTAATCAACTTTTTTAAAATTATAATTTGCAATGGAATAGCTATACAAATCTAATCAACTTTTTAAAATTATAATTTGCAATGGAATAGCTATACAAATCTAATCAACTTTTTTAAATTATAATTTGCAATGGAATAGCTATACAAATCTAATCAACTTTTTTAAATTATAATTTGCAATGGAATAGCTATACAAATCTAATCAACTTTTTAAAATTATAATTTGCAATGGAATAGCTATACAAATCTAATCCACTTCTTTAAATTACAATTTGCAATGGAATAGCTATACACATCTAATCCACTTTTTTAAATTATAATTTGTAATGGAATAGCTATACAAATCTAATCAACTTTGTAAAAATTATAATTTGCAATGGAATAGCTATACAAATCTAATAAACTTTTTTAAATTATAATTTGCAATGGAATAGCTATACAAATCTAATCAACTTTTTTAAAATTATAATTTGCAATGGTATAGCTATACAAATCTAATCAACTTTTTTAAACTTATAATTTGCAATGGAATAGCTATACAAATCTAATCAACTTTTTAAAAATTATAATTTGCAATGGAATAGCTATACCAATCTAATCAACTTTTTTAAAATTATAATTTGCAATGGAATAGCTATACAAATCTAATCAACTTTTTAAAAATTATAATTTGCAATGGAATAGCTATACAAATCTAATCAACTTTTTAAAATTATAATTTGCAATGGAATAGCTATACAAATCTAATCAACTTTTTAAAACTAAGAATTTGCAATGGAATAGCTATACAAATCTAATAAACTTTTTTAAAATTATAATTCGCAATGGAATAGCTATACAAATCTAATCAACTTTTTTAAAATTATAATTTGCAATGGAATAGCTACACAAATCTAATCAACTTTTTAAAACTTATAATTTGCAATGGAATAGCTATACAAATCTAATCAACTTTTTTAAAATTATAATTTGCAATGGAATAGCTATACAAATCTAATCAACTTTTTTAAACTTATAATTTCCAATTGAATAGCTATACAAATTTAATCAACTTTTTTAAAATTATAATTCGCTATGGAATAGCTATACAAATCTAATCAACTTTTTTAACATTATAATTGGCAATGGAATAGCTATACAAATCTAATCAACTTTTTTAAAATTATAATTTGCAATGGAATAGCTATACAAATCCAATCAACTTTTTTAAACTTATAATTTGCAATGGAATAGCTATACAAATCTAATCAACTTTTTTAAAGTTATAATTTGCAATAGAATAGCTTTACAAATCTAATAAACTTTTTAAAAATTATAATTTGCAATGGAATAGCTATACAAATCTAATCAACTTTTTTAAAATTATAATTTGCAATGGAATAGCTATAGAAATATAATCAACTTTTTTAAACTTATAATTTCCAATTGAATAGCTATACAAATCTAATCAACTTTTTTAAAATTATAATTTGCAATGGAATAGCTATACAAATTTAATCAACTTTTTAAAAATTATAATTTGCAATGGAATAGCTATACAAATCTAATCAACTTTTTTAAAATTATAATTTGGAATGGTATAGCTATACAAATCTAATCAACTTTTTTAAAATTATAATTTCCAATTAAATAGCTGTACAAATCTAATCAACTTTTTTAAAATTATAATTTGCAATAGAATAGCTATACAAATTTAATCAACTTTTTAAAAATTATAATTTGCAATGGAATAGCTATACAAATCTAATCAACTGTTTTAAAATTATAATTTCCAATTGAATAGCTATACAAATCTAATCAACTTTTAAAAAATTATAATTTGCAATGGATTGCTATACAAATTTAATCAACTTTTTAAAAATTATAATTTGCAATGGAATAGCTATACAAATCTAATCAACTTTTTTAAAATTATAATTGGCAATGGAATAGCTATACTAATCTAATAAACTTTTTTAAAATTATTATTTGCAATGGAATAGCTATACAAATCTAATCAACTTTTTTAAACTTATAATTTGCAATGGAATAGCTATACAAATCTAATCAACTTTTTTAAAGTTACAATTTGCAATAGAATAGCTATACAAATCTAATAAACTTTTTAAAATTATAATTTGCAATGGAATAGCTATACAAATCTAATAAACTTTTTTAAAATTATAATTTGCAATGGAATAGCTATACAAATCTAATCAACTTTTTTAAAATTATAATTTGCAATGGAATAGCTATACAAATCTAATCAACTTTTTTAAAATTATAATTTGCAATGGAATAGCTATACAAATCTAATCAACTTTTTTAAACTAATAATTTGCAATGGAATAGCTATACAAATCTAATCAACTTTTTTAAAGTTATAATTTGCAATAGAATAGCTTTACAAATCTAATAAACTTTTTAAAATTATAATTTGCAATGGTATAGCTATACAAATCTAATCAACTTTTTTAAAATTATAATTTGCAATGGAATAGCTATAGAAATATAATCAACTTTTTTAAACTTATAATTTCCAATTGATTAGCTATACAAATCTAATCAACTTTTTAAAAATTATAATTTGCAATGGAATAGCTATAAAAATCTAATCAACTTTTTTTAAATTATAATTTGCAATGGAATAGCTATACAAATCTAATCAACTTTTTTAAAATTATAATTTGCAATGGTATAGCTATACAAATCTAATCAACTTTTTTAAAATTATAATTTCCAATTGAATGGCTATACAAATCTAATCAACTTTTTTAAAATTATAATTTGCAATAGAATAGCTATACAAATTTAATCAACTTTTTTAAAATTATAATTTGCAATGGAATAGCTATACAAATCTAATCAACTTTTTTAAAATTATAATTTCCAATTGAATAGCTATACAAATCTAATCAACTTTTAAAAAATTATAATTTGCAATGGAATAGCTATACAAATTGAATCAACTTTTTAAAAATTATAATTTGCAATGGAATAGCTATACAAATCTAATCAACTTTTTAAAATTATAATTTGCAATGGAATAGCTATACAAATCTAATCAACTTTTTTAAAATTATAATTTCCAATTGAATAGCTATACAAATCTAATCAACTTTTTTAAAATTATAATTTGCAATGGAATAGCTATACAAATTTTATCAACTTTTTTAAAATTATAATTAGCAATGGAATAGCTATACAAATCTAATCAACTTTTTAAAAATTATAATTTGCAATGGAATAGCTATACAAATCTAATCAACTTTTTAAAAATTATAATTTGCAATGGAATAACTATAAAAATCTAATCAACTTTTTTTAAATTATAATTTGCAATGGAATAGCTATACAAATCTAATCAACTTTTTAAAAATTATAATCTGCAATGGAATAGCTATACAAATCTAATCAACCTTTTTAGAAATTATAATTTGCAATGGAACAGCTATACAAATCTAATCAACTTTGTAAAAATTATAATTTGCAATGGAATAGCTATACAAATCTAATCAACTATTTTAAAATTATAATTTTCAATTGAATCGCTATACCAATTTAATCAACTTTTTAGACATTATAATTTGCAATGGAATAGCTATACAAATCTAATCAACTATTTTAAAATTATAATTTCCAATTGAATAGCTATACAAATCAAATCAACTTTTTTTAAATTATTAGCTGCAATGGAATAGCTATACAAATCTAATAAACTTTTTAAAAATTATAATTTGCAATGGAATAGCTATACAAATCTAATCAACTTTTTTAAACTTATAATTTGCAATGGAATAGCTATACAAATCTAATCAACTTTTTTTAAATTATAATTTGCAATGGAATAGCTACACAAATCTAATCAACTTTTTTAAACTTATTATTTGCAATGGAATAGCTATACAAATCTAATCAACTTTTTATAAATTATAATTGGCAATGGAACAGCTATACAAATCTAATCAACTTTGTAAAAATTATAATTTGAAATGGAATAGCTATACAAATTTAATCAACTTTGTAAAAATTATAATTTGCAATGGAATAGCTATACAAATCTAATCAACTTTTTTAAAATTATAATTTGCAATGGAATAGCTATACAAATCTAATCAACTTTTTTAAAAATATAATTTGCAATGGAATAGCTACACAAATCTAATAAACTTTTTTACACTTATTATTTGAAATGGAATAGCTATACAAATCTAATCAACTTTTTTAAAATTATAATTTGCAATGGAATAGCTATACAAATCTAATCCACTATTTTAAAATTATAATTTTCAAGGGTATAGCTATACAAATCTAATCAACTTTTTAAAATTATAATTTGTAATGGAATAGCTATACAAATCTAATCAACTTTTTTAAAATTATAATTTGCAATGGAATAGCTATACAAATCTAATCCACTATTTTAACATTATAATTTGCAAGGGTATAGCTATACAAATCTAATCAACTTTTTTAAATTATAATTTGCAATGGAATAGCTATACTAATCTAATCAACTTTTTAAAAATTATAATTTGCAATGGAATAGCTATAGAAATCTAATCAACTTTTTTAAAATTATAATTTCCAATTGAATAGCTATACAAATCTAATCAACTTTTTTAAAATTATAATTTGCAATGGAATAGCTATACAAATTTTAAGCAACTTTTTACAAATTATAATTTGCAATGGAATAGCTATACGAATCTAATTAACTTTTTAAAAATTATAATTTGCAATGGTATAGCTATACAAATCTAATCAACTGTTTTAAAATTATAATTTCCAATTGAATAGCTATACAAATCTAATCAACTTTTTAAAAATTATAATTTGCAATGGAATAGCTATACAAATCTAATCAACTTTTTAAAAATTATAATTTGCAATGGAATAGCTATACAAATCTAATCAACTTTTTTAAAATTATAATTTCCAATTGAATAGCTATACAAATCTAATCAACTTTTTTTAAATTATAATTTGCAATGGAATAGCTATACAAATTTAATCAACTTTTTAAAAATTATAATTTGCAATGGAATAGCTATACAAATCTAATCAACTTTTTAAAAATTATAATTTGCAATGGAATAGCTATACAAATCTAATCAACTTTTTAAAAATTATAATTTGCAATGGAACAGCTATACAAATCTAATAAACTTTGTACACATTATAATTTGCAATGGAATAGGTATAGAAATCTAATCAACTATTTGAAAATTATAATTTCCAATTGAATAGCTATACCAATTTAATCAACTTTTTTAAAATTATAATTTGCAATGGAATAGCTATACAAATCTAATCAACTATTTTAAAAATATAATTTCTAATTGAATAGCTATACAAATCAAATCAACTTTTTTAAAATTATTATTCGCAATTGAATAGCTAGACAAATCTAATAAACTTTTTAAAAATTATAATTTGCAATGGAATAGCTATACAAATCTAATCAACTTTTTTAAACTTATAATTTGCAATGGAATAGCTATACAAATCTAATCAACTTTTTTAAACTTATAATTTGCAATGGAATAGCTACACAAATCTAATCAACTTTTTTACACTTATTATTTGCAATAGAATAGCTATGCAAATCTAATCAACTTTTTTAAAATTATAATTTGCAATGGAATAGCTATACAAATCTAATCAACTTTGTAAAAATTATAATTTTAAATTGAATAGCTATACAAATCTAATCAACTTTTTAAAAGTTATAATTTTCAATGGAATAGCTATACAAATCTAATCAACTTTTTTAAAATTATAATTAGCAATGGAATAGCTATACAAATCTAATCCACTTTTTTTAAAATATAATTTGCAATGGAATAGCTATACAAATCTAATCAACTTTTTAAAATTATAATTTGTAATGGAATAGCTATACAAATCTAATCAACTTTTTTAAACTTATTGTTTGCAATGGAATAGCTATACAAATCTAATCAACTTTTTAAAAATTATAATTTGCAATGGAATAGCTATAGAAATCTAATCAACTATTTTAAAATTATAATTTCCAATTGAATAGCTATACCAATTTAATCAACTTTTTAAAACTTATTATGTGCAATGGAATAGCTATACAAATCTAATCAACTTTTTTAAACTTATTATTTGCAATGGAATAGCTACACAAATCTAATAAACGTTTTTAAACTTATTATTTGCAATGGAATAGCTATACAAATCTAATCAACTTTTTAAAATTATAATTTGCAATGGAATAGCTATAAAATCTAATCAACTTTTTTAAAATTATAATTTGCAATGGAATAGCTATACAAATATAATCAAATTTTAAACATTATAATTTGCAATGGATTAGCTATACAAATCTAATCAACTTTTTTTAAATTATAATTTGCAATGGAATAGCTATACAAATCTAATCAACTTTTTTAAAATTATAATTTCCAATTGAATAGCTATACAAATCTAATCAACTTTTTTAAAATTATAATTTGCAATGGATTAGCTATACAAATCTAATCAAATTTTTTTAAAATTATAATTTGCAATGGAATAGCTATACAAATCTAATCAACTTTTTAAAATTATAATTTGCAATGGAATAGCTATACAAATCTAATCAACTTTTTAAAAATTATAATTTGCAATGGAATAGCTATACAAATCTAATCAACTTTTTTTAAATTATAATTTGCAATGGAATAGCTATACAAATCTAATCAACTTTTTAAAAATTATAATTTGCAATGGAATAGCTATACAAATCTAATAAACCTTTTTAAAAATTATAATTTGCAATTGAACAGCTATACAAATCTAATCAACTTTTTTAAAATTATAATTTGCAATGGAATAGCTATAGAAATCTAATCAAATATTTGAAAATTATAATTTCCAATTGAATAGCTATACCAATTTAATCAACTTTTTAAAAATTATAATTTGCAATGGAATAGCTATACAAATCTAATCAACTATTTTAAAATTATAATTTCCAATTGAATAGCTATACAAATCAAATCAACTTTTTTTAAATTATTATTCGAAATGGAATAGCTAGACAAATCTAATAAACTTTTTAAAAATTATAATTTGCAATGGAATAGCTATACAAATCTAATCAACTTTTTTAAAATTATAATTTGCAATTGAATAGCTATACAAATCTAATCAACTTTTTTTAAATTATAATTTGCAATGGAATAGCTACACAAATCTAATCAACTTTTTTACACTTATTATTTGCAATGGAATAGCTATACAAATCTAATCAACTTTTTAAAAATTATAATTTGCAATGGAATAGCTATACAAATCTAATCAACTTTGTAAAAATTATAATTTGCAATGGAATAGCTATACAAATCTAATCAACTTTTTAAAATTATAATTTGTAATGGAATAGCTATACAAATCTAATCAACTTTTTTAAACTTATTGTTTGCAATGGAATAGCTATACAAATCTAATCAACTTTTTTAAACTTATTATGTGCAATGGAATAGCTATACAAATCTAATAAACTTTTTTAAACTTATTATTTGCAATGGAATAGCTACACAAATCTAATCAACGTTTGTAAACTTATTATTTGCAATGGAATTGCAATACAAATCTAATCAATTTTTTTAAATTATAATTTGCAATGGAATAGCTATAAAATCTAATCAACTTTTTTAAAATTATAATTTGCAATGGAATAGCTATACAAATATAATCAAAATTTTAACATTATAATTTGCAATGGATTAGCTATACAAATCTAATCAACTTTTTAAAAATTATAATTTGCAATGGAATAGCTATACAAATCTAATCAACTATTTTAAAATCATAATTTACAATTGAATAGCTATACAAATCAAATCAACTTTTTTAAAATTATAATTTGCAATGGAATAGCTATACAAATCTAATCAACTTTTTAAAAATTATAATTTGCAATGGAATAGCTATACAAATCTAATAAACCTTTTTAAAAATTATAATTTGCAATTGAAAGGCTATACAAATCTAATCAACTTTTTTAAAATTATAATTTGCAATGGAATAGCTATAGAAATCTAATCAAATATTTGAAAATTATAATTTCCAATTGAATAGCTATACCAATTTAATCAACTTTTTAAAAATTATAATTTGCAATGGAATAGCTATACAAATCTAATCAACTATTTTAAAATTATAATTTCCAATTGAATAGCTATACAAATCAAATCAACTTTTTTTAAATTATTATTCGAAATGGAATAGCTAGACAAATCTAATAAACTTTTTAAAAATTATAATTTGCAATGGAATAGCTATACAAATCTAATCAACTTTTTTAAAATTATAATTTGCAATTGAATAGCTATACAAATCTAATCAACTTTTTTTAAATTATAATTTGCAATGGAATAGCTACACAAATCTAATCAACTTTTTTACACTTATTATTTGCAATGGAATAGCTATACAAATCTAATCAACTTTTTAAAAATTATAATTTGCAATGGAATAGCTATACAAATCTAATCAACTTTGTAAAAATTATAATTTGCAATGGAATAGCTATACAAATCTAATCAACTTTTTAAAATTATAATTTGTAATGGAATAGCTATACAAATCTAATCAACTTTTTTAAACTTATTGTTTGCAATGGAATAGCTATACAAATCTAATCAACTTTTTTAAACTTATTATGTGCAATGGAATAGCTATACAAATCTAATAAACTTTTTTAAACTTATTATTTGCAATGGAATAGCTACACAAATCTAATCAACGTTTGTAAACTTATTATTTGCAATGGAATTGCAATACAAATCTAATCAATTTTTTTAAATTATAATTTGCAATGGAATAGCTATAAAATCTAATCAACTTTTTTAAAATTATAATTTGCAATGGAATAGCTATACAAATATAATCAAAATTTTAACATTATAATTTGCAATGGATTAGCTATACAAATCTAATCAACTTTTTAAAAATTATAATTTGCAATGGAATAGCTATACAAATCTAATCAACTATTTTAAAATCATAATTTACAATTGAATAGCTATACAAATCAAATCAACTTTTTTAAAATTATAATTCGCAATGGAATAGCTATAGAAATCTAATAAGCTTTTTTAAAATTATAATTTGCAATGGAATAGCTATACAAATCTAATCAACTTTTTTAAACTTATAATTTGCAATGGAATAGCTATACAAATCTAATCAACTTTTTTTAAATTATAATTTGCAATGGAACAGCTACACAAATCTAATCAACTTTTTTAAACTTATTATTTTTTTATGGAATAGCTATACAAATCTAATCCACTTTTCAAAAATTATAATTTGCAATGGAATAGCAATACAAATCTAATCAACTTTTTTAAAATTATAATTTGCAATGGAATAGCTATACAAATCTAATAAACTTTTTAAAATTATAATTTGCAATGGAATAGCTATACAAATCTAATCAACTGTTTTAGAAGTATAATTTGCAATTGAATCGCTATACATATCTAATCAACTTTTTTAAATTATAATTTGCAATGGAATAGCTATACAAATCTAATAAACGTTTTAAAATTATAATTTGCAATGAAATAGCTACACAGATCTAATTAACCTTTTTAAAATTATAATTCGCAATTGAATAGCTATACAAATCTAATCAACTTTTTAAAACTTAGAATTTGCAATTGAATAGCTATACAAATCTTATCAACTTTTTTAAAATTATAATTCGCAATGGAATAGCTATAGAAATATAATCAACTTTTTTAAACTTATAATTTGCAATTGAATAGCTATACAAATCTAATCAACTTTTTTAAAATTATAATTCGCAATTGAATAGCTATACAAACCTAATCAGTTTTTTTAAAAATTATAATTTGCAATGGAATAGCTATACAAATCTAATCAACTATTTTAAAATTATAATTTGCAATTGAATAGCTATACAAATCTAATCAACTTTTTAAAAATTATAATTGGCAATGGAATAGCTATACAAATCTAATCAACTTTTATTAAATTATAATTCGCAATGGAATAGCTATACAAATCTAATCAACTTTTTAAAAATTATAATTGGCAATGGAATAGCTATACAAATCTAATCAAGTTTTTTAAACTCATAATTTGCAATTGAATAGCTATACAAATCTAATAAACTTTTTCGAAATTATAATTCGCAATGGAATAGCTATACAAATCTAATCAACTGTTTTAAAATTATAATTTGCAATTGAATCGCTATACCCATCTAATCAACTTTTTTAAATTATAATTTGCAATGAAATAGCTATACAAATCTAATCAACTTTTTCAAAATTATAATTTGCAATGGAATAGCTATACAAATTTAATCAACTTTTTTAAAATTATAATTTGCAATGGAATAGCTATACACATCTAATCAACTTTTCAAAAACTTATAATTTGCAATGGAATAGCTATAGAAATCTTATAAACTTTTTAAATATTATAATTGGCAATGGAATAGCTATACAAATCTAATCAACTATTTTAAAATTATAATTTGCAATGGAATAGCTATACAAATCTAATCAACTTTTTTAAAATTATAATTCGCAATGGAATAGCTATACAAATCTAATCAACTGTTTTAAAATTATAATTTGCAATTTAATCGCTATACCTATGTAATAAACTTTTTTAAATTATAATTTGCAATGGAATAGCTATACAAATCTAATAAACGTTTTAAAATTATAATTTGCAATGAAATAGCTACACAAATCTAATTAACCTTTTTAAAATTATAATTTGCAATGGAATAGCTATACAAATCTAATCAACTTTTTAAAACTTAGAATTTGCAATTGAATAGCTATACAAATCTAATAAACTTTTTTAAAATTATAATTCGCAATGGAATAGCTATACAAATCTAATCAACTTTTAAAAAATTATAATTCGCAATGGAATAGCAATACAAATCTTATCAACTTTTTTAAACTTATAATTCGCAATGGAATAGCTATACAAATCTAATCAACTGTTTTAAAATTATAATTTGCAATGGAATAGCTATACAAATCTAATCAACTATTTTAAAATTAAAATTTGCAATGGAATAGCTATACAAATCTAATCAACTTTTATTAAATTATAATTCGCAATGGAATAGCTTCACAAATCTAATCAACTTTTTTAAAATCATAATTTGCAATGAAATAGCTATACAAATCTAATCAACTTTTTTAAAATTATAATTTGCAATGGAATAGCTATACAAATCTAATCAACTTTTAAAAATTATAATTGGCAATGGAATAGCTATACAAATCTAATCAACTTTTTTAAACTTATAATTTGCAATTGAATAGCTATACACATCTAATCAACTTTTTTAAAATTATAATTTGCAATAGAATAGCTATACAAATCTAATCAACTTTTTAAAAATTATAATTGGCAATGGAATAGCTATACAAATCTAATCAACTTTTTTAAACTTATAATTTGCAATGGAATAGCTATACAAATCTAATAAACTTTTTCAAAATTATAATTCGCAATGGAATAGCTATACAAATCTAATCAACTGTTTTAAAATTATAATTTGCAATTGAATCGCTATACGTATCTAATCAACTTTTTTAAACTTATAATTTGCAATGAAATAGCTATACAAATCTAATCAACTTTTTTAAAATTACAATTTGCAATGGAATAGCTATACAAATCTAATCAACTTTTTAAAATTATAATTTGCAATGGAATAGCTATAGACATCTAATAAACTTTTTAAAACTTATAATTTGCAATGGAATAGCTATAGAAATCTTATAAACTTTTTAAAAATTATAATTTGCAATCGAATAGCTACACAAATCTAATCAACTTTTTTAAACTAATCATTTGCAATGGAATAGCTATACAAATCTAATCAACTTTTTTAAAATTATAATTTGCTATGGAATAGCTATACAAATCTAATCAACTTTTTTAAAATTATAATTTGCAATGGAATAGCTATACGAATCTAATCAACTTTTTTAAAATTATAATTCGCAATGGAATAGCTATACAAATCTAATAAACTTTTCTAAAATTATAATTTGCAATTGAATAGCTATACAAATCTAGTCAACTTTTCTAAAATTACAATTTGCAATGTAATAGCTATACAAATCTAATCAACATTTTTAAAATTATAATTTGCAATGGAATAGCTATACAAATCTAATAAACTTTTCTAAAATTATAATTCGCAATGGAATAGCTATACAAATCTAATCAACTTTTCTAAAATTATAATTTGCAATTGAATAGCTATACAAATCTAATCAACTTTTTTAAACTTATAATTTGCAATGGAATAGCTATACACATCTAATCAACTTTTTAAAAATTATAATTTGCAATGGAATAGCTATACAAATCTAATCAACTATTTACAAATTATAATTCGCAATGGAATAGCTATAGAAATCTAATCAACTTTTTAACATTATAATTCGCAATGGAATAGCTATACAAATCTAATAAACTTTTTTAAAATTATAATTTGCAATTGAATAGCTATACAAATCTAGTCAACTTTTTTATAATTATACTTTGCAATGGAATAGCTATACACATCTAATCAACTTTTTAAAAATTATAATTTGCAATGGAATAGCTTTACAAATCTAATAAACTTTTTAAAAATTATAATTTGCAATGGAATAGCTATACAAATCTAATCACATTTTTTAGAATTATAATTTGCAATGAGATAGCTATACAAATTTAATATATTTGTAAAAATTATAATTTGCAATGGAATAGCTATACAAATCTAATCAACTATTTTACAATTATAATTTCAAATTGAATAGCGATACAAATCAAATCAACTTTGTTTACATTATAATTGGCAATGGAATAGCTATACAAATCTAATAAACTTTTTAAAAATTATAATTTGCAATGGAATAGCTATACAAATCTAATCAACTTTTTAAAAATTATAATTTGCAATGGAATAGCTATACAAATCTAATCAACTATTTTACAATTATAATTTGCAATTGAATAGCTATACAAATCTAATCAACTTTTTTAAAATTATAATTCGCAATGGAATAGCTATACAAATCTAATCAACTTTTATTAAATTATAATTCGCAATGGAATAGCTATACAAATCTAATCAACTTTTTTAAAATTATAATTTGCAATGGAATATCTATACAAATCTAATCAACTTTTTTAAACTTATAATTTGCAATTGAATAGCTATACACATCTAATCAACTTTTTTAAAATTATAATTGGCAATGGAATAGCTATACACATCTAATCAACTTTTAAAAATTATAATTGGCAATGGAATAGCTATACAAATCTAATCAACTTTTTTAAACTTATAATTTGCAATTGAATAGCTATACACATCTAATCAACTTTTTTAAAATTATAATGCGCGATGGAATAGCTATACAAATCTAATCAACTTTTTAAAAATTATAATTCGCAATGGAATAGCTATACAAATCTAATCAACTGTTTTAAAATTATAATGTGCAATTGAATCGCTATACCCATCTAATCAACTTTTTTAAATTATAATTTGCAATGGAATAGCTATACAAATCTAATTAACTTTTTTAAAATTATAATTCGCAATGGAATAGCTATACAATTCTAATCAACTTTTTTAAAATTATAATTTGCAATTGAATAGCTATACAAATCTAATCAACTATTTACAAATTATAATTCGCAATGGAATAGCTATAGAAATCTAATCAACTTTTTAACATTATAATTCGCAATGGAATAGCTATACAAATCTAATCAACTTTTTTTAAATTATAATTTGCAATTGAATAGCTATACAAATCTAGTCAACTTTTTTATAATTATACTTTGCAATGGAATAGCTATACACATCTAATCAACTTTTTAAAATTTATAATTTGCAATGGAATAGCTTCACAAATCTAATAAACTTTTTCAAAATTATAATTTGCAATGGAATAGCTATACAAATCTAATCAAATTTTCTAAAATTATAATTTGCAATGAGATAGCTATACAAATTTAATCAACTTTTTTAAACTTATAATTTGCAATTGAATAGCTATACACATCTAATCAACTTTTTTAAAATTTTTATGCGCGATGGAATAGCTATACAAATCTAATAAACTTTTTCAAAATTATAATTCGCAATGGAATAGCTATACAAATCTAATCAACTGTTTTAAAATTATAATGTGCAATTTTCTCGCTATACCCATCTAATCAACTTTTTTAAATTATAATTTGCAATGGAATAGCTATACAAATCTAATTAACTTTTTTAAAATTATAATTCGCAATGGAATAGCTATACAATTCTAATCAACTTTTTTAAAATTATAATTTGCAATTGAATAGCTATACAAATCTAATCAACTATTTACAAATTATAATTCGCAATGGAATAGCTATACAAATCTAATCAACTTTTTAACATTATAATTCGCAATGGAATAGCTATACAAATCTAATCAACTTTTTTAAAATTATAATTTGCAATTGAATAGCTATACAAATCTAGTCAACTTTTTTATAATTATACTTTGCAATGGAATAGCTATACACATCTAATCAACTTTTTAAAAATTATAATTTGCAATTGAATAGCTTCACAAATCTAATAAACTTTTTCAAAATTATAATTTGCAATGGAATAGCTATACAAATCTAATCAAATTTTCTAAAATTATAATTTGCAATGAGATAGCTATACAAATCTAATCAACTTTGTAAAAATTATAATTTGCAATGGAATAGCTATACAAATCTAATCAACTATTTTACAATTATAATTTCAAATTGAATAGCGATACAAATCAAATCAACTTTGTTTACATTATAATTCGCAATTGAATAGCTATACAAATCTAATAAACTTTTTAAAAATTATAATTTGCAATGGAATAGCTATACAAATCTAATCAACTTTTTTAAAATAATAATTATCAATGGAATAGCTATACAAATCTAATCAACATTTTTTAAAATTATAATTCGCAATGGAATAGCTATACAAATCTAATCAAATTTTTAAAAATTATAATTTGCAATGAGATAGCTATACAAATCTAATCAACTTTGTAAAAATATAATTTGCAATGGAATAGCTATACAAATCTAATCAACTTTTTTTAAATTATAATTTGCAATGGAATAGCTATATAAATCTAATCAACTTTTTTAAAATGATAATTTGCAATGAAATAGCTACACAAATCTAATCATTTTTTTAAAACTTATTATTTGCAAGGGAATAGCTATACAAATATAATAAACTTTTTAAAAATTTTAATTTGCAATGGAATAGCTATACAAATCTAATCAACTTTTTAAAAATTATAATTTGCAATGGAATAGCTATAGAAATCAAATCAACTTTTTTTAAAATATAATTTGCAATGGAATAGCTACACAAATCTAATCAACTTTTTTACACTTATTATTTGCAATGGAATAGCTATACAAATCTAATCAACTTTTTAAAAATTATAATTTGCAATGGAATAGCTATACAAATCTAATCAACTATTTTAAAATTGTACTTCGCAATGGAATAGCTATAGAAATCTAATCAACTTTTTTAAAATTATAATTTGCAATGGAATAGCTATACAAATCTAATCAACTTTTTTAAAATTATAATTTGCAATGGAATAGCTATACAAATCTAATCAACTTTTTTAAAATTATAATTCGCAATGGAAAAGCTATACAAATCTAATCAACTTTTTAAAAATTATAATTGGCAATGGAATAGCTATACAAATCTAATAACCTTTTTAAAACTTATAATTGGCAATGGAATAGCTATACAAATCTAATAAACTTTTTTAAAATTATAATTCGCAATGGAATAGCTATACAAATCTAATCAACTGTTTTAAAATTATAATTTGCAATTGAATCGCTATACGTATCTAATCAACGTTTTTAAATTTAAATTTGCAATGGAATAGCTATACAAATCTAATAGACTTTTTAAAATTATAATTTGCAATGAAATAGCAACACAAATCTAATTAACCTTTTTAAAATTATAATTTGCAATTGAATAGCTATACAAATCTAATCAACTTTTTTAAACTAAGAATTTGCAATGGAATAGCTATACAAATCTAATCAACTTTTTTTAAATTATAATAAGCAATTGAATAGCTATACAAATCTAATCAACTTTTTTAAAATTATAATTCGCAATGGAATAGCTATACAAATCTAATCAACTTTTTTAAAATTATAATTTGCAATGGAATAGCTATACAAATCTAATCAACTTTTTAAAATTATAATTCGCAATGGAATAGCTATACAAATCTAATCAACTTTTTTAAACTTATAATTTGCAATTTAATAGCTATACAAATCTAATCAACTTTTTTAAAATTATAATTCGCAATGGAATAGCTATACAAATCTAATCAACTGTTTTTAAAATTATAATTTGCAATGGAATAGCTATACAAATCTAATCAACTATTTTAAAATTATAATTTGCAATTGAATAGCTATACGAATCTAATCAACTTTTTTAAAATTATAATTCGCAATGGAATAGCTATACAAATCTAATCAACTTTTATTAAATTATAATTCGCAATGGAATAGCTATACAAATCTAATCAACTTTTTTAAAATTATAATTTGCAATGGAATAGCGTACAAATCTAATCAACTTTTTTAAACTTATAATTTGCAATGGAATAGCTATACTAATCTAATCAACTTTTTTAAAATTATAATTCGCAATGGAATAGCTATACACATCTAATCAACTTTTTAAAAATTATAATTGGCAATGGAATTTCTATACGAATCTAATCAACTTTTTTAAACTTATAATTTGCAATGGAATAGCTATACAAATCTAATAAACTTTTTCAAAATTATAATTCGCAATGGAATAGCTATACAAATCTAATCAACCGTTTTAAAATTATAATGTGCAATTGAATCGCTATACCCATCTAATCAACTTTTTTAAATTATAATTTGCAATGGAATAGCTATACAAATCTAATCAACTTTTCAAAAATTATAATTTGCAATGGAATAGCTATACAAATCTAATTAACTTTTTTAAAATTATAATTTGCAATGGAATAGCTATAGAAATCTAATAAACTTTTTAAAAATTGTAATTTGCAATGGAATAGCTATAGAAATCTTATAAACTTTTTAAAAATTATAATTTGCAATGGAATAGCTATACAAATCTAATCAACTATTTTAAAATTATAATGCGCAATGGAATAGCTATACAAATCTAATCAACTTTTTTAAAATATAATTTGCAATGGAATAGCTATACAAATCTAATCAACTTTTTTAAAATTATAATTTGCAATGGAATAGCTATACAAATCTAATCAACTTTTTTATAATTATACTTTGCAATGGAATAGCTATACACATCTAATCAACTTTTTAAAATTTATAATTTGCAATGGAATAGCTTCACAAATCTAATAAACTTTTTCAAAATTATAATTTGCAATGGAATAGCTATACAAATCTAATCAAATTTTCTAAAATAATAATTTGCAATGAGATAGCTATACAAATTTAATCAACTTTGTAAAAATTATAATTTGCAATGGAATTGCTATACAAATCTAATCAACTATTTTACAATTATAATTTCAAATTGAATAGCTATACAAATCTAATCAACTTTGTTTACATTATAATTCGCAATGGAATAGCTATACAAATCTAATAAACTTTTTTAAAATTATAATTTGCAATGGAATAGCTATACAAATCTAATCAACTTTTTTAAAATTATAATTTGCAATGGAATAGCTTTACAAATCTAATAAACTTTTTAAAAATTATAATTGGCAATGGAATAGCTATACAAATCTAATCAAATTTTTTAAAAATTATAATTTGCAATGAGATAGCTATACAAATCTAATCAACTTTGTAAAAATTATAATTTGCAATGGAATAGCTATACAAATCTAATCAACTATTTTACAATTATAATGTCAAATTGAATAGCTATACAAATCAAATCAACTTTGTTTACATTATAATTCGCAATGGAATAGCTATACAAATCTAATTAACTTTTCAAAAATTATAATTTGCAATGGAATAGCTATACAAATCTAATCAACTTTTTTTAAATAATAATTATCAATGGAATAGCTATACAAATCTAATCAACATTTTTTTAAAATTATAATTCGCAATGGAATAGCTATACAAATCTAATCAAATTTTTAAAAATTATAATTTGCAATGAGATAGCTATACAAATCTAATCAACTTTGTAAAAATATAATTTGCAATGGAATAGCTATACCAATCTAATCAACTTTTTTAAAATTATAATTTGCAATGGAATAGCTATACATATCTAATCAACTTTTTAAAAATGATAATTTGCAATGAAATAGCTACACAAATCTAATCATTTTTTTTAAACTTATTATTTGCAATGGAATAGCTATACAAATCTAATAAACTTTTTCAAAATTATAATTTGCAATGGAATAGCTATACAAATCTAATCAACTTTTTAAAAATTATAATTTGCAATGGAATAGCTATACAAATCTAATCAACTTTTTTTAAAATATAATTTGCAATGGAATAGCTACACAAATCTAATCAACTTTTTTACACTTATTATTTGCAATGGAATAGCTATACAAATCTAATCAACTTTTCAAAAATTATAATTTGCAATGGAATAGCTATACAAATCTAATCAACTATTTTAAAATTGTACTTCGCAATGGAATAGCTATAGAAATCTAATCAACTTTTTTAAAATTATAATTTGCAATGGAATAGCTATACAAATCTAAGCAACTTTTTTAAACTTATAATTTGCAATTGAATAGCTATACAAATCTAGTCAACTTTTTTAAAATTATAATTTGCAATGGAATAGCTATACAAATCTAATAAACTTTTTAAAAATTATAATTTGCAATGGAATAGCTATACAAATCTTATAAACTTTTTAAAAATTATAATTTGCAATGGAATAGCTATACAAATCTAATTAACTTTTTTTAAATTATAATTTGCAATGGAATAGCTATACAAATCTAATCAACTTTTTTAAAATTATAATTTGCAATTGAATAGCTATACAAATCTAATCAACTATTTTAAAATTATACTTCGCAATGGGATAGCTATAGAAATCTTATCAACTTTTTAAAAATTATAATTTGCAATGGGATAGCTATACAAATCTTATAAACTTTTTTAAAATTATAATTTGCAATCGAATAGCTATACAAATCTAATCAACTTTTTTAAACTTATAATTTGCAATGGAATAGCTATACAAATCTAATCAACTTTTTTTAAATTATCATTCGCAATGGAATAGCTACACAAATCTAATCAACTTTTTTTAACTTGTTATTTGCAATGGAATAGCTATACAAATCTAATCAACTTTTTTAAAATTATAATTTGCAATGGAATAGCTATACAAATCTAATCAACTTTTTTAAAATTATAATTTGCAATGGAATAGCTACACAAATCTAATCAACTTTTTTTAAATTATAATTCGCAATGGAATAGCTATACAAATCTAATCAACTTTTTTAAAATTATAATTTGCAATGGAATAGCGTACAAATCTAATCAACTTTTTTAAACTTATAATTTGCAATGGAATAGCTATACAAATCTAATCAACTTTTTAAAAATTATAATTTGCAATAGAATAGCTATACAAATCTAATCAACTTTTTTAAAATTATAATTTGCAATGGAATAGCTTCACAAATCTAATCAACTTTTTTAAAATTATAATTGGCAAAGGAATAGCTATAGAAATCTTATAAACTTTTTTAAAATTATAATTTGCAATGGAATATCTATACTAATCTAATCAACTTTTTTAAAATTATAATTTGCAATGGAATAGCTATACAAATCTAATCAACTTTATTAAAATTATAATTCGCAATGGAATAGCTATACAAATCTAATGAACTTTTTAAAAATTATAATTTGTAATGGAATAGCTATACAAATCTAATCAACTTTTTTAAACTTATAATTTGCAATTGAATAGCTATACAAATCTAATCAACTTTTTTAAAATTATAATTTGCAATGGAATAGCTATACACATCTAATCAACTTTTTTAAAATTATAATTGGCAATGGAATAGCTATACAAATCTAATCAACTTTTTTAAACTTATAATTTGCAATGGAATAGCTATACACATCTAATAAACTTTTTAAAAATAATAATTTGCAATGGATTAGCTTTACAAATCTAATAAACATTTTAAAAATTATAATTTGCAATGGAATAGCTTTACAAATCTAATAAACTTTTTTAAAATTCTAATTTGCAATGGAATAGCTATACAAATCTAATTAACTTTTTTAAAATTATAATTTGCAATGGAATAGCTATACAAATCTAATCAACTTTTTAAAACTTATAATTTGCAATGGAATAGCTATACAAATCTAATCAACTTTTTAAAAATTATAATTTATAATGGAATAGCTATACAAATCTAATCAACTTTTTTAAAATTATAATTTGCAATGGAATAGCTATACAAATCTAATCAACTTTTTTAAAATTATAATTTGCAATGGAATAGCTACACAAATCTAATCAACTTTTTTAAACTTATCATTTGCAATGGAATAGCTATACAAATCTAATACCCTTTTTAAAAATTATAATTTGCAATTGAATAGCTATACAAATCTAATCAACTTTTTTAAAATTATAATTTGAAATGGAATAGCTATACAAATCTAATCAACTTTTTAAATTATAATTTGCCATGGAATAGCTATACAAATCTAATAAACTTTTTAAAAATTATAATTTGCAATGGAATAGCTATACAAATCTAATCAACTTTTTTAAAATTATAATTTGCAATAGAATAGCTATACAAATCTAATCAACTTTTTTAAACTTATAATTTGCAATGAGATAGCTATACAAATCTAATAAACTTTTTAAAAATTATAATTCGCAATGGAATAGCTATACAAATCTAATCAACTTTTTTAAACTTATAATTTCCAATTGAATAGCTATACAAATCAAATCAACTTTTTAAAAATTATAATTCGCAATGGAATAGCTATACAAATCTAATAAACTTTTTAAAAATTATAATTTGCAATGGAATAGCTATACAAATCTAATCAACTTTTGTAAAATTATAATTCGCAATGGAATAGCTATACAAATCTAATCAAATTTTTTAAAATTATAATTCGCATTAGGCTATTTAGTATAGAAAACCAAACCCAAAAATTAGGATAGCTTATTTCAGTAACTTGTGCGGTTTACAGTTTCGTTTCTTTACCAACAGCGTCTATACTTACAGTTAATCTGGATCTTGTCTATCTTTGTTTTTACGTAGTTTGCTTTAATCGTGTTGTTTTTTACGGTTGTTTGTATCGATTTCTTTTCTATGTTCTTTTCCACGCCATCACCATCCGTTCACCATTTCTTTTGTAAGTTTTTCTAAATGAAAAATTACGATTCCTTATATTACAACGTGCCTTTCTTCTATTATCTTGTACTTTTCGGTGCTCTTCGCAGTAATGGGCTTCGTTGACCGCAATCTGTGTCTGTTTTTAGTTATATATTTTCTTTCTGCGCAATTTTCAACATTTAGTGCTCACTTTTTCTCTTGTTTTCCTTTTTACATATAGTTGGTCAGTATCAAGATTTATGCATAATTCATTGTTAAATAAGTATTATTAAATCACTGGGGTTTCTCACAAAAGTTATTATCGGGTATCCCTCATTGAAAATAACAAGCTATATTCCCTGGAACCTGCATAACAAGAAGTCTCAACAGATTTCTGGCCTTCGTCGCGATTTTCGATAACCGTTGCAAATCATTTTGAACTATTGCAAAATAACAACCATGGTCTTGCGTGAAGATGAATGATATCCTCTCCAGAGTGGCTGCATAGTCAGTACTCTTCTTGTGGAGGTATAGATGGTGCATTCAATTTTCCTCACGATGATATATTTTTATTATTATTATGTACCTACACAGGTTATCATCATTTATTACTAACTGAAAAGAACGTATGGTGTCCTCAGGAATGAGAATTAGAACACGTTTCACTATATGGCCAGTACTCTTGAGTTTTCTGATCTCTATGTGGTGTTTATCTATCTTTTTTTTCTTTCTGTTTTAGTTTCTATGTGATTCGTTAGCGTTTGTAGTTCAGGTGGATTAGTTTCCAAATTCGAGGGCTTTCCCAAAATTTGCGGCTGTTTTCTGCATTCCTGTCTATTGTAAAATCTCAAATTTCCCTTTGATTCCTATAATTATTGTATTTATTCGTATGTTTTCCATATTCCATATCTCTTTCTTTCCTTGTGCAATTCCGCATATTTGTCACGTTTCTCTGTCTTGTTTTATATTCAACACGTGGCCATGCTAGGACGGAAAAACCTACAGTTTTGGCAGTTGCTTTTCTTTCCGGTTAACTATTATTATATCCAGTCATCTCGCTTGGGTAAGCTTTTTTCTTTGTATCTCCGTGTCCGAAACAAGTTTGTAGTTTTCGTTTCCCGGTTTGTGTTTGTACCATTTGCCAGCATGTTCGAGTTGCAGTCTTTTGCAGAGCCCCCAGTGCACTGCTTTTCCCTATGTAATCTTGCCTGTCCTTATATTTTGGGTGACAAGTTTGTGAATTCACTTTTAATGTGGTTTATATCATTAACTCACAAAGAGTACTCACACATGCCATCATCAATGATTTTTCTTTTAGGACAACTTGTGGGGTTCTCTGGAGTCTGAGTAACAAAAAGTATCCCAAGATTTTCAGTACTCTTCACTTCTTTCGATAAACTTTGCAGTTGAATTTACGTTATCGTAAGAGCCGCTTAACATTCATTTCTCGTTTGCAACGACTATTGGTATTCACTGTGATTTGGCTGGCAAAAAGATTCCCCAAGATTCGAGTTCTCTTAGTACTCATTATGTAGATGTTTGGCTAGCACTTTCTTTCCCCAGTCTTTCCATCTTCCTTGATACTACTCACTTATTTGGTGCCAGTTTATTATTATTATTATTATTATTATTATTATTATTATTATTATTATTATTATTATTATTATTGTTATTATTATTGTTATTATTGTTATTATTATTGTTATTATTATTGTTATTGTTATTATTATTATTTTTATTATTATTATTGTTATTATTGTTATTATTGTTATTATTATCATTTTTATTGTTATTATTATTATTGTTATTATTATTATTGTTATTATTATTATTTTATTATTGTTATTGTTATTCTTCTTCTTATTATTATTGTTATTATGCTTATTGTTATGGTTATTATTATTGTTATTGTTAGTATTGTTATTGTTATTGTTATTATTACTGTTATTATTATTTTGTTATTGTTATTATTATTATTATAATTATTATTATTATTATTAGTATTATTAATATTATTATTATTATTATTATTATTAATATTATTATTATTATTATTATTATTATTATTATTATTGGTATTTATGAAACGAGTATTAGTTATTAGCATTATTTGGGTTTATCGAACTACGGTTCTCGGGAATTTAGGCGGAATTTCAAATGTGACCCTATTTTCACTTCATAGTTTCGTTCTGTCAGCCATGACTGAATAAATATATAAAGATCCCAAAAAATTTGCAATTGAATTTTTCGATCGCCTATACTGAGAATTTAACCTTCAAACTTCAGAAGAATATCACTTCTAGATTCCATGCTTCCAAGTACTCTTACCATTGCGCCACGAGTCCAAATTCCCGAGTTCGATAAAAATATTCCCGAGTTCAACAAGATACACCTGAATAACGGCTTTACCTCATCATGTGCCACACAAAAAAAAGTTCTTGTCTTTGTCTCTCTTATTCCTCCTCTCTGTCCTGCTCAAGCCAAGTCTACCGACCTGCTCCACAAACTCCAAAACCTCAATATTCATGACAAATCTCCAAAAAAGAAACACGAATAAACCTAGAACCTCATCCTCCAACGTAGACCCCTACTACCAGGTCTCCTTCTCCAACATTAGGGATCTACATTCCAACCTTCCAGGGGTTGAAACACAATTACAGGAGACGAAACCTGACATATTCTTTCTAAGCGAAACTGGCATAGGGCCCACCACTTCTCTAGACGAATTCATAATTAAGGGATACTCCAACTTAACATCTAAAATCTGACCCCAAGATCGCTGTGGACATGGAATATGTGCCTACATCAAAGATGGCTTTCCATGTGGTAGGGATATCTCACGAGAAGACCCTAATTTACCTTATATGTGCTTCCGGGTTGCACTACCCTACACCACTGCATTTATATTGGACTCTATCGCCCCCACAACAGTGTGGTTACTATCTTTAAGAGCATATCTTAGAAAATTGACCACATCCTGTCTGCTCATCCTTCGGCTGACATTCACATTTGCGGTGACTTCAATGTGCATTATGTGGAATGGCTGACCCACTACAATAAAACCGATGACGAGGGGAGGTTTTGTCCTGATTTTGCTATTGCCTATGAACTCATTCAGATTGTTCACGAACCCACCCGTGTGCCCGATACACCCGGTCAATATGCAAGCCTTCTAGACCTTTTCCTCACAACTTTCCCTGAGCTGTGTTCATGTTCCGTTCTATCTCCTCTGGGATCCTCTGACTAGTCTGTTGTTGCAGTTAAGATAAAAATGAAATGTTATAAGTCTTCAGACTTACCTCTCCACCGTACTGTATATCGATTCTCTATGGCTGACTGGGATAGATTCCGTACCTTCATATCTGACCTACCTCCGCATTCCATGTTTAAAAAGGATGTGTCCTCTATAGTATCAGACCTGACCGAATGGGTAATTGCAGGCATAGACCGATTCATGCCATCCAAAAACTTCCAGCAAAAACCTACCAGCCAGCCATGGGTCTCCCCTGAATGTGCTGCTGCCATCGCGCACAGAAATCACTTTTTTCATAGCTACCAACGTAATAGATGTACTGACAATAAAGCTGCTTACAGGACTGCCAGCAACCACTGTAAAAGAGTAAAAAAATACAATAGAGCTATATGCTCAGTCTTTTAAATCTAAAGTAGGTGAGCAGCGGCTTGGTTGCCACCAGTTCTGGCAAACAGCAAACAGGATCTTGAACAGAAGCGTGCGTTCTATCCCAACTATCACGAATGGACCTGAGGTCATCTCGTCAGCATCAGACAAGGCCAAACTATTTGCAAAGAACTTTACAGCAAATTCTACCCTATGCGACAATGACCATCAACTCACTGTATGTCCTCCTATAACAGACAAAACGCTATGCAACATACAAATAGCTGTGCCTGAGGTCGCCAAGCTAATCAAGAACCTTGATCCCAGTAAAGCAATTGACCCTGACGGCATTCCAGTTATAGTACAGAAAAAGCTCCAACCAGAACTTGTCCCCATACTTACAAACTGTTTAAGCGTTGCCTTAAGGAGAAGTACTTTCCAACAACCTGGAAAACCTCATCAGTATGCTCTGTATTTAATAATTCAGGTGAAAAGTCATCTCCCTCTTAGTACAGACCAGTAAGTCTCCTGTGTGTCATGAGTAAGTTGTTGGAATCCATATTAAATAAAGAAGTAGTCAACCACCTCAACAGATACACTCTTCTTAGTGACATGCAATATGGTTTCCGCTCTGCAAGATCTACAGCAGATGTGCTAACGGTTATATCACATAGGATTAGTGAATCTCTTGACAAAGGTTTTCTTTCCAGGGCAATTGCTCTTGACATATCGAAGGCCTTCAATAAGGTATGGCATAAGGGCCTACTTCACAAGATTTCCAGCTACGGTATTACTGGAAATGTTTTCTCAATCATTAAATCATTTCTCTCTGATAGGTTCATAAGAGTAGTGGTTGATGGGCAGAAATCAGAGGCCCACAGTATTTATGCTGGAGTCCCTCAGGGGTCCATCCTGAGCCCAACTCTCTTCCTGATCGACATTAATGATCTCCCAAAACACATACTTAAATCATTCGTTGACATCTATGCTGATGACACGACCATCTATGGCAACACATCAAAGGCTGTAAATGACAAAGTTCTCTCTAATTCCCTCTCCTCTGATCTTGAGCACGTGGTACAATGGGGGAAGAGGTGGCTGGTCACTTTTAATGCATCCAAAACTAAGCTTCTATCTTTACATCATCAACACTCTGATCCCCATCTGGCATCAACTGAAATGGATTGCTCTCGTCTTGGGAAGGCTTCATGTTTTGACAAACTTCTGGGTTTGACCTTTACTCCTCATCTGAAATGGAACACGTACATCAAATCTGTTGCCAGGGACGCTGGGAAAATAGTGCGATTCTTCTACCGCTCCAGAAGATATCTCACTACTGATGCAATTCTCTATCTGTATAAAAGCCAAATACGTCCAAGGATGAAGTACTGCTGCCACATCTGGGCAGGAGCTGCTAAAAACAACCTATCCTGCCTTGACAGAGTACAAAATAGACTTCGTGGTTTAGTGGGGGGGTGCCCTTTTCTCTACTCTGCAACCTCTCTCCCACAGAAGAGACGTTGCGAGCCTGTCTTTGTTTTATCGTTATTTCCATGGCAGGTGCTAGTCTGAGCCTCAATTGATCGCCCCCCTCGCAAATCTTTCACGAGAAACACCCTTCGGGCTGAAACTACTGTCAATAATTTTCCCCACTCTCTATCTGTGCCTAAATCCAAACGTCGATTCCATGAGCAAAGCTTCTTTCTTTGAACTGCACGCCAGTGGAACTCTCTGCCGCTTGCCTGTTTCCCACCTGACTACAACATGGACGTCTTCAAGTCCAACATAAACACACTCCTGACAAACCGCCCCCTTAAGTAAGACATGCTATCAAACCCCCAATACGAATGATTATAACAATACTATCTCATTGATTACTGTACACGCAATAACCCTTATCCCTGAGTGGCCTTCGGGCCTTGATAAGTGGTGACCCCCATGTAAAAAATAAATAAATAAAAATAAGGTCGGAGGTTACATTGACTAAAATGTTGTGAAAATCACACTCAATCCACATAATACAAATTATTACTATTGTTTTTTTTTATTTCAAAGTCTAGCGTAAATTGCATATTTTACGCCTAAGTGATCTTGTGTTCCAGTATGTCCGCTGCACAGGTGCATGAGGTATCATATTGCATGGACCTGATTTAAATGCTGCTTCATAATCACCCGACCATTTACAAAATTAGACACGGCGGGATGCAACAATTTCACATCAAAGCAAATTTTGTTCGTCCTTATTAGTTAATAATACAAGCTGCATCGTCTTTGTACGTTTCTATTTCCATCGTGAACTTGTTTCTATTTCTCTAACTCTATTTATCTTCCCCTTTTCTTCCATTTTTTCCTTCTCAGTTATTTGCTTTCTTGCTTTCTTTTCATATGCGTTTTCTTTGAATGATATTCGTCTTTCTTCACATCTCCATTTATTTTTTAAATAACTACATATTTTAATATTCCTTTAAACACGTATACACCCCCACACACACACACATATATATATATATATATATATATATATATATATATATATATATATATATATATATATTAAGATCTTATTAGTTCATTGATAATTTGCTTTGAACTTGTTATATGGTAGCCTCCTGTTATTTGTCGATCTACATAGTGATCACGGTTAAGAATACGGAAAAAAGTCTGGTTGTACAGTTCCAATCCAGTTAGTCCTCGCCCTAGAGATATTTTTCTCGAAGCCATTCTGTATACACTCCATATATATATATATATATATATATATATATATATATATATATATATATATATATATATACTAGCAGTTAAGCCCGGCGTTGCCCGGGTGTTGTGAGATGTGTGTTTAGCAAAAAAAAAAAAATATATAGCGGTAATAGGGAGGCAGGCTCGAACCTGTACTGCAAAGGAGGAAAAGAACGGGGGAAAAACGGAGTCTTTGCTGTTACGACCACCGCCAAACCGGAAGTAACCTAGGTGTAAATTAAGGCTAGAAAATCGAAAAGAGAGGATGACTTTCGAAAATATCGGCGAAAAAAGCGCTCCCACCCTGTAGAAAAGTGTCCAGTTGAGGGTAAAGAAATTAATGATTTTATCCATTTCTTCGGTATTTGTAGTCTGAAGGGTCGAGCTTCAATACAATACTGACCTTATGAAAAATCTTCGCCTCTGTTGAAAGTTTTAGGCAGACATACAAATATACATACATAGATTTATATTGGTAGCTCAAATTTTCTACCCAAACCGATTAAAAAGCCCCATCTCTGAATACCCTTTATGTAAAATTTTAAATGCTTAGACCAGAAATTGTATGGGTAATTTGCCAAAGACCGCAGAGATCACATTTTTTAAAACTTTGACCCCTATTATTACCCCTTAACTTTGATTGTTTTGGGTTCAAATCAGACTATTAAGTTAGATCCATGTTCAAGGAACCTATATCTAATATTTCAATTGTTTATACCAAAAATTGTCGGAGGAATTTGATAGAGTTGTGAAAGGTCAAATCGTAGAACTTTGACCCCTTAACAGCCAAATTGCTGGCCGAAAACGGATTACAAAGATTTTCCAGAATCTCAGTACCCTGTATATCAAATTTCGAGTGTGTAGACTGAATATTGTTAGAGTTATTGCGTAGGAAAATCTACGCACACCGACACACAGACAGGTTCGTTTTTTAGATTAAACAAAAATATATACGTACTATCACGCGTTCCCGGCGTTTCCCGGGTATTTGGAGGTGTATGTTGAGACAAAAATACAAAAGCGGTCAATTTTTTTAAACTTAGACCCCTATTATGACCCCTTAACATTTATTGTTCTGGACTCAAATCGAGTTATTAAGTTAGATCCATGTCCAAGAAACATATATCTAAAATTTCAAGTGTGTAGACCCAAAATTGTCGGTGGAGTTTGGTAGAGTTCTCAAAGGTCAAATCGTTGAACTTTGACCTCTTAATCGCCACATTTCTGGCCGAAACCGATCACATCGATTTTCTCAAATCTCAGTACCCTGTATATAAAATTTCGAGTCTGTAGAATAAAAATTGACAGAGTTATTGCGTAGGGAAATGTACACACACAGACGCACATACGGACAGAGAGACACTTTCACTTTTATAGATATACTAGCATTGCAGCCCGGCGTTTCCCGAGTATTTGAATGTGTTTGTTGAGCAAAAAAAAAAGTGGTAGTAGGAAGGTAGACTCGAACCCGTACCGCAAAGGAGGAAAAGAACGGGGTAAAACCTACCGTTTATGCTGTTATGACCACCACCAAACCGGAAGCGACACTTTTTTAAATTAAGGATAGACAATCTAAAGGAGAGAATAACTTCAAAAAATATCGACGAAAAAAGTGACCCCCCTATTGAAAAGTGTCTAGTTGAACGGGAAGATATTAATGTTTTTAACAAATTGTTCGATATTTGTCGTATGAAAGGTCGAACTTTAAAACGATACTGATCTTGGTAAAATCCGTCGCCTCTATTGAAAGTTTAAGGTAGACATGCAAACAGACATACATACATACATTTATATATTGGTAACGAAAAATTTTCGACCCAAACTGATGAAAAATCTTGCTCTATTTCTGAGTACCCTTTATGTAAAATTTAAAGTATTTAGACCAGAAATTGTCTGAGTAATTTAGAAGAGACCGCAGAGGTCAATTTTTGTTTACGTTTACCCCTATTATGACCCCTTAAAATTTATTGTTTTTTACTCAAATCGAGTTATTAAGTTAGATTCATGTCCAAGAAACCTATATCTAAAATTGTAGTGCGTAGACCCCAAATTATCGGAGGAGTTTGGTAGAGTTCTCAAAGGTAAAATCGTTGAACTTTGACCCCTTAATCGCCAAATTTCTGGCCAAAACCGATCACATCGATTTTCCCAAATCTGAGTATCCTGTATATCAAATTTCGAGTCTGTAGACTAAAAATTGGCAGAGTTATTGCGTAGGGAAATGTACACAGACACACAGATACACAGGCACGTTCACTTTTATAGATATATAGATAGATACATATATAAATATGTATGGAAACAATTTTGTGTTTACTGTAAACTATTTGCGCAAATATTATGCGATTATAAATCATGTAGAATATCTGCATGAATACAATTACACGTAATAGTTAACAAAAGATTATCATCCCATAAGAAAACCGAAGAAAAAACTAATAGGGAATTAATTAAAATGAAAGTTTAAAAGAATATGCAAATTAGCTCGAGCTTTTGCTAGTCAATGCAATTCCACAACGCATATATAAGCAAATTAAATTTTCTTTTTAAATAAATAGAAAAAAGCAAGCCTCTTTTCTCTTTTTCTGGGCCATCGGGCGGGATCAAAGTGTAATATTTGTTCTGCAGATGCTGCGCTTAAGATAGTTTGTACAAGTCAATGGAGGGGATATCCTCTATACTGGGACAATTATTATTTTTGGTAACCAGAGTGCCCCCCTTTTTGCCTGCTTTTAGGGTAGCTGGATTTCACCCCACATTAAAAACGACATTGTGCCTAATTTGCTTTGGTGGGGAAGCAAATTAATATATTAAATAAATAGAAAAGAGGCTTTTTAATATGAATATCAATACACACAAAAGAAAACGAATATATAGGAGTATAGATATATATCATTGTTTCCAGAACTCGGATACGAGTATACATTTTGCTTTTTAGTATTGAGCCATCTACAGCTACAAAGAGTTTTTTAGGCTCTCCACCAGGTGCAACTTTGTGTCGCATACACTTAAGACGTCATTATTCGCTGCGGAAAGCATCTTGCAGTAGGTTGCCGGTACACTATTACGTGAAGCGCCGCCTTGTGCCTAAACGCCAGGCGTTTATTAAGAATACATCTTTCTCTGCAAATTGAACACCCCCCCAGATAGAAACCTGATAATTTCTACGATTCTACACACACACACACACACACACACACACACACAAACACACACACACACACACACACACATATATATATATATATATATATATATATATATATATATATATATACAAGGGCATTTTGAAAAACAGTACTACAAGGTTCTTACTAGTGCCAAAAACTCTTTAGATTGTAAGTATGTAGTTGAGAAGTGAAAATCCACTACTAACGTAATCAATTTTTTAGTTTGCCTTTGATAATTTTAGTTTTTGTGATTTTTGCGAAAACTTTGGCGACACTATTTTTCGGACATGAGAATAAATCCTATTTGATTAAGAACTATATTCATGATTATGTTGCTGTATGCTAATTTTCTGCTTGTACGCTTAGCTGTCCTCATCAGAATCAATTATTTGTTCTATTCTACTGGCAAGAAAATTAAGTTTAATGAGGTAAACTGCATTTAAACAGTTGCTTGTTTGGCACGGAAGAAACGAGAAGATGCCCACAGCATCAAAAGGATCGCCATGGATTTGAAGCTGTCAAAATCAACGGTTGAATACATGCTTAAGTCAAACTCCGAACGGAAAAAAGAGAGGATGGAAAAGATCAATTGGCAAAAGGACTGAAAGGAGAATGAAGAGGATTGTGACAAGGTTTTGACATCTGGAGAAAAAGTTACAGCAAGCAAACTAAAGATTTTGTTATAGATCGAAATAAAACA
Source organism: Euprymna scolopes (assembly GCF_053919585.1). NCBI lineage: Eukaryota > Metazoa > Mollusca > Cephalopoda > Sepiida > Sepiolidae > Euprymna > Euprymna scolopes. Next base: position 115,780,631 of record NC_136491.1, read on the forward strand.
TACGTGCCGACCAACGTTCAACATTACTTCCGGCATTTATTTCATTGTCATACACTCCTGTTTGTATGTATGCGTTATATATTTTCTTAACTTTATTTCTCCAGGTTCATTGTTACAGCATAACTTCCCTTCTATCTTTTACAACAATTGTATTTGTTACAATTAGATATCGTGAGCGTACCCTTTTCTCGTCAGTCGCTGTCGTGAGTCCTCAAGTTGATTGCGTCTTTCCACTGTTCCTATCCCTATGTAAACAAGAAACTTTTGTAACATCAATAAATAGACGCTAGTCTCTTGTTATTTATTTTTTTTTTTTTGGATGAAGTGAGTTTACTTCTTCATCTCACTGGGTTGGATGCACGTCCCCGATTTCTTCGCTTACCGTACATCTTAAGTGGGGTGGGTGTGAGTTCCAGCTACATTTCAACTCATGAATTTTCCTCTTGTCATAGAACAAAACCATTATCTGATATTGTCGCTTTCGGGAGATTGTGATCTGTTCCTGTCGCTACCTACAAACAGACTGTTTCATTCTCTTTTAAAATCCGATTCCCAACGTAAATCACATCTAAATCTCACCAAATCTTCGTATGACGTCACCATCCAACGACGGCCAGGTTATATGTCAACGAATACTTTGCACTGTCTGATCCATCTGTGAGGTTGAACCCGTGATTCATTTTCGAAACAATTTGTATGTTTGTTCGCGATAGTTAATTTTAAATACAATAACTTTCGGAGTAAAGAAACTCAAATTTGTATCCTATGTATTAGCTGAAAATTGTCAATCTGTCTACTTAAGGCATTATATATTTCGTCCTTAACTAACCACATTTTTAATATAATTACCGTTTTCTGATTTGGTTTTCCTTAAAATCAATGCAAAATTAAAATTTAAATTAAATAAATTTGATTTAATTAATTAAATTTAATTAAAAGTTTCAATCATCTCATATTATTCCTTATTATTTAACTGCCATTTCCTTAATATTTTTCCTTGAGTATTTTTCTAGTTTTAATGACTCGATATGAAAATAATATTCTATTCTTGCTTTTCTGAATTTCATTTTTTTTTTCTAATTTTGTTTATCTCTCCGTTTATATTTTTCCGACTTCATCCCTTCACACATTTTCATAATGCTTCTTCTTTGCTAGTCCTCTTTTGCTGTTTTTTCTTCCTAAATGCGCATTGTTCTGGTGTAATTATTTATTAGCTTAACAAAAGTGAGGCAAACTTATGATATTTTGTTACTCTACATATACATACAACAATTATATGCACACATACAGAAGCCGTTCTAAAGTATATTTTATCTTAACTACAAAGGTGAAGAGTTACGAACATGAGTGTGGTACCATTAAAACAAGCGACATTTTGTGCTCCACAAATATTTTTTTTGCATAATCACCACAATTCTCAACGCAAGGCTTCGGTAATAAAAATTGAAAGCGCGTTTGGTCACGTTATGACAATGTCATTGTGATGGAGCTCCGGTGCCTTGTAGACGTAGCTAGTCCTGTTAAATTTAACGCCTAGGCAAAATGAAATGGGCTAAAGCCGTCCGCTAATTGCTATTGTTACGGGCCCTGATTACACGACACACATCCACTTGTAGATATAAGACGGACGTATATGTGTGTTTGGCTGAGTAGTAGATTTAATACACCGACCAAACAAGAATGAAAAAATAATTGTTTTTGTTGTAATTGATATCCGAGTAAAGAGGGAAATGTGAATTTGCTTTAAAATTTCGATTTATGATAAAAGAACTTGCCACATCAAGAGCATTGCCACGTTAACCTAGACTAATTGTCGGGATATGAAATCATATCTGTCCTCAGCAAAGATTGAGTCAGGTAAGTCGGTTTAGCGTAGACGATTGACCAATTATTTTTCAGCGAGAAGCAATGTGACATTAGTTAATTGGTAGATGACAGGTAAATCGCACCCATAACCGACCATACCCTATGTATACATTACAGTGCACATCTGCTCTTAGTTAATTCGTCCGTAACCTCAGCGAAGTTCAATTGAGAATTTGGGAGACAGGCTCGATTTGAATTTGGTGAATCCAATAATGAATGATTAATAGATAGATGCCGACACTAAAGCAACAATTATTGTCAGAAATATCGCTCGTAAAATATAGGGAGTACAGTACCAAATGTGAAAATCCACTTTTACTTTGCTAAGAGAGTTGAAGAAGCATCCACGGATGTCGTCTGTTACGCGGCAATCATCAAAGTGTAATATCTGTTCCCAAGGCCCTAATTATTTTATGGTTCCTTGGACAGCGATAAAAGTACTTTGATATTTTGTTGGAATTTTGCTAAGATTCAAGTGTAGTATCCGTCTCAAAATCACATCGATTTCATACTTTTATGGTTCCGCCGCCTTTTATCAAAGATCAAAGTGTAGTATCTATTTATATTGACTGGTTTATTTTATTATTTGTTGGCTTTTTAGTTAAGATCAAAGTATAATATCTGTCTTGGATTCCCAGCAATATCATAATTTTTATCGTTCATTAACCTTTTCCCTAATATCTAAGTATAGTATCTGTTCTCAGCATCCAGCGACCTCATCATTTTGATGGTTATTAGGACGTTTACGAGGTTCAACGTGTAGGACTAAAATACCAAATTAGAGAAGCGAGAATTACAAAGCTGCCGAAATTAATATTAAAAGTCTACTCTGCTAAAAAAAAAGTTGACAGAAGCATTAATGGTTTCCTATGAGAGGTTCTGTCATCTGCAAGGCGGACGATTTGTTTTGCTTTAAGATGCGTGCAGAAATCGCAATATTATTTTCGCGCAGTCCGCAATTTTGTTGGAGCTAGAAAAATCGTTTTTAAGAAGAATCCATGATCATCTAGTCTACAAAGCGGATCATCTGATTCTCTCTTTGATTCAGCAATCTTAATAAGAGATTCTGTCATCCCTCTAGTAAGACACCTCATCAATCTGTCACTTTTATGTTTCAAGTATCGTTTGCAAAACATTCATAACCTCTTCTGAGGTTCTGCCCGTCTGTAAATAGAACCGTCTGTTTCTGTCTATCAGGATTTTAGATCAGAATAAGGATTTCGTAATTAGTTTCACCAGTTTGTCATATTTCGATTCCCCATCATGTCTTGTTTTCAGATTTGTTAAGATATCTCTAATATTTTCTTTACGTCTGCAATACTGTTTACTCTATCACACGTAAGCTAGAAATATCGTTTTTTCGAAGCCTCCATGTTTACCTTATAGATAAACGTGGATGTTTTGTAAAATTGCTCTGGTGTCTGCAAGGTGGACCACCTGTAAATAAGTATGCCAAATTTCCAGGTGGCTCAGGAAGTTCAATACAAGATTCTGTAAGTTCTAACATCGCCCCCCCTCGCCAATCTTACGCTTATGTTTAAAATATCGTTTCTAGAAATATTCACGGTCTCTTTTAAAAGGTTCTGATAAGACATACTGTATGTCCGCATGTCGGCCGACTGTCCGTCTGTCTTTCTTTTTCTTATAACTTTAGATTCGTAAAATAATCCTAGTGAGAACTCCACAATTCTGCCGACCAGTTATAACCGCTAGTATGTAAATATCGTTTTCAGAAGGTTCCCTATAAAGAGCTTTACCAATTGGTAGGTATAAGCCTTGTTTCTCTGTCGGAATATTTTGCTAGGTTATACTTATAGGATAACGTATTCTCATGTCAGGTTTTCCTGACAAATCCTAGTACAGAAAGACTCAAGGATTGTGTCTAATAGGAACGTAATAGAACGCAAATCTCAATAACAACTTCTATGTATCGCAATGCGTTTCCTCCGTCTGTCACACTTATGTTTAAAACATGATTTTCATCGTAAAACACACATGTTCAGTTGATGTATCTCCACGCAATCTTGTTAAAAATCTTTCCACTTTCTTTCATTCTACTTATTTATCAGATGACTTTATCTTTTTGATAAGGGAAACCTTTCAATTGTTTACAAAAGCGTCTGAGTTGATTGGAACGCAAATTAATGACGTTTCTTTTGTTTGTGCAAAATAAAAATGAGTGTTCCATTTGTCAAATAAAAAGCGGTAAATTCCGCGTGATTAAAAGCGGCTATTACTCATGGGCGGTTCAACAAGCACCAGAGTTGAAAACAAAGAACCGGTGAGGCGATGCGCAGGACGCACTACAGATACACCAGTTGACCTCAACGGCGTACCCCCGTGTCAAATGTGTTCAAGAACAAAATTATTTCACAGAAACACACACACACACACACACACACACACACACACACACACACACACACACACACACACACACACATATATATATAGATATAGATAGATAGATAGATAGATAGATAGATTAAAATTATTATCCTAGAAATGACCAGTAAACTCTATTATAAACTGTTACCAATCCTCACTCTTATTGACCAGTGAAGTTTATTATAAAACAAGCCTTGGTGCCCGGCGTTGCCCGGGTGTTTGGAGGTGTGTGTTGAGCAAAAAAAAGTGGTAGTAGGAAGGCAGGCTCAAACCCTTACCGTGAAGGAGGAAAGAACGTGAAAAAAACCCAGAAACGTGACGTCTTTGCTGTTGCGTCCATCGCCAAACTGGAAGTGGCGACTGATTAAATTAAGGCTAGTCAATCGAAAGCAAAGGGTGGCTTTCGAAAAAATCAGTGAAAAAACGCGACCCCTCCCCCTAGAAAAGTGCCCAGTTGAGGGTGAAATAAATCAATGTTTTCAGCCAATTAATCGATATTTGTTTTCCGAAGGGTCGAGTTTTTAACGATAGTGATCTTGTAAAAATCCGTCGCCTCTGTCGAAAGTTTTTGGCAGATATACATACATACATACATACATACATACATACATACATACATACATACATACATACATAAATGCATACATACTTACATACATACATTTAAACAGACAGGTAGGATTTATATTATAGATGTTACGAACATTACTTATTCTCCTTCTAATTGACCAGTGAACTCTATTATAAAGCATTACGAAAATTTATTATCCTCCATCTAATTTATTATCGAACTTTATTAAAAATATTACGAACATTAATTCTCCTATCTCTAATTGACCAGTAAACTGTATTGTATAGTTTTTGTATTCTGTCAATGTTGCAGGATTACTGGACAAGAATTCATATATTCTGATAGAGTATCCAACTAATACTATTATTTCATCGAAAACCAATGGTAGAAGTTGTACTATTCATCCTTTGAGTCAATTTATTGCTGCGTCAAGAGATTTTCCTTGAGTTTTGAATACTGTGTAATTTTGAACATTTCGTCAGGATTTACTTGTAAGATAGAGATGATGTGTTTTTAAATGATTACAATTATTTACATATTCATATCAATAAAATATTATAACATTTATGCACAACAAAATGCATTTTGTATATTCCCATTCGCTCTAGTGTCCCCTCAATTTTTATTTAATTAGATTGTATTAGTAAACAACGGAAGGTCGGAATGCTTTGTTTTCAGAAGTGCACTTTGGCTATTAATATTAGTTTGAATTGATTTTCAAATTAACGTATTAAATTATATAACATCTCAGTCCATATTACACATAGTGTCTAACAGAAATGTATTGACTTTTCAAAATATTTTCAGGAAAATAACACAACGGAGATGTTAACAATTACAATATTTAAGAAAATATATTTTACTTATAAAGGAATAGAAAACTATAACTTCTGTTTATAAAATCGACATAAGTCGATAAATAAGTCAACTTTCTCGATTATACAATCTATATACTTAATGGAATTGTTTTATTTTACTTCAGTCGAAGTTCTCAGAAATCAAGGGGCCCACAACCTGGGGCTAACACTTTAAGTCTATATGAGATACATAGATATTCGAATGTTCCAATTTCTCAAACACTGAGTCAATAAAGAAGTTGAGAACATAATTTTTCTTTCCCCAATTAACCATTTTCATATATTGTATTATATCTTTCATTTTGGTCTTTTGGTCTTACTGTATTCCAGGATAAGAATTTATCTAGTCTGGTGGAGTATCCAGTTTCGTGCTATTACTTGAGGTAACATCACTTGGAGAAGGTGCACCATTCCTCGTAAAAGTTAATATGGGTTAGCCATAGCGAGGAGATCTTATATGGGCAGCGAATACTATGTGATTTTGAATATTTGGTCAGGGTTTACTTTTATGGAAAAAGTATCCCCATGCCAGATTGCTCTGACAAACCCCTGTACAGAGAGACCTTAGACACTCGAGGACAGTGTCTCAGTGTGTGTCTGTGTATGTACATTTCTCTACCAAATGCTCTGTCAATTTTCAGTCTACAGACTCAAGATTTGACATAAGGGGTATTGAGATTTGGGGAAATCTTTTTAACTGGTTTTCAGCTAGAAATTTGGCTGTCAAGGAGTCAAAGTTCAACGATTTGCCCTTTGAAAACACTACGAAACTTCTCCGTTAATTTTAGGTCTAAACACTTGAAATTTTAGATGTAAATAACTTGGACATGGATTAAACTTTTAACTTGATTTGAGCCCAAAACAATAAAGGTTAAGAGGTCAAAAGTAGGGTCAAAGTTAAAAAAAAAAAAAAAATGATTTCTGCGGTCTCTACCAAATTACTCAGCCAATTTTTGGTCTAAGCATTTGAAATTATACATAACGTGTATTTAAGGCAAGCGGTATTTAGACGAGAATTTCGCTGTCAAGGAGTCAAAGTTAAAAATATTTGACCTTTACGGTCTCTAGCAAACTATTCAGTCAATTTTGGGTTTAAACATTTGAACTTTTTTATAAAGAGTATTCATACATGCAGCAAGCGTTTTAATCAGTTTTGGGGCGATAATTTGGTTGGCAAGAGGTCAAAGTTTACAGAGTTTACTTTTACAGACTCTTCGAAAGTCCTCCGCGAATTTTGGCTCTAAACATTTGACATTTTAGATGTAGGTTACTTGGACAAGCTTCAAACATTCTTATATATTACACCAAGTTATGAACAGTACATGGCGGCCGATCAAAACTGGTACTAGATTGAACACAGAAATAAATGGATATCGCGTGCTCCAATATACAGATATATATATATATATACTAGCATGGGTGCCCGGCGTTGCCCGGGTGTTTGGAGGTGTATGCTGAGCAAAAAAAAGGGGGTAATTTTTTAAACTTTGACCCCTATTATGACCCCTGAAAATTTATTGTTTTGGCCTCAAATCAAGTTATTAAGTTAGATCCATGTCCACAGAAGCTATATCTAAAATTTCAAGTGTGGAGACCCAAAATTGTCGGAGAAGTTTGGTAGAGTTCTCAAAGCTCAAATCGTTGAACTTTGACCCCTTAATCGCCAAATTTCTGGCTAAAAACGGATCACATAGATTTTTCCAAATCTCAGTACCCTGTATATCAAATTTCGAGTCTTTAGACTAAAAATTGACAGAGTTATTTCGTAGGGAAATGTACACAGACACACACACACTTTCACTTTTATAGATATATAGATTTAAAATTTGAGTCTGACAGAATGACAAAATTATATTGCAAACCGATATATTAAACAAACGAACTTCAAAGAGACAAATGAACACATAAGTAAAAAAAAATTGTATTAGAAAACATTTCTTGATTATTCCACGTCTTTTTTTTTACAGACCTGACAACTGAGGTTCGCTCTTAATAAAAATTGTTTTTTATATTCTAAATTTTGACTTCCCTTTTCATAAAAAACTAAAAAAAAATCAAGAAAGAAAAGAAATGTAATTTTATTCTTTTTTCATTAATTTCTTTCTGTGCAAAGCAATTCTTTCAAACTTACTCTGTTTCCAAAATGTTTTTATTTTATTCCCCTCCCCCTTCATTCATTTTCCTCCGCATCCTGGCAAGTAGTAAAATAAACCATTTATAATATTTATTCATGGATTTATTTACTAATCATTTCTTTTGTATCGGTAAATGAATTCCATTTTAAAAAAAACTGTAAAAGTCACGTTAAAGGTGATTAAGTTGGAAAGTAAGTAAAAATTTACCCTTTTTACTTTTATACGATTTCTGATCACTTTGAAAAAGGTGTGTGTGTGTGTGTGTTTTAAAAATGTTTTTTAACTGCTATAATCTCATTTATATATATATATATATATATATATATAACAACGTGAGTATTCATATCGTGGGTTTGTATTACTGTACACATAGATTCGAAAAAATAGTCAAAAACAAATATATAAATAAATGTTATCAAAGGCAAGATAAGTTACTTTTCTACCTAACTGGATATATTTTTTGTGTTTTTATTCAATGTAATATATTTATTCAGCTCGAAAAACATACAGTGTTTACCGATGTGTTGGAAAATTCAAGATGGCGTCTCACACCCTCTTTAACACCGTAAGTTTGGGAAAGGGTGTTATAAATAAAAAACTATACAAAATACTATTAAAAACCCGCCGAATATATGTCAACCTATGTCACGGTAACATATATTGAGCGAGTTTTTAACAGTATTTTAACAGGGCACATCGTAAAAACTGACCCGTTAATTTTCCTGAAGTAAAAACTATATAGTTTTTAAACTTTTAAAACTATACATTATAAAAAGAAAACTGTTCGAGTGATTTTTTTTTTACATGGGTGTCACCACTTATCAAGGCCCAGAGGCCACTCAAGGATAAGGGTTAATAGGTATACATTAGTCATTGTGATTTTAGCATAGTAAACAGTGGGAATTTTGTAACTTGGATTACTTGAAAAAGAAAACTGTTCGAATGATTGAAAATGGAAATAAAATAACAATGTAAATATATTGATAAGAAAAAAACAAAAACAAACGAAGTTTCCGTTTCAGGAACCCGAGTTTAATTTTATGTCGTAATCATTCAACTCGTTAGCGGTTTTATTCAGCGATTAGGGATAACCATACGACATATCTAATTACCAAAGCGATTTTCTTTTTATTAAAACTAAACCTGTTTCGTTTTAATGAACCAATTTTTTTAAAGCCAACACTTTAGTTATTTTGAGAGCGTGCAACTGCACCCGAAAAGATTGATTAGGAAACTCCAAATCCTTTTATGACGCGAAGAAAAAAAAAAAAAAAAAAGGCCTTTTATCGGCTTAAATGATAAACTAATGTTAAATATTAGTATTTAATATAATGAGATATCAATCTACACAATTTGCCATCGATTCTGAAATAAAATGAAATCCTGACATTGTGATCATTTTTGCAGGTGTTATGTGCCAAATATTGAAATAAGAATGTTTAAATTTAATTATTGTAATTTAAGTCTTTAATTTTAATGTCGATTTTATTTATAAAATATCTTTTTAGAAATCAATCTCAAAAACAATCTGAACAATAAATCTCTTTTGTTATGGCTAAGTTTTTGTCAAGGGTAGAAATTATAATAGATAAGTATTCATCCATGATGACATTTTACCGATTTCCTGGTTTACAGGTATTCTTGCTAAATTTCTTCGAAAGAATTGACATAAACAATACTTCAACTAAATACGTATATTTCATGCAATAATGACTTTTGTTTCTTCTGACTTTTCCTAAACTAAACATAAAACATTGGTTAGGGTTAGTTTAACATTCTGTAAAAGTACCTTCCGTTTTTTTTTTTTTGTACTTCTGCAGAGAAGGTAAAAAACCGATAAAAACTGGATATATTTTTCGTGTTTTTATTCAATTTAACACGTTTATTCAGCTCGAACAGCATACAGTGTTTACCGATGTGTTGGAAAATTCAAGATGGCGTCTCACACCCTCTTTAACACCGTAAGTTTGGGAAAAGGTGTTATAAATAAAAAAAAACTATACAAAATACTATTAAAAACCCACCGAATATATGTCAACCTATGTCACGGTAACATATATTGAGCGAGTTTTTAACAGTATTTTAACCGGTTTTTTATTTATTACACCTTTTTCCAAACTTACCGTGTTAAAGAGAGAATCGGCCGCCATCTTGAATTTTCCAATACATCGGTAAACACTGTATGCTTTTCGAGCTGAATAAACATGTTAAATTGAATAAAAACACGAAATATATCCAGTTTGGTAGAAAAGTAACTTATCTTGCCTTTGATAACATTTATTTGTTATATATTTGTTTTTTGGCAACTTATTCGAATCTGTGTGTACAGTAATACAAACCCGAAATGAATTTAAGACAACGAGTGAAATGAGAAAATGAAGAAAATCACATTTGCTGTGTGTGTTTACTTTTTATGTAAGTCAGCGGGTTTGGTTGCCATAACAACGTGACGGTAGTGAACGTGTGTGTGTGCGTGTGTGCGCGTGTGCTTGCTCGTACTACTCCTAAGTTTGTAGGAGCATTTGATTTCGTGTAGTTTAGTTTCGTATATAAGTTTCGTATTTTTTAAATTTGTAATTAACAAGTTATTAAAAAATTAAACCCTTCCAAGATGGACAATAAATAAAGCCATAATATTTTATGGTAAAGGTAAGAGCGTAGAAACCATTGTTTTTTAGGAGATGTGATTATTGGATTAACCAATCAGAAATCGTCTGTGGCACACACATCTCTGTTTTTATAGATATATAGATAGATAGATAGATAGATAGATAGATATAGATAGATAGATAGATAGATAGATAGATAGAAGATAGAAGATATATATATATATATATATATATATATATAATTTCCAAAAGAATATAATTATTTTATTTATATTAATCTTAGAAATAGTTACTGTAAAGTAGTTGTTTATTTTTTAAGGCGTTTTACAAGTAAGCGAGCAGGGTGACCCAGCGTGGCCCGGGTTTGAATGATGATCAACAAATGTTTCACACTCATATTTTTATCCATTTTTTTTAACCCAAACGATTGATTGCCTGCTTTAATTAGGGTCCTATCGCTATACACCTGGAGGAAGCTTCACATGCCTCTCGCAGTGATTAAGTTCATAATTTATTGTAGTCTACATGCCACTACATTTACATTTCTGACATCTATGCTGATGACACAACCATCTTCGGTAACACATCAAAGGCTGTAAATGACAAAGTTCTCTCTGGTTCTCTCTCCTCTGATCTCGAGCGCGTGGTTCAGTGGGGGAAGATGTGGCTGGTTACCTTTAATGCATCCAAAACCAAACTCCTATCCTTACATCATCAACGCTCTGATCCCCAGCTGGCATCAATTGTGATGGATGGCTCTCGTCTGGGTGAGGCTCCGTGTTTTGACAAGCTTCTGGGTTTGACCTTTACTCCTGATCTGAAATGGAACACGTACATCAAGTCTGTTGCCAAGGTCGCTGGAAAGATGGTGGGATCCTTCTACCGCTCGAGAAGATATCTCACTACTGATGCAATTCTCTATCTATATAAAAGCCAAGTACGTCCAAGGATGGAATACTGTTGCCATATCTGGGCAGGAGCTGCTAAAAACAGCCTATTCTGCCTTGACAGAGTACAAAATAGACTTCGTGGCTTAATGTGGTATGCCCTTTTCTCTACCCTGCAACCTCTCTCCCAGAGAAGAAACGTTGCGAGCCTGTCTTTGTTTTATCGTTATTTCCATGGCAGATGCTCGTCTGAACTCCAATCTCTGGTCCCCCCTCGCCAATCTTTCACGAAAAACACCCGTCTAGCTGAATCCACTGTGAAAAATTTCCCCCACTCTATATCTGTGCCTAAATCAAAACGCGGATTCCATGAACAAAGCTTCTTTCTTAGAACTACACGCCTGTGGAACTCTGTTCCGTCTGCCTGCTTCCCTCCGGACTACAACTTGGATGTCTTCAAGTCCAATGTTAACAAATTCCTACTGAACCGCCCCCTTAAGTAAACACTTCAGCAAATCTCCTCACTAACTTAATGTACTTGCAATAACCCTTATCCCTGAGTGACTTCCGGGCCTTGATAAGTGGTGATCACTATGTTAAAAAAAAAAAACATTCTGCATGTGAGCAGCGTAAGGTAAGCAGGAAATCTAGAAGGAATTCTGAAGTCTAGAAGCTCGAGTAAAAAAGCTATTAGAGTAAAAAGCTTTGCGGGTCTAGGCACCTAAACAATTAAGGTATGTGAGTTTGCTGCTTGACAACTAAATCGGGGTTTTTCACGTCGAGGAGGGTACAAATGCTGCGAGTTTATCAGAGCGCATTCCATTAAAATACTTGTAAAACAGGCACAGAGATGGGACAGGGGTTGGAGCTTGCGAGACAAACTAGTTTAGACAACATTTTTAGACGCTTTTCAAGAAGGAAAGACTAGTGACAGATGCAGCATCCCAAATATAGCATTATTAATTTATGAATGAATAATAAGCATCATTATTTGATTTTTTTTTTAAATCTTAAGATTTGAATATCCGATTAACATTAACAGTAAGTGCATAGAGATAATTTGTTAACACATACATATGTAATATTGCTATTACATGTATATATCCATTTTATGTACCTACAGTAGAAAAACAACAAGGAGGTTTATAGTGCTAAAATTGCCATTCTAAGATGGAGATAAGTACCAGGAAAAATGCGATGCAAAAAATGAATACTTTCTGAGAATACGCATATCTGAAAAAAAAACATCTGCATGATCGCACGCATATGCGTCATATTTACACCCACTTAAACTCATGTTTAATACAAACGTGTTTGAAATTGAAACTTTAGGTTATCTACACTGCGGTTGAGTAATTTGTAATATCTACGAGAATATTTCTGGTAAGATTTGATCGCATATTTGTGGTTTGTTAATGACCTGTTAATACAATGAGGTCCTTTTTATTGTAATTAGTGCACAGACTCCATTAAATCATGCTGGAACTCTCAGTAGACATTGTCATTCTGTTCCGAAAACGTCATACTTTAATTCTGTGTTCATTTCCTTTTTTCACCTGATGATTACTCGATCAAGATTCGAAAACATCTTCCCGATAGCTTCATCGGTAGAGGCTGAAGCGCTTAACGTATTAATTTCGAATATAGTTGATGACAACTAAGTCCTTTTCTTAACTTTTAAACCACTTCAGTATATAAGGAACAATATAATATTAAATAAAGAATTGGCTCTATAACGCTAAATACTAAATCTGCACGAATTAAAATATATTTAAGTCGACAAAAATTAAAAAAAACCCTTTAAACTAGATTTCTGTTAACAACATTTGCTTAAAAGAAAACAACTACCTAAATACAAACACAACACTCGCAAATACTCCCATTCACCCCATATATATATATATATATATATATATATATATATATATATATATATATATATATATATATATATATATACTAGCGGGTGCGGCTTTGCTCAGGCGTAAAATACGCTTAAATATGATATTTTATTTTGTCTAGATTTCGTATATATTATTTTAGAGTCGTGATTTCAAAAGCAAAAAAAAAAAAAAAAAAAAGTAGTTGGGTGCTATCAGCTAGAATCGAAACCAAAAGCAAAATTGTTGCATTCAAAACTGGTGACATTACCACTGTATCAACGTGATACGTATATAACATTATTAAAAATTTAATATAAACTAAGATCTATGTACAAAATCTATAACGATTTTTTTCAACTGTGACCCATTTTCGACCTCTCAAAAACACGTTTAACTGAAGACTTATAAAAGAACAGTCTGTAAAATGCAATCATTTGAGGCCTTGGACGCCACTCTGCAACTTTTAGTTTCGGAGAGATAGAGATGGAAAATACGGGAACAGAAAAATAAACATGTAGGCTTTTATATATTAGATTACTAGCGAGGAGACGGCTTTGCCCGGGCGTAAAATACGCTTAAATATGATATTTAAATTAATTTAGATTTCGTATATATTATTATAGAGTTGTGATTTCCAAAGTGAATCAAAAATAAATAAATAAATAGGTGTAATCAGCTGGAATCAAAATCGAAACCTTAGCATTCAAAGCTGGTGACGTTACCACTGCACCAAAATAACACACATTAAAAATTAAAAAGAAACTAAAATGAATGTACAAACTGCATGACAATCTTTTCAAGTTTTAACCATTTTAGACCCATTAAAACTATGTTACACAGCTAAAGACCCATAAAAGAACGGCCCGTAAAATAAATGCAATAATCTGAGGTTCCTAGCTCCACTCTGCGAGTTTTAGTTTCGAAGGAGATAATGTTTGAAAATATGTGGACACACAGACATACGATGTCAAAACATCGTTAATTGACTTCCAGCACTGCAGCAGCTGTATAGCCAACTGGTGAAAAGCCTTGGGCGGTTGGATTTCAATCCTGGATTTGTCTGTCTAGCCGCGCTGATGAGCTTTAATACAGCGAATCATTACTGTATGTGGGTGACTATATATATATATATATATATATATATATATATATATATATATATACTAGAAGACAGTAAGATGCGCTTAAATATATTTCGATTCATGCAGATTACCCATTTATTATATAGAGACAATTCTCTATTGAATATTTTACTGAACCTAATATATAAGTTATATCAACAGTAATTAAATATTACGTAGGTACCATCAGCTAGAAACAAAGCCGCAACATATGACTCTCAACCTTTCTCTTTAGTCTCTGAGCCACGCCATACGCATAGAAGTTGTTCACAAGTAACGTTGTTTAATCTATGATTTTAGGTTTGTGTATGTAAACATATTTAGTCGACTACTCCTCTCAAGGTCAACATTTTGGGTTTCTATTTTGACTCGTTAGTAATTTTTGCCGTCTAAAAACCAAATCTTTTACTCGAAATTTTAGTAGAGTTCTAAATGCCCATATAACAAATTTCAATTTTTTCAATAAAATATTAAGAGAGGTGTTTGGTAGAGACTTTCGCACACACACTGACAAGATCACTTATACATGCACACACACACACACACACATATATATATATACACACAATAAATAAGTAATTATTTAATTAACGGTTTTTTCGTATTACCGTTTTAGGCCACCGCCAGGCAAATTCAATTGAAAAATAAAATTTTCACACTTTAGCATCGATTTTCTTCGGCTAAAACCCAAACATAAAGTTTCGCATGGGTTGTAATCCCCTATATTGTTAAGCTTCATGTCTGTAGATCAAAACATGGCAGAGGAGTTTGGTAGGTAATTTTTTTAAACAAATATATATATACGCAGGCATAAATATATTGAGAAAGAGCTTTTTGTTTAGTAAAACTAATATAAATATTACGCAAATATAAACCATATAGAATTTCGGCATGAATATAATTACGCGTAATAGTTAACTTAAGATGATCATCCCATAAGAAAACCGAAAAAAAACTAAAAGGGAATTAATTAAAATAAATGTTTAAAAGAATATACAAATTAGCTAAATCTTTTGCAAATGAATGCAATTCCACAACTAATATATAACAAAGTTGCATTTTCTTTTTAAGTAAATAGAAAAAAATACAAAAAACTTAAATTTTTAGGGATATATATATATATATATATATATATATATATATATTAATTCAATTTTCACCCCAAACAAGGCACAGTGCCACTTTGAAGCAGGGGGCTACTATTAGGGACTTAATTAGCGGGGTCATTATGAAGGGAGATGAGTAGAAAGATGTTTGTTAACATTACACTTGAACTTCTGCATATCAGTGCAGTTGGGAAAGCAGAATCCCGGAAGGGAGTTCCAAAGACCCGCAGTTTGGGGAAGAAACTATTGCAGTAAAAGGCTTTCTTGCACCTAGGAATCTCTACTGTAAAGGGATGAGACTTAGTAGCTTGTCGGGTTTGTCGGAGGTAGTTACGTCGCGGAGGTACAAGTGTTTGCAGTTCGTCAGAGAATTCACCATTAAAGTATTTGTACAACAGGCAGAGGGATGCAACATCTCGTCGATGGGACAGAGGCTGAAGCCTAGATGACAGTTCAGGACCTATCAGGTTGGCGACTCTCTTTTGAACCCTGTCCAGGAGCAAGAGACAAGCAGCAGATGCACCAGCCCAGATGTGACAACAGTTCTCCATACATGGGCGAATGGTGGCCTTATAGAGGTATAGGATACTGCCAGGCGTGAGTAGTTTTCTAGCACGATAGAGGGAGCCAACCTTCCTTGCAGCAGCCTTGGCAATGCTCTCAACGTATCTATTCCAGTTCATATTCCCCGTAAACGTTAGGTCGAGGAGTTTAAAAGAAGTACTTTCAGGCAATGTGTTCTTGGCCATTGCTATTGGTGGTAGAGAAGGTTTCTTATAGTTATTGAAGGAAACAAGCTTAGTCTTAGCAGCATTGAATGTGACCAACCATTTTTGTCCCCATTCCACTACAGGTCATCCTCTAGTGTTTCTGCCATTTCCTTGGATATGTGTTCATTTGTTTTCCCTTCATATCTGTTATAGAGAATGGTGTCATCGGCAAATATACCCATCTCCGAAACAATTTTATCAGGGAGGTACTTTATGAATATCAGGAATGATAGAGGTCCAAGGATAGACCCCTGAGGTACTCCCGCATTTATGCCATATTGTTTAGATGTACGACCGTCGAGGACACATTTGATTTTTCTATTACTTAAGAAGGATTTAATTACATTATGAATTCTTCCAGTGATTCCATATGATCTAATTTTCCTTAGAAGGCCATCGTGCCATACCCTGTCAAAAGCCTTAGATATATCAAGGGCCACCGCTCTACCCTCCCCTGTTTTGTCCAATGAACGGTATATACGTTCAGAAAATATATATATATATATATATATATATAATTTTTATATACCTGCAGACATTAATGTTTCATACTTACGCTATCGTCAGTGTAAGAAAGTGTCACCACTGTTCGAAAGATTCCGACCCCGCAAAGAAATCATCTTTAGCTTCATTTTCAAAAATCATACCAAGGGCCACCGAATTATCGGAAATTTTGACAATAATAGATTTTAACGTTTAATACTGACGATCTTAGAGAGATCAAATAGCAGGAAGTCTCGCACGCAAGGTTGGCTGATAGACTTTTTCAATTTAAAGAATAAACGCACAAGCAATTGCCATTTACAATGGGAAAAAAGTAACTGAGAATTTAGGGGGTTATATTCAAAGAGAAACTATACTGGAGGAAATCCACGGATGGTTGAGCAGCGTCTGTCCAAGGCCGCCTTGAAGCCCCGTAGCATTGTTAAGACCCAATCGGGTAGCTGGTTCCACGAAGATGCCACTTGACCTGAGAACGCTGCTTGGCATCGAAGCCTCCGGAACCATCGACGGTAGACCTGTTTCGTGTACCCATGGAGCTCTCAATCAGGGACAGGGGTGAAGAATAGATCCCGGTTCAGGCCACACTTTCCATGAAATGTGTTGTAGCCGAGGATGAGGTCGACTCGAAGCCTCCTGCGCTCAAAAAGAAAACAAATTTAGAGCATTTAAATGTTGCTCATAGGATAGACCTCTGAAGCTAGCCACCATTCTCGTCGATACGCTGGACGTGCTTCACGTATTAAAGGGATGTAGCCCAGAATACTGTATTCGAGAATCCGGCGCACCAGGGATGTGTAGAGGAGAAGGAATATGTAAGAAGTGAGACGACAAAAGGGGAACGCATGAGAAACAGAACACGCCTGTATTGTTAGCAGCGGTGACAGATTTGAGACAAATCGGGGTTATGACGTAAAAACCAGATCAAGAGTCGATGGTCGATTTCCACCACGAGAGCGGGTGGAGGAGCTTACATGCTGGAACAGGAAGCAACTCCGACACCGCCAAAAATCTTTGGTCGAAAGCAGATGCTTGGTGTATACATGTTGCGGCAAACCAGTCAATTCTGAACGCATTGAAGTCACCAATAAAAAGAAGATTTCACGCGTTCGAGAAATTAATTCTATGGCAGCTAAGAAATGTTGATCATCAGTAAATTCAAATTTGGGAGATCGATAAACGGTTAGTATGGAAAACGTAACCGCAGCGTCAGAGTTGTCGCACAGGACAGCATCATAGTTCGTAGTCTAGCGGGCTTGTGGGAGAGAGGGACTTCAGTCGTTTTGATGGATGATTTCACGTAGACAATAACACCGCCATCCGTTCTATTGACTCACATCTGAAAGCGTAGTAACCTCGTAAATGAATTCCAGATTCCAAGACAGCAATGTGTAACCACGATTCTGTGATGACGACTACATAAGGAACGGTTGGCAAGAGTCGGTCTTGAAGCTCTGCAAATTTTAATAGAAGAGAGCGTTCATTGGCCTAGAGGAGGGTTATTGAGTTCTCTGGTGTCGTGCTGAGGGTACAAATTGACGGGACAAGTAGAAGTGAGGGCGGCATAGACCCAGCCTGAGTTACACTGCATACTTTCAATTTGTTACTTTGCCAGCAGACACGATAATTCACCCGAGAAGAGTTCAGTTGAAAGTGTTGCAATTTTCAATGCGAGTAAAACAACTTCAGCATATTCCTGGGAAGAGTAACGCATAAATGTATCGATAACCTCGATTAAAGCAAAGTCTTTAAAGCATTTCTGGGGATCTGATAGACAACTGCCAATTTGTTTTTATCTAGTGTGCACTCCCAAGCTACGCATATGACGGCTGTTATGTCTCCAACTCTGCCGCTATATTCTGGAAGTTTGCAAGTGCCAACTTTTATCAAGTCAATCGCGATATATATATATATATATATATATATATATATATATATATATATATATATATATATATATATATATATATACTAGCAGGCCGCCCGGTATTACCCAACCGTAATATATGCATAAACATTATATTTTAATTAATGCAGAAATCTTATTTATTATGAATAGAAATGAGTATTAAGCGTAACGTTAAATTCCTTAAAAAGTAAGTAAAAAAAGAAAAAAACAAAAACGAATGTGCATGTGATTATTATGTTTTTCTTAACAGTTCACTACTTGTAATCAAAAAATAAAATCCAAGCTTAGATGGAAACCAAAATTTAAAGTCGTTGAGTCAAGTACGATAACAATTAGGTTAGCTTGACACGGCTTTAAATAGTGCTTTCAAACATACTTATTCTTTACGTAAGTAATCTGATTTGTGAACGATTTACGCACGTGCATTCGTGGAATAGTTGACAAACAAATGAACATCGGATGACACCCTCCTCCACCTACCAACTTTTCAATTTTAATCCTTTAGTAGCACGTTTTTCCGGATGAAAGCAGATGAAAAGTTTTGTACATATCTGAATACCCTATATACCAAGTTTCAAGTCTGTATAATAAAAATTCGTTAAATATATAGGTTTAGTAGCGCCCTCACGCACACACATACTCACTTTTATAGATATATAGAAATTACTTATAAACTCACAGGTGTTTTCTCCTTGCGAATCATCAGTGCAGATATAAAAAGTCACGCTAATCGCACGATTCGACCCTCACAACAAGAGTCATGGTAAGCACCTTAATCAATTAGGCTACTCTGATTGGATAAAGACGAGATGAGAAATAAGTCCAATATATATCAAGCGAAGCAGTGTTCAACAGTAAGTAATATGTATCATAGCTTTTGCCAGCTTTTTGTATTTACTCTATAAATCGCACAGTTTTATGGATATTATATATAAATACACGCACACAAGCATAAACACACACACACACACACACACACACACATATATATATATATATATATATATATATATATATATAATTATCTACTATAATAATTAAATACTTACAGACACTAGTGTTTCATCCTTACGGGAATCTTCAATGCAGGGAGTCACGATTAACAAAAGGATCTAATCGGTTACCGTTAACCGCGTGAAATAACACTGAAATTAAACATTTTATTTTTCAATGTTTTTTAACGTCAGTCAGAGTGATCTAATCATTATATGATGATCTATGCATAAGAGCTAAATTGACCAACTTAATTCAACTGAAAGTGCCATACGATAAGAAACGAGTTTTTTTTAAAGGGGGGCTGACATAATTATTTACTATAATGATTAAATAACTATAGACACTTGTTTTTCATCCTTTTGGGAATCTTCAGTGCAGAGTGTCACGATTAACACCAGTCGATAGATTCGAACCCCGCGACACAAGTCATCGCTGGCTTGATTAGCAAGGACCGTATCCATGTTACAAGGAGAATGGCTGTCCCCGTTCAATGTAAATAAGACGAATATTAGATAAGTGAAAATGAGATTAGGATAAGCCTAAAATCGAACCCAGTACGCAAGGTTAAGAAATGGAATGTTAGAAATTCAGTCGATTGTCCGATTCTTTTAGAAATCTGAATATAAAAACGCCAGTTAAAAGAATAGGCAATGCAAATTAAAAATGTATTGTTTAAAAAAATAAAGGTTAGATTAAACAATAGGTTAGGTGAGGATTCTTTCGTGTACCAAAAGTGTGTTTGGACAAACATATGAAAAGCCACATGAAATTAGTCACGTTTGAAAACACACTTCTGACATCATAGACAAAGGACATTTCTCCATATAGGATTCTATGGGTTCGGATTTTAGTCAGTCAGACAGTCAACCAGAGAGAGTCAGTTAGAGAGTCAGTTGATCAGCCAAGAGTTGACATAGTTGGAGAGGAGGGTCCTAAGAGGTGAAGGTAGAAGATTACCCATGTAGATACAAGCGGAATTCCTGACGTCATCGACCAGCCGATCGGATGAATAAAGAAGTCATCATTATGTTGTAACTGTTGTTTTGTGCCATCCTTCATCACGAACGAATGGTAATTGTGTTTATCGTCTTATAATGAACACTGGGTGACCCTTTAGGAGTATGTATCTCCTCTCCTCTGTGTTAAGAACTGCATCATACATCACTAAGTCCGTATTTAAATATGAAACCCCTACAAACACAACATCCATTCGGCTACCGTTTTTTTATGTCAGTCAGAGTAATCTAATCATTATATGATGATCTATATATTCTCCCAAAACCACTGACCTTTAAAGAAAGAAGACCAAACTTGATGCCATGTTTTCAAATGATCTGAAATAACAGCAAGGGGAGACTTGATTACAAATATTTCTCATATGAAATATCTCCCCTCTTTTAGAAATTTGGTACAATTAATTATATCTTCAGTATCAAATGACCTTTAAACACTGTTAAATTTACTTTATGTATGAAAACAAAATACAGAGGTTTGGGGGAAATATCAGATATTTTGTAATTTATATGCAAAACTAGGAAAACAGATGACTATGATTAAAGTATTGGTAAAGGTGTAGTTTTTTTTCTACCTACATAAACTCCTTTAAAATTACCACTATTATAGGTTTTCGAGGGTGGTGAAAATGAAAACAGCAGTTAAACTCTCAGGAAACGAGTAATTTTAATGATATGAATAAATTATATTTTTAAAAAGTGGGGAAACATTTTTCTACATTAATAATTAAAATAAATACCCACTTTATAGCCAAGACGGCCATAAAGCGGGTGATAACAAATTAATATATGAAAGGGATCCCCTACTTGTGTGACCTAAAGGGCAAATGTCACATAGCTCACTACACAATTCAGGATATTAGCGAAAAGCTAATATCCTGAATTTGTTAAATTCTGATTAACAGCCGCCTAGATTTCAAACTTATAAAATTGCCAAAAAGGTGGTCTATCTATCTATCTATCTATCTATCTATCTATCTATCTCTCCCGCTCTCTCTTTCTCTTTCTCTCTCTCTCTCTCTCTCTCTCTCTCTATATATATATATATATATATATATATATATATATATATATATATATACTCGTAACCAAATGGAATACTGAAATTATCATATATTTGGTTCTATGGAACGAAACTACATGAAAATCTGCAGGCTTTTTGAAGATTATAATATTATTCTATGGTTAAAATTGAAAAAAAAAATAAACAAAACAAACAGACTATATTTTCAAACCAATAAAATATGCCCAAATTTGCCTACATTTATTTACATATAGTGTCCTGGTAGGCCAGCTTTAGTTTTGCTGCTAGTGTTGTGTTCCCTTTGGATTGTCAAGCTACTAATATATATATATATATATATATATATATATATATATATATATATATATATGCGCGCGTGTGTGTGTGTATGTTTTTTAGTTCTGCGACGATTAAGTGGAATAAAGGGCGGAACTTGTTTAGTTTCTAGTATCGGAAGCGGAAAATTTGTGCCTATTTTCAGATGCCAAAACCAATTATTTCTTTTGCTTTTTTTGTTTATTTTTTATCAAAAATATAATTTCCCATGGCTCATATTAATTATGAAACGATTAATAATTATTGAATTTAATTTCTTAGTAAGAGTAGAATCTATAGATGACTCCGACAAGTCTATTTTTACGTTTATGAACATATGTGCCTAAGTTATATGGGTTAAAAAAATAGGAGGCTTTACTTTTTGAACGACCATCGTAAGTCTATGTCGCGTTTTAATTTCATATTTTACTAAACGCGCATATTAAATGAACGCATTATCTTTGTACATGTAAAATAGTACAAATTTGCCCGTCGCCTTAATATTCCTTATTTCATCGAATGCAAACGATTAAATGGACGCCTCTGAAGAATAGCCGTCTGCGCCTTGCCGAAAGAAAACAGACTTCGTCCATTCGACGTGTCGACATATTTAGGTTCATACGCACTAAATTGTTTGGTTTTCCGAAAATCAATAAAAATCGATATGGATTAATCGATTAAATTACTTACAAATGAAAAGAATGTTAGGCGGTCAGAAAACGGCGTTTGTGGTGGGGGAGGAGGGTGCGGGGGAAGGGGGAGGTCGACTGATAAGGAAATATCCAAAAGAATACAAGTAATTGAGATGAGGTTTATAATTGCGAGGTCGAAGAGTGAAAATCGAAAACTGGAAAATACTTGGAGGAAAATGATATTTCAGACATAAACCTCCTGACAGAGAGGAATACTGATTTCAAACTAAAGTGTACCTAACTGATAAGATATGCTAGTTCGAACTGAATCGTGACTGATTGACAGAAATTATATTTCTATATGCATCATGAATTATAAAACAATACAGGCAACCATTTTGAATCAACAAATCAACGCTAACTACGTGCAAAAAAAAAAAAATCCGTTAAGCCTAGATAAACTAAATTCAGAAACAATTACCCCGCATCAATGACTCCGTTCAGTTTCAGTAGACAATTGATACACCCCTGTAAGAATAGCTGCGCGTGTAATTACGAGGCAAGAGTTGAGCAATCACCAACTTTTCAATCAGCACTGCTTGAGTCCAGTGACAAGAAGTGCTGGGGACTGGAAACATTGTCGAGATAAATGGAAAGCATACAACACCTGGAATTTCAAAATGCTCACCTATTTAAGTACTGACTAGGCTCAACGTTGCTTAACTTCGATGATCAAATTGGAATCGGTAGGTCAACGGGCATAATGCCGTATAAACTAAAGGTAAAACCAACAACAGCGAAATCAGATATCGATCTGGAATCTTAGTGGTTAGATGATTCCACCCGCTGTTGAAAATTAATGTTCCATATTGCTTTACTGGATCGGTGTCAATTTATGAGCGTCCCTGTATTTAGAGGCCCAGGTGGCAAGGTACACGTCTCGCATTTAAGAGAAACAGATTTCGAATCTTGATTTTAAGGATGTTCTATTAGTTTCTGCGAAGGGGAACAATACTCGAATCAGGAAATTCCAGTCTGCAGCTCTCCTGGTTTGTTTGAAGCGCGACGTTATATAATCGTGAAAATAATCACACGCTCACATTAATAAGCATGTTTCATAAACAGCTGAGTACTGTCTTTGAATGAAAAGTCGGTCAGTTTGCCTACGTGCGAGATCACGCCCTCGTTGTCCCTTGCTTAATATAGATCGACATTTAATAACGTTTATGCTTTTATAAATGTTTAACTTGAATATCGTTGCGTTTGACGGCGGCACTGGAGTTATGTTACTTACAAACAGAGGCAGATGGCTTGGTGTTGGGGTTCGAATACTACAAGCGGCAATCGTAACTTCATTCACTGATGATTCCGAAATGATGAAATACTAGTCTCTGTAGGTATAAAAATAATTATTTATAATTATAATTATATATATACATATATATATATATATATATATATATATATATATATATATATATATATGTATATATACATATTTTGTGTACAGAAAGTTGTTAGTTGAGACAGATCATTGGTACCGTCGGTTTCAATCACGATAATAAGGCCCGTTTAAGGTATCCTTATCAAGCTCTCTTCAGCCAATATTCGTCTAGAGAGCTTGATAAGGACACCTTAAACGGGCCTTATTATCGGGCTTGAAACCGACGGTACCAATGATCTGTCTCAACTAACAACTTTCTGTACACAAAATATAAATACGCTCTTACAATTTGGATTTTCCTTTTAATTGAGCACTCTGCTGGAATTCTTTTTCCAAAAAAAATAACTAATCATATATATATATATATATATATATATATATATATATATATATATATATATATATATATATATATATATATATGTATATATATATATATTGGTGATGGTACGATTCCAATATTTTCCAGATTCCGATACAATTACTGATTCCGATACAAATAACAATAGTGCTCGAAAAAAAGTAGGTACAGCATACGAGTATCATAGACGCCGACCGCCTTTATCAAAAGAGATCATTAAATGGCGTCTTTTTAAGTTTGTTTATACAGAAATGGTCAGATATTTGGATTTTTACTTATCGCGAAGAGAACAATAAGTTAAAGATATAAATATACCAAATTTATTTTTTTAAAGCAACTAACAATTTGTTTACGTCAGTTTTCCTTTAATAATTTCACGGCGAAACAAAATCTATGCATAACGGATATATTCATTTTTTATTCGCATATCGCAGATAATTTATATACAGAATATACATTTGGAAACTAGTACACAAATCAATTTTTTATATGGTAGAAACTTAGGTATTTCTGACAATGTTATAAATTTTACATAGTAAAATAACACACTTAGCTTCTATATTTACATGATAAGATAATATAAAGTATTACATAAAATTGCTAAGTAAAATATATTTCAATTTTCTTTCAAATATATTTTTCAAACATGCACTTACATTTTTGTTGGCAGACAGATTTTCAATCTTCAGCTGTGTATTTGCGTCTCATCAATGAAAAGAAATATCAACTTAACAGGCCAAATTGCTTCAATTAAAACCAGAAATCGTTTATTACTGAATTTGAGTTGATGGCTTATTATCTGCATATTCGGAACTTGCTCTTATGTCAAGTAAACACTACTTTAAAGAAGGAAGATTCCGAAATCAAAGAAACGCTAGCGCCAAACGGTTTCTGACGTAGAAAAATAGAAATATTCGAAGTACACTAATTAATTGAAGTTGTTTCTCGGGGTTTTCAATTGGGTAGAAGCCAAATTTTTTCGATTTTTTTAGCACAAGAAAAATAAATTTACATCAATTTTTATATTATGATGTATAGATTTTAAATTTACTTGTAGCATAATAAAAATAAATACTCATCAATTCATCTTTAGTACCAACAATGTAAAATTAAGTTCAATATGTTTTTTAAGGAATCCATTTTGGAATCAGAAACTAAAGTAATTTTTTCCGATTCCGATACCAATTCCAATATCCGAAAATTTCCGATTTTTCCAATTCCCGATTTTGATTCGTATTAATCCTGCCAACACTTTATATATATATATATATATATATATATATATATATATATATATATATATATATATATATATATATATATATATCCCCATTTATCACGAAAGAAATCTAGGGTTTACTGCGGATACATATTTAAACTTCCATTATTCAAGACATCAGGCGCTCTATATTTCAGACTTCTGTCTTCTCAACCGACTTTCTTATTTTCCTCATTAGTTCATCATTCATTATAATGTTTGGTTTTCTTGCTTTTTAACACATTTTCTCTCACATATACTACATCAGAAAAAAAAACAAATACATACATACTCCCTATATATATATATATATATATATATATATACATATATATCTTTTGAGAAAAATAGAAAAACCGAATGAAATTATTAAAATAATCAACGTGAGGGGAGGTTTTGTCATGATTTTGCCATTGCCTATGACCTCACTCAGATTGTTCACGAACCCACCCGTGTGCCCGATACACCCGGTCAATATGCAAGCCTTCTAGACCTTTTCCTCACAACTTCCCTTGAGCTGTGTTCATGTTCCGTTCTATCTCCTCTGGGATCCTCTGACTACTCTGTTGTAGCAGTTAAGACAAAAATGAAATGTAATAAGTCTTCAGATTAACCTCTCCACCGTACTGTATATCGATACTCTGTGGCTGACTGGGATAGCTTCCCTACACTCATATCTGACCTACCTCTGCATTCAATGTTTAAAAAGGATGTGCCTTCTATAGTATCAGACCTGACCGAATTGTTATTGTAGGCATAGACCGATTCACACCATCCAAAAAATTCCAACCAACCATGTTTTCCCCCATGAATTTGCTGCTGCAATCGCGCACAGAAATCACTTTTTCCATAGCTACCAACGTAATAGATGTACTGACAATAAAGCTGCTTACAGGACTGCCAGCAACCACTGTAAAAGAGTAATAAAAAATGCAAGATAGCTATATGCTAAGTCTGTTAAATCCAAAGCAGCTGAGCAGCGGCTTGGTTCCCACCAGCTCTGGAAAATAGCAAACAGGATCTTGAACAGAAGCGTGCGTTCTATCCCAACTATCATCAATGGACCTGAGGTCATCTCGACAGCATCAGACAAGGCCAGGCTATTTGCCAAGAACTTTGCAGCTAATTCTACCCTATGCGACAATGGCCATAAACTCCCTGTATTTCCTCCTATAACAGACAACATGCTAGTCAATATACAAATATATGTGCGTGAGGTCGCCAAGCTAATCAAGCACCTTGATTCCAGTAAAGCAACTGGCCCTGACGGCATTCCAGTTATAGTGCAGAAAAAGCTCCAACCAGAACTTGCCCCCATACTTACAAAACTGTTTAAGCGTTGCCTTAAGGAGAAGTGCTTTCCAACACCTTCGAAAACCTCATCAGTATGACCTGTATTTAAGAATTCGGCTAATAAGTCATCTCCCTCTCAGTACAGACCAATAAGTCTCCTGTGTGTCATGAGTACGTTGTTAGAATCCATATTAAATAAAGAAGTAGTCAACCACCCCAGCAGGAACAACCTTCTTAGTGACATGCAATATGGTTTCTGCTCTGCAAGATCTACAGCAGATGTGCTAACGGTTATATCGCATAGGATTAGTGAATCTCTTGACAAAGGTTTCCTTTCCAGGGCAATTGCTCTTAGCATATCAAAGGCCTTCGATAAGGTATGGCATAAACCTACTTCACAAAGATACACTTGAATGAGGTCGGAGGTATGTCGATTGAAGCGTGTGGAAAATCACACTTTCTGAACAGTAGTCCGATGAATCCAAATAATATGAATAACCAATCCTCATCTCAAAAATTCAGAAACGTCACTTCTTTTACTAATGTTTTTATTTGTCTCATCTTAGATGTTTTTCTCACAACTGCCTTCTTATAATGTTTCTAAAAGTGTTTTAGGTAACATTCGTCCTCCTTTTCGAGCGAACTCTGTGAAACTTTCTGTCAAACTTTGGAATCTTTACAGAATTGTGGATGTGACTCTATATCTTATCAACGGAAGAAAATATTCTCCGGTTTTAATTTCCTATCTTTTATAACCTGGAATAATAAACAGCCATTTGGCCTCATATGTCACCTTTGACTAGTTATAGTTTGCCATGCATTTTGTTCTTTCATTGAACAAACAACGCAGTTGCAACGAGATATTGTTTAATATGGCCGCGGTCAGTGTGTTTACGAGTAATAAATACAAGTATGAGAATGTGTATATTATTCCAAAAATTACGACCACTGTTCTAATCTCTTGAACACACTTTGTTTTATTTCACGGATTGTAATTGTCTAAATACGAAATAAAGCTACTTCGAGAAAATTTTAAATTTACGTTTTCCGATTAAAAATTATTTAACAAAATCTGCATTTCAGTTAGGGAGAAAAAACAACAAAACCGAAACGTGTTTTTGATTTTGTGCTTATATTTAGCCATCCTTTTTTATGTGGATGCATCATTTCCGATTAGCAAAGGTTAGTTCCCCCTCGCTATTCTTTATCGGAATATCGTGCTAAAACAAAACAATGGCAGAGGGCGTGGTGCCTCGGGCAGTACAAGCCGCCCTTAACCCGTCCCGCGCCTCGTCCCAGGTGAAGATAATCGCTTGTTTCAGTGGTGAGAACAACAATCCCGCCATTTCCAAGCTGGAAATAGTCAAGTATACAAAAAGGAATAAGATAGAAATAGGAACAAAAAAAAATAATAATAAAAAATACAAAAAAAAATGATAATAAAAAATATCAAAAAATAAATAAAAACAGGAGATAGAAGGAAAACATTTGGTTAGTTAAACAGCAATTTATTAGGAACGCGTGTTTTATTTTTAAATCTGTTAGATTTCGTTCTTACGCTTTTCCTTCCCTTTCTTCTTATCGTTGTTTTTATCTTTCTTTCACTCTTTAAAATTTCTTGTTTATTTCCTTTTTCTTTCTATCTTTTTCTTTTTTATCATATTGTTCATTTTACCCCTCCCACCCCTTTTTTAGCATTGGTTTTTATTGATCTTGGTCTTTTTTTGCTTTCATCTTGCTTTTCCATTTTGTCTTTTGCGTCTTTCTTTTCGTTTGTAGGTTTTTCACATTTTCTTCTTTATTTTCTTTTCCTTCCTCATTTTGCCTTCGTTTTTGTTCTTTTCCTCCTTTTTTCTATCTTTCCTAGTTTCTTTTCTCTATTTTTGCTTAATCTGTTTTCCTTTTTTTCCTTCTCATATTTTTCTTGTTTTATGTCTCTTCCCTTTTTCTTCTTTCCTCACCTTTTTTACCCTTTTGTTTTCTTTTTTTAATTTGTTTGTATTCCTTCCTCTTTTTATTGTACTTTTTTCTTCATGTTTTTTTAATTCTCATTACCCCCTCTTTTTTGCATTATCTTCTTTTTCTTTTCATTTCTTTTTTCATCTTCTTTCCTGTCATTTTTTTGTTTCTATTTTTAATTTCCTTCTTGTTTCTGCATACCCAGCTTTCTTCGTCTCATTTATTTTCCCGCCTTATTTTCTTTCTCTACACTACTTGAAGATAAATACTAGTTATAACATAAATCTGCTTCTTCTTCTTCTTCTTCTTCTTCTTCTTCTTCTTCTTCTTTCTCTTCTTCTTCTTCTTCTTCTTCTTCTTCTTTCTCTTCTTCTTCGTCTGCCTCGCGTCCTTTTTCCGTTTTTTCCTCTTTTTCTTCTTCGTATGATTCTCCTTTTTCTTCGTATTTTTCTTCATTTGCCAGCTTTGTCTTTTATTAAATGCGTTGAGCACCACTTTGTTTAATAAACATCATTGTGTATTTATTTGTATACGAATATATATATAACAAAGTAAAAAGTTGTTTGTGTTTTTGTGCGTGTTTATTGAGCTAAAAAAAAACACGCACTTACAAAACAGTATATTCTATCTCGACGTTCATCATTTTGTGTGTCATCAAGAACAACAGGTGTCATTTACAGCGATGTTTACATGTCATTTATATTATATTTTTCTAAAAATGTTTGTTCACTTCACTATATTTCACAAATTACTGGTTCGATCTGGTCGAAGGTTTATGCAGAACATTGTTATGACACTGTAAAGCGAACTAATTATTATGATATTCATTCGATTCACATTAACGGATTAATATCACAATTGAACATTTATTCTAGAAGTTTTATTGCAACCTACTGAGACGATCTGGCAGATATCTTGCATTGGCCTTTTCTAGTATGAAGTGCAGTAAATTAAGAATTATTAAATATATATATATATATATATATATATATATATATATATATATATATATATATATATATATATGAAGTTACAAGGGTAAGAAACAAACAAAATGCTCGACAATTCCTGTGTTCAGTAGGCCTTAACCTAACGCGTGTGTTAGACGCAACTGTTAATCTTTAAATGTGACACATGGAACGTTATCTGTTTACCTAAACAGAAATCACTGTTTTATGAAACATCCGTTTTTTATTGATTTATACAGTTCGTTTACTAGCAATTATAGATGGCTTTATATCAGTGAAAGGAGCCAATACAGATTTAAAAAAAAACTGCCGAAATGTTTCGCCCGAAACAATGGGCATTCTACCTCGATGGCCTGGCATTTTCTGGAAACCGAAATAAGATACTCCATAATTAAAACTTACTTAAATTCAATTCATATATTAAAAAAAAATGAAGATCTCAAAACAATCCATATTTCTACCCTGAATAACAGACAATAACTGGAAGCCGAAAAGATATACTTCACATTTGACAGTCTTTTCAATAAAACCCATTGAA
Organism: Euprymna scolopes; assembly: GCF_053919585.1. NCBI lineage: Eukaryota > Metazoa > Mollusca > Cephalopoda > Sepiida > Sepiolidae > Euprymna > Euprymna scolopes. The sequence goes on from NC_136491.1 coordinate 115,811,035, forward strand.
CAAATAAATCGTCGTGCATTTTGCTTCTTCCTTTCAATTTTAAAATCGTATCGTCGGATCTTTTATCCTTGTATAATCATATACTAGCAGAGTGGTCCGACGTTGCCTAGGATTGAATAATGATGATCAAATGTTTCACACTTCTATATTTTTATTGCCATATAAATCGGTGAAAGCGTCCTTTTTTCAGTTAAATGAATTGATTGCCTGCTCTAGTTGGGAACCTATCGCTGTTCACCGGGAGCGATATTCACATGTCTCCCCTCAGTGACATAGTTCAAAATGTATTGCAGTCGGCGCTAGTGTTGATTTTATGAAGGTATTTTATATATAATGGCTTACATTAACGTTTAAAATGCAAAAGTCAAGTATCATGATTCAATTGTGTTATAAACAGAAAAAGTCATTTCGAACGCGCCCTTGCTGTATCACAGCACCTACTATTGATTTTATATTCCTGGCATTACTATTTCTGCGGTGATAATGATTTGAATTTCAGTTTAAAAGGACAAATCGAAACATGTATCATGAGGAAATTGTGCTTTAAACAGTAACGATCACTTCGAACGCACCTCTGTAACATAAAAAAATAGTACTTTTTTTTACAAAGGAGTAACCATATATCAAGGCCCGGAGGCGACTCGAGGATAAGAGTTACTAAGCGTACAGTGGTCAATGGGACAATGATGTCGTGATTGTTAGTAGTGGAAATTTCGTAAATTGGATTACTTAGGGAGAACGGCTCATCAAGTTTTCGAGTCCATCAGGAACACACTAACACGGACACAGACGCGCAGAGATGAAGTTACTTTTATATAGTAGTCGAGATTATTATCTACTTGTTTTCATTGATTTTATTTATGCAATTAGTAACTGATGTTTTGCCTATTATTATTGTGCTCCCTACGATATTATGTATTTCAACTCAATCTCATTTTATACATACTCTATCTCGCTCCCATGTAACCCACTATTCACTTTTTTTAACCAATTACGAAAATGCCCGAGATAAGATCTACGCTGCATCAATTTTTTTTATTATATCAAGAAATACACTTAAAAACAAAACGATCTTTTGTACGCGGTTTTTGGATCTTCATAATTGTTAGAAACAAGGATTAGTATTATTTAATGCACCAGTCAAAAACCCCATCCTTGTCACAGACTATTTGACCAAGATGAGCATCAGGACATTTCCTCACCCTCCCTATAGTCCAGCTCTTACTTCATGTGAATTTTAGTTATTCCCTAAGCTCAAGGAAAACCTTACACGCTTATGAGACAATGGAAGATATGAAAGAGACTGTGACGATTGTCTTTGATACGTAAACACAAGAAGACTTCCATCCAGAAGTTGTTATAACGATATAACGTACATTGCAACCGGAGAAGATTACTTCGAGCCGGCCTCTAGAATTTTATGTGTGTATTATCAATTAGAGAGCTCATACAAAAAACTCTGGGAGCTTATTCAAGGCACCTCGTACACTTTTAAAACTAAACATTTACATAAACGATAAATTCGCTTCCTTTTTTTTTACGTTACGCTCTTACAGTATGACAAAATTTGAAATGTATTTTACATAATCCTATTCAAAATTGAATACTTAAAACATCTAGGGTTTTTATGAGCCATCATCCAACAAATATGTTTCTAGGACACATAAATGCTGGTTATTGTTGCAATAGACACCGTAAACATGAACAAGTTAGGGAACTACGAGATTACAAATGAAAAGGTGAGACATCACATACTAACCGAATGCAGCAAAAAAGACCCTAAAGGATACAAGAACGTATACGGTTGTTCGAAGAAATACACTGGGAACAATTATAAATACTTCACTTTAGACCTGCAGAAAACTGGTGCGAACAAAACTCGAAGACAATAATGGAAAACACGAATAACAGAATCCTCTGGGACATGAAATATAAACAAATAAATTCATCCAAGCAAAAAAAACTGATGTCATAAAAAAGCACTAAGAAAGAAACAAAAATGCCAAATTGTAAGTCCTGCCTTCCCTGAAGATAAGGGAGCTAAGAAATCACAAATCAGTTTCATGGAACTTGTCCTAAAACTCAGAGATCCGGAAAAAAAAATTAAGAAAGTTAATACACTGACGACAGGAGGGACACTAAAAACATTCTCAAAAACCTAGTGAAAGACCGAGAGCAAGTAGAATCAAAGGATTGAGTAAACCTATAATACAGACGACAGTAAAAAAAAACAAAAACAAAAAAAAAACCCAGCCAAATAAAAATCATCGAATGTGAAAACCAATCTCCATAAACCCCTAACGCTAACTAGTCACATGACAGTTGCAATAAAATTAAAACAAAAAATAGAAAACACGACTTGAACTTCACAGAATTAAACTTAAAAAAAAACAAACAAAAAAAAACATCATAAACATAACCACTCTAGTAAAAAAAAGTGTTGGCACTAATCTGGAAATATTCGTAAATGGTTAAGGAGGATAAAATAATGATCTTTCCACAAGAGTGCTAGAAATATATGAGTTTTACTGCCACCGAAATTTCATGGACGCTCAATGTAACCGGATGTGGTGATAAAGCAAAGTCATTTTTAAAGGGTATAAAAAGAGGTGGAGAGTGCTATTTACACCTTCGAATGAATGAATGAATGAATGAATGAATAATAATAATAATAATAATAATAATAATAATAATAATAATATGAATATGAATAATAATAATAATATGAATAATTAGCCTCTTTACTAATGCTACTATTCTAGCACTACTATTACTGCTACTACTACTAATAAGGATAATACTAATTACTTGCCTTGTTCTTACTATTACTAAAAATAATTACTTGCATTACTACTTCTACTAATAATAGTACTAATTACTTGCCTTACATCTACAACTACTATTAATAATAATTACGTGCTTTACCACTGCTACTACTACTACTACTAATATTGTGCCTTACAACTACTACTACTACTACTAATAATAATAATAATAATAATTATCTTAGTACTACTACTACTACTACTTAAAATAATAATAATAATTATCTTAGTACTACTACTACTACTACTACTAATAATAATAATAATTATCTTAGTACTACTACTACTACAACTACTAAAAATAATAGAAATAATAAGAAAGAAGTAGACATCTTATTATTCCTAATTATCTTTCGGACGTGTCTTAATGCCTCTAATCGAAAGGCCGGAACGAACTAGGCACATGAAAAAGAATGTGACATTTTTCACAGCTAATCATATTAATCAGGAGAAGGAAAAAAAATGTCGGATTATCAAAAAGAATCCTGTCCGCGTGTGCATCAAAATAGGATTATGGAAAGAAAGCAAGAAACAAAAGGAAACACTCTGAACTGACCCGGGCAGGTGAGAAACTTTCCTCTGGAGCGGCGTAGATCCGATAAATCCTTGTCTGAAGAAAAGAAGAAAAACTACTGAGGATCAACTAATCACACTGATTGATAAACACGACATTGTGCTCGTTTTAATCACGTTGACACATCCTAAAGATGGCAGCCAGAACAATAACGGATAACAGGTCTTCAGGCGAATATTTCCAGTCCAATCATAATTATTTTGATATATATATATATATATATATATATATATATATATATATATATATAATAAATTTTTAGTATATATTTCAAGACTTACTACATAGATCTAGTTGCGTATGCAAGATGGAAAATAGCAAATTCACGTCAAGTTAGGCCGAAAAGCTGCTGAAATTTCTCACGATACCAACTAGGCATTTAGACCAGGAACCACTACTGAACGTACATCATAATAGTGGTTTAAGAAATTTCGTGGCGACAACAAGAGTTTTGAAGATGATGAGCGTAGTGCTCGGCTATCAGAGGTTGACAACGATCAATTAAAAGCCTTAGTCGCAGCCAATCCTCGGACAACTGTTTAAGAACTAGCTTCTGAATTAGACTTAACGTATACGACGATTTCCAACCACTTCACAGAGATTAGAACGACAAAAAAAATTGATAAATGGGTTCCTCGCGAATTGTACGACAATCTAAAGAAACGCAGTTTGTAAATACCATCTTCCCTCCTTTTACGCAACAATAACGACCAGTTTCACGGCCGGCTTGTAACTTGCAATGAAAAGTGGGTTCTTCACGACAAACAGCTACGCTCAGGTCAGAGGTTGGACGCCGACTAAGCTCCACGATACTTCTCGAAGCCAGAGTTGCACCAAAAGAAGGTAATGCTGACTATTCGGTGGTCTGCGACCAGTCTCATCCATTACCGTTTTTTAATGCAGGCGAAACCATTACGGCGGAAAAGTACTGTCAAAAAATGGATGAAATGCATCAAAAACTTCGACGACAACACCCAATATTCGTCAACAGAAAATACCTCATTCTCCTCTCACAACAAGCCCGACCGACGTTGCTAAACCGATCCGTCAGGATTTGAACAAATTGGGCTACGAAAACTCTGCCTCCGCCGCCGTACTCTCCAGACCCCTTCAATTACCGACTACCAATGTTTCCAGCATCTCAAATTTCTGCTTTAGAAAAGCTTTGAAAACCCTAAGCGATATAAAAAACGATTTCAGCGACTTCATCGCCACCAGAAGGCAAGATTTTTTTAATGTTACTAGCATAATTAAATTTGTTTTGTGTTGGCAAAAATGTGCGCATTCTAATGGCGCTTATTTTGATTAATAAATGGTTTCATTTAACTATTACGCTGACTTCTATTTTGCATAGTTTCTACATTCCACATAATTGCGTAAGATAAACACATAGTACACGGATGACATTTTCGGTGTCTGCGCGAAAAATCTGTATCAGACACCTCTCTGAATATTTGATTTACAGGGTGTAAATTTGATGTCTTATGTATTTGGATCTGTATTTTATAGTCGTCAAAATTGAGGCGAAGAAAGCAAAAAATTGCAAAAAGAACAGTTGACCATAGCAGTGTAATTCAAATAAAACATTACTTCTGCTTTTACTTTTGCTCATGTGCAAAATTAACACTAATAGCTCAAAGGCGCTTAATTCTAAAATGTTCGTATCCATCTGTCGGTAGCTCAGCTGGTACTGATGCTAAAAAGATAAATAACGATTAATGCTGGAGCGCTAAACATTCTGGTTTCGATTCTAACAGATGGTACCCAACTCATGCTTTTTTTAGCTTTGGAAAGCATTACTATATATTTGATAACGACCAATAGGGAATTGTACCTATAATAAGAAAGGCTTACTGGGATGTTAAGAGGGATCACATCAGAGATATTTCATGGGGAAACATCTTTCTCCTTTTGCTGAACAGGGTACACATAAGACCACTGAATAGTTCAAAGGGCCGATTAAAGCGCATGATCCCACATGGAAGTTCTACAGCAAATCCACTCTTCCCAATGGTTTACTCCTACTTGCGCAGCTCTTATTGCTCAAAGATAGCATACATACAGCAAATGTATCCAATAAATCTTATACAAACAGATAAATGTTTATAGACACTAGAAGTAATTGTAAGAAGTAAATGTACCGAGACCATCAGAAAACGCATTGAAGCGTAGAAATTAGAAACTCGTGACTCCTGAAAACTCTACAACAGTGTAGTAAATAATGGGCAATCGACAATTTGCCCACTACCCAACAATCTTGTTGTTTTTCAAACTTGTTTTTCACGGCAACCGAAACAGGTTAATCTGCTTGCCCGTCGGTTTGCCTCTAATTCTACTTTGGACTCAGCAAACCATTCCCTCCCTGATTTTCCTCTGCGGATACAAACCACATGAGATGATCTAAAAATCACACTTTCTCAAGTACATGATATCATCAAAAATCCTAAACACCTCAAAAGCATGTGAACCTGATCTCATCCCGGCTGTTTTATCAAAAAAAAAATGCTCCGTTGAGGTTGTTCCTGTGCTCTCCACACTTTTCAACAAATACCTTAACGAATCTTGCTTTCTGACTGCTGGAAAACTGCATCTGTTGTACCAGTTTACAAAAATTCGGGCGAGAAAACTGACCCATTAAATTATCGCCCCATCAGCCTCTTCCCTCTGTTCGCCTAAGTATTTGAGTCTATAATTTATCAGATTCTAATCAACCACCTCACAATTGTTAAACTTCTGAACACTGTGCATTTAGGCAAGCCCGTGCTATTGCAGATATTCCTACTATAATCTTCTCTGAACGTATATAATATTCAGTGGATTAAGTAAGGGAGGCCAGGGCAGTAGCCCAGATATATCTAAGGCCTCTACAGTCTATGGCATTATGGTCTTCTAATGAAAATCAGATTGTATGATATGACTGGACGATTACTAAACATAATTAAATCCGTCTTAAATAAGAGAAAAATCCCGGTTGTCCTTGGTAGTATGTAAAAATAATATGATATAAATGCGGGTGTTCCTCAGGAGTCGATGCTTGAACCTTTATAACTCCCGACATTCATAAATGACCTCATTATAAAATAGTCTCTGAGATGAGTATATTTGCCGATGACATCACGCTCTATAAGACAAGAGAAACAAAGGATTAAATACGTATTTAAGGCAAAGGTGGAAGCCATTGAGGAAACCCTCCAGTCTGTAGTTGAATGGGGACAAAATGGATTGTCACATTCACTCTAAGACTAAGCGTATTTCCTTTAATACGTACAAGAAACCTGCTAAACAACTAATAGTGATCTAATATGTATATATATATATATATATATATATATATATATATATACATGTATTTATGTATGTACGTGTATATTTGTGTGTGTGTATATATGTGTTGGGGTGGAGAGGGCTCCCATAAGCCGTGGTGAAGGCAACCTTTCTAGCAGAAGCAAATCTCTGGTTTAAAAAAAACATAAAGCGGGAGACCAGTACCCGCATTAAGCTGGTCTGCAGTTTAATCTGTTGCTGGCTATCTTGCTCTTGCTTGTTGCTAGATCTCAACATTTTTAACCGAGAGAGAGTCTTAGCTGTCGTACAAAGCTAAAGCTCTGTAACATCATCTTTGTATAGATACTCCCTCAGGCATTTGGGCACATGTACTTTAAGTGTCTGAGGGAGTGGCACTCGTCTGACAAGACGTTGTAATCATCATATATATATATATATATATATATATATATAAAACACTGCTTTGTATCAATAGATTTATTAAATAGGTTTTGTAGATATATAAAGAAACACTTCAAATAAAAAATGGATATTGGTTACGAAAGTCTGAATACGTCTGTTATTTCTTATTTTGTAACAGAAGCCATGCCTGTGTGCGGAGGTCAAGGTCAAACCGATTTCTTACGAAATCTGGTCTTTTATTTTACTCACTCGATTGGAATCTTTATTTTATCTTGCTTCAAACTTAATACGAAATACATGCAGAGTAACTACTCTAAAATTTAATAAAAAAAAAACAAAAACAATAAATTCAAAATTCAAGAGCGACAATCCTCAAAATTACTTTAACGAATATATAAAAATCTGTAATCTTATGTATGAAATCTCCAATCTATACTTTCTTATGTAATAAATTAAAAAAAATAAATATATAAAAGATATGAATGCCTTATTAAACCAAATAAATTCGCACTTTATTATTTTTGTACAAAATCTGTTAGAATATTCATTTAACATAAAATACGCCTACAGAAAACCAAGAACTTCAATCAAAACATGATTCCACTTATGTCTACAATTTCTATAATTATTTGTATAAGAACATTAATTACAAATCCAAACATATATTTGTTTTATTATTGCTATTATTAGGGTGGTGCAAAAATGTCGTTTTTTGACGTTCAACTTCAAGTCAAAAATGATATATTTAATATAATATTGAATATAGTATTTAATATAATATTTAAATAATAATGCATTAATTATTTCTACTTAATTTATAATGAAAATTTATTAACGTTCTCTGTTTTCTCTACAGTTGGTTAATATTTTATATGGGTGATCATGAAACAAAATTTAATATAAAGATTCAGTTATTTTTTCTCAAGAATAAAGTAAATTATTTTTCCACTTTGCTTATATTAGTGTTATAAATATGTCTTACGTTTTCATACCTTCTTTTTCAAATTCTGTGATTTGCCGAATGCCCTCGTCATATGTATGTACTCGGAAGTGTTCTTAGATAGATTTTGTATCGGAATGTTTTCGATAAGTAAACGATTTTGAACACGATTTTGGAATGCTCCACTTAATGTGAATCCAGGACATCGAGAGTCTTGAATCAGTTCACTGCGCAGGCCAATCTTATTTTATCCAGTTCTCTTTTCTTGCCTTCCTATCACACAAATACAAGAAGCTAGGAAATTTTGCGTAGTCACCTTGTATCCTTGGGAGAAAGCCAAACTATTTTCAAATCGACACATATGATCCATTATGCTGTCTGTATGAAACATTTTCCAGAACAAATTTATTTTATATTTTTTATTTGGGGATCGTTGAATGCCCTAGAAAAACTGCTCGTTATAAGTTGCTAATGTGAAGAACACATTTTAAATATCTTTTCGAACTTTCTTTAAAAAGGTGCCAACTTGAGAATAATACTGTTCGACACCAAGCTGCTGTAGCAGGCTGGCAACATCATTGCAATATAGTATGTCGTTTTTCTGAGTGAAATATGGCAAGAATTAATTTTTTTTTAAATTCCATTTTCAACCCAAAGAAGACACTGTGCCACGTTGCGGGGACATAAGTTGCAGGGATACTGTGTAGGGAGTTGAGCAGCGAGATGTCTATTCACATTAGACTTGAACGTCTGCATGTCAGTACAGTTAGGAAAGAAGGGGCTCGGAAGTGAGTTCCAAACCCTAGAAGTTATAGGAAAGGAATTATTAGAGTAGAATGATTTCTTACATCTAAGGATCTCTACTGTGTAGAGGTGGGATTTTGCTACTTGTAGGGAATGGCGTTTTCTGTAGAAAATTATGAGAGTTTAGGGCCGATGTAGAATTTTTCTTTAACTCTTGAAGTTATGAGTCCAAAAGATTCTTTGGAAAGATTGAGATCTCTAGTCAGATCATTAAGTTCCAAACAAGAAAGTTGTACTAGTGAAGAAAGAGGAAAACTGACACCTGAAACAATGGTTTCACTACTGCAGCAGAAAAACACAGAGACTTGGTCTTCTTTAGAGCTAGGTAATTCCAATACGGGAAAGCCTTTAAACACTGGAACAGGAATTTCATTGCAGTGTGGCGTTGACTTAATTGAGGACTTGAAGTTTGGATAAACTAATGAATTACTGTTCTTGCTATTGATTCACTTCATTTTGACTACACAGAATAATAGTCATCGAAATGTTTTTCGGTTCACACGAAACCATTGTAATACTAAATCAAAGTGACTTTCTGTCCTTTTGTGTCCAAGATACTCAACACATTGCTTGCATATAATATGGAGTACCCATGCCTTAATTTGATCATGCAGCATTACTTTAAAGTAAGCAAGATAAGCTCACTTCACAAATTCACTGATCCGTTTCTTGTTGGATAGCAACGTATATTCTCCGCAAATATGGAAATAAAACACGTTCGTGTTGTTTAAACAACGTTGTTTAGGAGATGATGTAGCCAAGCTTAATTTTTGCTCAAAACATCTGAAATGAAAGTACAGTACTCTTCCTGGATTATTTCCTGTCTGTCTCATAAATGAATTCCTAACATTAAGAGAATAAACCTTACTTTGACCCAAAAATCAACAAAATGATGCCATAATCGGCAGGCCTATTTCCTACTCAGTGTCCACCTCTTCCTCTTAACAACTACATACTTCATTGTATAGAAAATTTGACTTTAACTTTAAGGTTTGTGGTGTCATAATTAATTTACATACATAACAATAGCAACCTACTATTGCCATTATGAAGTTATAGCATATATAGAAATACACCTAATGTACTGTTGTCGCACGCACCTCCTTTAACAGTCTAGAAAATAACGAATGGAACATGAAATGTCACGTTGTATGACAAGTAAACAAACACATTGCCCAGAATAAGTAATGAATAAAACATAACGTTGATGCCAGGAAGGGGAGCGGTTAAAGAACAAAAAGACGTGTTGTGTTGCCAGTGGTTGCACAAAAGAAAGAAGAAACCAACCGGAAGAGGAAATTATAGAGAAAGTAAACTTTTAAGAGAAACTTAAAAGAAAATTAGGGTTCAAAACAGGGAGACAGAACACCTAATTTTAAGATAAAAAGGAATAAAATAGCAAATATTTCAACAACTTAATCTGATGAGAAAATAATGATATGCTTTTTGGAATCAGCACCCACAAATTGGTCTAAATCAGCTAAGAAACCTTGGGTATGGAAAAATGTGTTGGCCAGTGTAATCGAAAAAAAACCCACTCCAATGAAAGAAGTAACAGGCAATTTTAACCAAAGTTAACATATTATACAGCCTAACATCACAAGTGTATTTACGAAATTAGATAACCATACAAACAGACAAGCTCGGCATATTACATCAGCAGTAGTTTCTTTGATTAGACAGGAGCATGTTTGAAATGAATGATTTTGTTTAAAGAACAATTGTACCATGATACTTGGCTTTTTATTTTCTACTGAAATTCAAGCCATTATCAAGGCACAAGCAGAAAGGCCAGGCATATACAATCAACAGTAGATTCTCTGATAAAGTTCGAACTAGTTCGAAATAGATGTTTCCGTTTCGAGCACAATTGAAGCATGATACTTGACTTTTGCATTTTAAACTTTATTCCAGTCGTTATACATAAAAATGTTATAAAGACAAAAGCAGGTTCTCTACAGTGTAATGTATTATTGATTAACCAGTTGCGAGAGGCATCTAAAGCTTTTTACCGATTCACCTTCATGGGTCCTCGACTAGAGCAGGCAATCAATCGATTTGATTTGAAGATGTTACAGCATAATCACGTTGACACACCGGCTCCCATTAGATCATCGAAATTAAGCAACGTTGAACCTGGTCATTACTAAAATGGGTGACCAATTTGGGAAATGCAGACGCTGTATGTAGGAGAACGTCGACACCTCCCTGCAAGAGTTGACAAAACCTAACGTCGTTATCTCTCTGACAAGGATATACATGCGGCTGGGGACCGCTTGTGAATTTCATAGTCCCATGAAACTTCCTCCTTCGGAGGAAGCCGGTTAAACCAATCCGAATAGGGTTAGTGCTCACACACACACACACACACACACACACAGACACATACACACACATTTGAAAATGAGTGATTTCACCGGTTTGGATGACAATAAAAATATGGGAGGGGAAAACATTAGTTGATTATCATTCAATCCCGGTCAACATCGGGTATCCCTGCTAATAAACGTATAAAATCTTTTATTATATCTATTAAAGCGAAAGTTCTTACAGATCTAACCAAATTCACGAATAAAAATTGCAATTAAACTTTAATTATAGAATAAGACGATTCCAAATGCGTTGACATATGACTTGGAAGTAAAATTGTACTCCGGAACACGAAAATAATAAGCTATGAAGAAAAAGAGATTTGAAACGTAAAATAAAATTAGCAGACCTAAAGAAAAATCATATTCAAACAATCTGTTCAGATAGAAATATTTTCATTGTCGAAATCAACAGATTAGTTTTATGGCACATTTAAAACAAAATATCCTGCTTAAATCATGGATCTTGTTATGAGTTTCGATGAAAATGAAATGCTTATAAAACTCTGCAGATCAATGGAAATAAGTAATGCAAAACTCTGAAATACCACGTTTAAAGCAAACTATCGAGATGGTTATTCTGTATGGACACAGCTAGAAAAAATACAGATTTTCTGCGAATCCAACTTAAGCATTTTGGAGATTTATCTTAATGGCCACCTTCTATCCCAAAACCAAACTATAACTGGATAATATAATTCTGCGTGCTTTAGAACGTGCTACCGATAGAAAATTACATAGCAATTCCAACTTTCGTAAAAATTCAATTAAATGCGGGGAGTTGTCTTCTGAATATTAAAATAAGATCTGTAAAAGGTAAAGAAAAATTATGAAAACAATCATTAATAAAGGAATAATAATCATTAATAAAGGAGGACACATGAAATCAAAGAAGAAATGTTGCATTCAGTAAATTTTCATAATAATTAAATGATTATGATTTTCAATAAACCTTTGACTTAAAATATTCTAAATTTTTCTTTCCTTACCCTGTGCATGTAACATCTTTATTAATGAACATTCAAACTAAAAACGACATATTTAAAAATATATATTTTTATCAGATCTACAAAATTTTTGCAAAAAGCCACAAACTAGAACCGACAAAAAATATAGGCATACAATGTCATAATTCTATTGGATCAGACTATTTATTTATTTGTAATCTTTATTTATTTGTAATATTTATTTATTTGTAATATTTATTTATTTGTAATCTTTATTTATTTGTAATATTTATTTATTTGTAATCTTTATTTATTTGTAATCTTTATTTATTTGTAATATTTATTTATTTGTAATCTTTATTTGTTTGTAATATTTATTTATTTGTAATATTTATTTATTTGTAATATTTATTTATTTGTAATATTTATTTATTTGTAATATTTATTTATTTGTAATCTTTATTTATTTGTAATATTTATTTATTTGTAATATTTATTTATTTGTAATATTTATTTATTTGTAATATTTATTTATTTGTAATATTTATTTATTTGTAATCTTTATTTGTTTGTAATATTTATTTATTTGTAATATTTATTTATTTGTAATCTTTATTTATTTGTAATATTTATTTATTTGTAATCTTTATTTATTTGTAATATTTATTTATTTGTAATCTTTATTTATTTGTAATATTTATTTATTTGTAATATTTATTTATTTGTAATCTTTATTTATTTGTAATCTTTATTTATTTGTAATATTTATTTATTTGTAATCCCATGAATAATAATTGCGCACTTATTTGCATTACCTTATTTGTAAAAAAAAGTTTTGTTTTTTTACATATTATAAAATATGTGTAGGAATAAATAAAGCAAAATAAAAAGAAATAAAAATCAGACTTGGCGCCTTTTTTACGCGCAAATAAAATGCATTTATTCGTGGTTCTCCCAAAAGAACGCATTCCATTATAAAATAAAATACGCATTAAGTGCGCTTGAAAGCCAAATACAACGTAATATTAGGAAAATATTCTATTTGACCTGTCATTCTTCGACGTTATTCTCGCGTTGGCTACGAACAGTTCAAACATTTCAAAATACAACCGCTAGAAACAACGCGCGGCTCTTCACAAACAGACTTATTTCTCCAAATTTACAACATAGTAAGGAAGAAGAAAAAGAAAAAAAGAAACAAAACAACACGGCGGATACATCTGAAATATATTTGTGATAAATTTCAAACAAGTAAAATATTTGTTTATTTTTCTAAAATTCCGTTGTGATTTGGCTTTCAAACACACTTGATGCGCATTTTATTTTATTCACATTAAAACAACGTTTCTGTATGAACTCTCATTCTATGACGCATTCCATTATATTTCAAAAGTCCTTTCGCACACAAATGTGTGTGTTTTTTTTGTAAGTTTCTCTCTTTCTGCCACCTGAGAATTTCTAGCTCTCGTATTTACACGTCCATCTTCCCTGGTTGCAATTTCTTCTCTTCCCGACCACGTGGTCTAATTTTATCTCCTTTTCTTGTGATGAAAAATCGCGTATACTTGCTATTTTACATACGCGCTTAACCAGCTGTTGCTGTCAATATTTTCACTACCCAGCTATCCTTCGGCTTCTACTAATTTTTCTCACACGCACACATACATGCTCTCTATCACAAGTATCAAATGTAAAGCTTAAAAAATCTCAAAGTAAAATATTTGAATTTTTAAACTTTAGATTATGTATTTTGTATTATGCCCACTGAAAATTCTAAAATATAGTCTCGAATAACTGATCATTTCAAAGTGTTTATTAATATCGAATAGTAATTAGGAAAATGATTATTGATGAGTACTTGTTCAATGTTTTTTTTTATTTCAATTATTAATGTTTTACGGGGGATGATATCATTTTAGCGCGGTTTAATAATTTAATGTTTTTTTTAATTTCAATTATTAATGCTTTTGTGGGGGATGATATCATTTTAGCGGGGTTCATTAATGTAATGTTATTTTATTTCAATTATTAATGTTTTTTTTGGGGGGATGATATCATTTTAGCGCGGTTTAATAATTTAATGTTTTTTTATTTAAATTATTAATGTTTTTTTGGGGGATGATATCATTTTAGCGCGGTTTAATAATTTAATGTTTTTTTATTTAAATTATTAATGTTTTTTTGGGGGATGATATCATTTTAGCGCGGTTTAATAATTTAATGTTTTTTTTATTTCAATTATTAATGTTTTTTTGGGGGGATGATATCATTTTAGCGCGGTTTAATAATTTAATGTTTTTTTTATTTAAATTATTAATGCTTTTCTGGGGGGATGATATCATTTTAGCGCGGTTTAATATTTTTTTTTTATTTTGGCTATTTTGTACCTTTGTGGGCACTAATTTATAAAGTTCAGGAGGCTGGAGTTTATGCTCGTTGGTTTTTTATATACAGAACTATTGAAAGTATTATTGGACGTGTCAATAAGGATATCAAGAAATGGAATTGTTTTATTATTATTCAACTCTACTGTAAATTGAAGAATCGGGTTTGTTTGAAAAAGCTACTGTAGTTGGTATATCTTTTCATTATTTTCAGCTAAAATAAGGATATCGTCCACGTAGCGTACATATAGGGGGGATTTATATTATTTATAAATATTTTGTTCTCTAAATCAACCATGGAGAATTCACTTAGGGTCGGTCCAAGGACTGATCCCATTGCCACTCAGTCTATTTGAGTATATATGTTGCCGTTGAGGTCATAGAAGGCAACTTCTGTAGTTCAGATGAATAGTATTTTTTAAAAATACTCTTTTATTAATTTTAAGATGGGGGGAGTGACGGATTATTATATATGTTCTTCATAATCTATATAATTATAAAACTCAAATGACCTTGTAACGGGTGTTGTAACCCAAAATCCGGTTTACAACTTCCGGTTGCGCATGCGTATATAAAAATAATCAACGCGACAATAAACGTATTGTTTTACTGTGTACGTTCTCAACGCTCAATTGTTTTTTTTTCTGCGTTTTAATTATGCAAATAAACAATTCTTAATAATTTCTGCACTTTTTACATCGTTCATTTCCGTATTACGTTTACGCTATTTTAACGCAATTATCTTACCAATAAATGTACTTGTACACGTTGACAACCATAACGACGATTAATCCACCGTCTTCATTTTTAAAAATGTTATTCTCCATTTTTTAATACACCTTTTTTAAAAAACATTCATAAATTTTCTTCTACACTACCAACATGAAGAAATAACCCGTCAATATTTTTTAATTTGCGTTACTAATAAATAATCAACGTGGCAATAAAACGTATTGTTTTACTGTGTACGTTTTCAGCGTCCCAATTTTTTTCGCGTTTAAATTAAAAGATATATCAAAATTTGAATTTAACTTTAAGTATTATGGTATCTATTCGGTGCACATTTACCTATAAGTATGGCAAAACACTTATAATTAAAAAATAAACAATTATAAACAGAACGACTAATAGAAATCTATCTATATTCTTTTTTCATTTTAATATACTTTCATAGAAATGTTTCTGTTATGCCAAATAAACCTATTTTCTTTACGTCACAAGTGATACGCTCATGCATAAACTCCATAGCTGATACGGGTCACGGGTAGTCTAGTTACATCTATTGTTTCTACTACAGGTTCATTAGTGAATAAACGCTCTATATCAAGAGAGGCGGTTATTTTATTTTGTGGTTGCATTGATTTTCATATTTGCATTAGTTCATGTGTGGACTTAACACTATATTTGCTCGGAATATATGGACAAATAAGTTTGTTTAATGTTTTTGTTAGATGATAGATGGGAGTAAGAATTTGGGATATGTCAGGTCGGAGGGGGAAATCAGGTTTATGTATCTTGACTGTGCCGTATAAATAACCAGGTTTATAGTCTCCAATTATTTTAGGGAGTTGATAATTACCAATTTATGAATTATTAGCTGTAATTAGTTTGTTAACTTGTGTTTTAAGTGGATTTGTAGGATTTTTGCTAATCTTTTCTTAATTTTGTATTATCATTAAAATATTTTAAAATTTTTCATCATAATCGTATTTGTTAATAATGATGAAGATGTTCGATTTATCAGATTTTTTTTTAAAATAACTATATTAGGATACGTAGTTCTTTGGCAGTATTTTTTAAATCAGTTGTTAGTATTGAATTGTGTTTTTTATAAAATCGAGTTTTATGGCCTCCGCTTTTGGAATGTCACTTAACCCAGAGTACGTTGTAATTTTGTTTTCTTTTTCTAGATTAGTAATGCGTTCATAGAGTAATTCTATCTCAGCTTTTTTTTTATTTTAATGATTAAATTGTGGTGTGAGATGGCAGTTAGATCCAAGATTAAAGAATTATTTTGTGGGTCTGTAAGCTCGTAATCAGTAAGATTTATATAAACTTGTGTGCTATTAGGTAACATGAGAGATTCATGATATAAAGAGTTTAATTTTTGTGGGGATCGTCAGTCGATGCGAGTGCTCGTAATTAGAAGTGATGTGAGTAAGTCGTTGTTGGAGTTCAGTGTATTAGTCATTGGTAATATATATATATATATATATATATATATATATATATATATATATATATATATATATATATATTAATATACATATAGAAAGGGAAAGAGAGATAATTATACGCATATATATATATATATATATATATATATATATATATATATATATATATATATATGAATAAAAAGTCAATACGAAAATATATAAATGTTTATATCTTTTCTGTATTTATTGCCTATGTATTGACGTGTAAGAATACAAAAATTTTTTGAAAAAAAAACTGCCAATAATGTCTCTTTCAAAAGCACATAATTTTCGGTCTACCTTAGTGTGAATGATGGAAACACGAGGGTAGAGCGGGCAAGGTTAACAGAAGCAGGGCACGGGTAATGCCAATAAGGTTGAGATCAATTTGAATATGACCCTTCCAACATTTTTAACTTGTAATGGTCAGAAACTTGTGTGGCCTCTATTCAAAACCAAGTCTTTCATAAAACTTTAATTGGACACCCACGCACCTCACGAACACACTCGCATATGTGAACATACATGCATGTACACCCGCACACTACCACATACACTTCTATTCGTACCCATACACACACAGGATACGCACACGGACGATTATAGGCGTACCTACATATACACCTGGAGACTGATAAACAGATGTAGACAATCTAAGTGGAATCTTATAACCAAAAGATCGCCAAGGGCATGGAATATGTGCCTATATTAAAGATAGCTTTCCATGTGGTAGGGACATCTCCAGGGAAGATACTAACTTACCCTATATGTGCTTCCGGGTTGCTTTAGCTCACACTACGGCATTTTTATTTACTCTCTATCGCCCCCACAACAGCGGAGTTACTATCTTTAAAAGCATATCTGAGAAAATTGACCAAGTCCTATCTGCTTATCCTTCAGCTAACATTCACGTATGTGGAGACTTCAATGTTCACAACGTCGAATGGTTGACCCACTCAAACAAGGCCGATGATGAGGGGAGACTGTCATGATTTCTCCATTGCCTATGACCTCACTCAGATTGTTCAGGAACCCACCCGTGTGCCCGACAATGACGGCCAGTATGCGAGCCTACTAGACCTTTTTCTCACAACTTGCCCTGAACTATGTTCAGTTTCTGTTCTGTCGCCTCTTGGATCTTCCGACCATTCTGTTGTATCAATTAAGATAAAAATGAAATGTAATAAGTCCCCAGACGTACCTCTCCATCGTACAGTATATCGATACACTAAGGCTGACTGGGATATCTTCCGTACATTTATAACTGATCTACCACTGCATTCAATATTTAAAAAGGATATGTCCTCTATAGTATTAGACATGACGGAATGGTTAATTGTAGGTATCGATCGTTTCATACCCTCGAAAAAGTTTCAGCAAAAACCTAACAGCCAGCCATGGTTCTCTCCAGAATGTGCTGCTGCCATTGCACACAGAAATCACTTTTTCCACTGTTTCCAACGTAATAGATGTATGGAAACTAAAGCCGCTTTCAGGATGCCAGCAACCATTGTAAGAAAGTAATAAAGAGCGCAAGATGGTTGTATGCTCAATCCGTTAAGTCCGAAGTAGCTGAGCAGCGGCTTGGTTCCCACCAGTTTTGGCAAATAGCAAACAGAATTCTGAACAGAAGCGTGTGCTCCATCCCAGCTATCATCAATGGACCTGAGGTAATCTCGTCAGCATCAGACAAAGCCAAACTCTTTGTCAAGAACTTTGCAGCTTATTCTACCTTTTGCGATCAAGGCCGCCAACCCCCAATATTTCCTCCTGTATCTGAAAACACAATATTTGATATATGTATATCTGTACGTGATGTTGCCAAGCTAATCAAAAACCTTGATTCCAGTAAAGCAACTGGCCCGGACGGTATTTCAATTATAGTACTCAAAAAACTTCAACCTGAACTAGCGCCCATACTTACAAAACTATTTAAACGTTGTCTTAAGGAGAATCGTTTGCCATCTCCCTGGAAAATTTCATCAGTATGCCCTGTATTTAAGAATTCAGGTGATCGCTCATCCCCTCTCAGTACAGGCCAATAAGTCTCCTGTGCGTCATGAGTAAGTTGCTGGAATCTGTGTTAAATACAGAAGTAATCAACCATCTCAACAAAACTAACCTTCTTAGTGACACTCAATATGGTTTCCGTTCTGCTAGATCTACAGCAGATGTCCTTACAGTTATATCGCATAGGATTAGCAAATCTCTCGACGGTGGCAATCTTTCTAGGGCAATTGCTCTTGACATATCTAAGGCCTTTGATAGGGTATGGCATAAAGGTTTACTTCATAAGATCTCTAGCTATGGTATAGCTGGAAATGTCTTCTCAATTATTAAATCATTTCTTTCTGATAGGTTCATAAGAGTAGTAGTTGAGGGGCAAAAATCAGAAGCCCACAGTATTAATGCCGGTGTCCCTCAGGGGTCCATCCTGGGCCCAACTCTTTTCCTGATCTACATTAATGATCTTCCAAATCACATCCTTACATCATTTGTAAACATTTATGCTGACGACACTACCATTTATGGTAGCACATCTAAGACAGTAAACGACCAAGTTCTCTCCAATTCTCTCTCCTCTGATCTTGAGCATGTAGTACAATGGAGAAAGGAGTGGCTGGTTACTTTTAATGCATCTAAAACCAAGCTTCTCTCTTTACATCATCAACATTCTGATCCCCATCTGGCATCAATTGAAATGAATGGCTCTCGTCTTCAGGAGGCCTCAAGTTTTGACAAGCTTCTGGGCTTGACCATTACTCCTGATCTTAAATGGAACACGTACATCAAATCTGTTGCCAAGGCCGCTGGAAAAATGGTGGGATCTTTCTATCGATCCAGTAGATATCTCACTGCTGATGCAATTCTCTATTTATATAAGAGCCAGGTACGTCCAAGGATGGAATACTGTTGCCACATATGGGCAGAAGATGCTAGAAAGGATTTGTCCTGCCTTGATTGAGTTCAAAATAGACTTCGTAGCCTCGTAGGAGATGTCCTTTTCTCTTCCTTGCAACCTCTATCTCACAGAAGAGATGTTGCGAGTTTGTCTCTGATGTATCGTTATTTTCATGGAAAGTGTTCGACTGAGCTTCAATCTATGGTCCCCCCTCGCCAAACTTTCACAAGAAACACTCGTCTGGCGGTAAACACTATCAATAATTCCCCCCACTCTTTATCTGTGCCTAAACCTAAACGTAGATTCCATGAACAAGGCTTTTTTCTTAGAACTGCACGCCTGTGGAATTGTCTTCCGTTTTCCTGCTTTCCGGCTGACTACAATATGGTTGTCTTCAAGTCTAACGTAAATAAGTTCTTGATGAGCCGTTCCGTATAAGTTATCAAATTTAACAAATTTTCATTACTAATGATTATTATATTGTCCAATTTCTCCTGTACCCTCTTTAACCCTTATCTTTGAGTGGCCTCTTGGCCTTGATAATGTGTTGTTACCTATGAAAAAAAAAAGAAAAAGTCCAATGTGAACAAGTTCTAATTGAATCGTCCCCCTAAGTAATCCAAGTTACAAAATTCCCACCGTTTACTATGCTAAAATCACAATGACTAATGTATACCTATTAACCCTTATCTTTGAGTGGCCTCTGGGCCTTGATAAGTGGTGACACCCATGTAAAAAAAAAAAGATTAGACTATATATATATATATATATATATATATATATATATATATATATATATATATAAAGCTGAACGTCTGTGTGTGTATCTGGTCACGAATAGGCTCCTATACGGTTGACTATTATAGAAACTGATCAAATATAATGATAGAAGATGTATTAAGACACATGAATGGGTATGTTTGATCTAGCATAATGATGGTTCATTAAAATTGTGGGGTCTGCGTACGCGCCTGGTCCACAAAGTATGGGAATAAAAAATGTAAAAATTAAAAAAAAACGTTTACAAGTGTTTTTGATATAGATGTACATAATAATATTTTGATAAGTATGTTTTAACTTAAATAGGGATGGTATAAAGAAATTGTGGGGTCTGCGTTCGCGCCTGACCTCAATAGAATGGAAATAGGCACAAACTTTAATAACGACTTTTCATATCTATCAGCGTAAGTATACTTTGATAATTATGCTTCAGTTTGAAGAAATACGGTATAATGAAATTATGGGGGTGTTCGTTCGCGCCGGACCTCCATAGAATGGAAATATATCACAAAGTTTAACAAGGTTTTTTTAATATAGATCCACAGTATATTGGGATAAGTGTTTCAGTGTGAACAGGTATGGTATAATAAGTTATGGGGTTTATCTATTTTATTTTAACTTTCATCATATTTTGCCTTGGTTTTGATACTCCCAAATTCGAAGCTATCTCTTTACCACACTTCGTTTTCATAACCTATCATAAATCAGAGTCAATTTTCTGTAGGCTGTTTTTGAACCCAGTCAACGACAGGTACGTTTGCTAGTATATATATATATATATATATATATATATATATATATATATATATATATATATATATATAATTATTTACTATAATAATTATTAAATACCTATGGACACTAGTGTTTCATCCTTTTAGTAATCATCAGTGCAGGGTGTGACGATTAACACCAACGATACATTCCGGCGACAGAAGCAATCACTGGCTTCTTTAGCAAGGACCTAATCCATTCGGCTACCGTTAACTACGATAAATGCTGTTAGATTTAAACATTTATTTTTTGCATGCTTTTTTATTAACGTCTGTCAGAGTGAACTAATCTAATCATAACATGATAATATGCGCATAAGAGCTAAATTGGCCGACTTTAATTCAGCTGAAATTGCTCAACGATAAAAAACGAGTTTCTTAAAAGGCCTGGCATTCAAGCTACACAGAATTCCCAGCGTTTAATACCCGTAGAAAGATACGGAGATAAAAACGCGGAAGATTCTTTAGAAGCGTAATTGCAATATATTTTTATAAGTTACTAACACGTTCCACTTACTTACTAGGTACTTTTGAAGCAAGTACGGAAAACTGATACATGAAATATTAAAACTCTTTCAAGTTCATTAATGTAAGTTGTCGTGATATATATGTAGTCCGGTCGTAAAATACGCTTAAACATATCTTAATTTATCTAGATTTCGTATATATTAAAATAGAGTAAATTCTCTATTGATTATTTAATATGATATTATACCAAATATTTAGTCGTGATTTCAAAAGTAAAACCAAAATGTGACTTGGATTCCATCAGTCAGAATCGAAACCATAAGCACAAAAAAAAAAGAAAAAAAAAGAGAAGCAGACAGACAGACCAGCAGACGGTGAATTTTAGATATAATTTCTATGGATGATTATGCAGTATTGCTACTTTGATTGTATTTATATTTATTATAAATGTGTATGTTCTAATTTACGTTTGTAAAGTATTAAAAATATTTTTATGTTTATTAAAATATTTTAACACCTTAAAATAGTTGACCCACAACCTCTACAAAATATATAGCTTTCGATACCTAAACTGCTTCGACCATTTCCGGAGTAGAAAAGCAAATGTGTTTTACTTTATACAATCAACTTAAAAAGAATCTTGCTTAAGTGTTACATGATAAGGGTTGTCCCCTTTTCATGTAAGTATAAAAATAGAGAGATTTGTTAAAATTAAAATGAAATAGCAATAGACGAAATTCGAACCTCGTAACTTAGGTTTGGAAATAGATTACGTGTGAGAATTTAAAAATGTAAAACAAACGATTGTTTAGAATAGAGATAAAATATTTCAAGAAAAGAATGTGAACTGTCAAGTTTGTTATGAAATTTTAAATTGAAAGAATGCAGCTTATAAGATAATGTTTTTAATATATTGGAAAATAGGTTACTGAGTATAGGTTAAACTTCCTTTTGTAGAAATAGGAAAAGTTTTGGACACGCATGTCCAGAACACGTGAAAGAAGGCACATGTTTTAACATGTGTATGACGTCACGGAAGATAGAAAGTTCTAGGGATAGAGAAAATACTTGAGAGTAAAAGAAGTCAGTCAGTGAGAAACTCAGAGAGAGTCTGAACGTCTAGAAGCGAGACGATCACTTTGAAACTAAAATGTGAAGCTTTGAGTTCTTGATGAGGAAACCACGACCGGTCGTCACGAAATAAACCATCATGTGTTTTATAAAACGTCGTCTTGTATTATGATTCTTACAAAAAGGTAAAGTGAAAACTGTATTGTTATTATATGTCTGTGTTATAAAATGTCATTACATACACGTCTCGACATCTCATATCCACAATGTGAATCTACATCATATATACACTAAGACTGTCTGAACACTATCTCCTCACTCAAAGAGCTTTCTTCTTCTACAAGTCTAAGGAATGAACATTTAATATATAAGAATCATAACATGAACAAACACTCTCTCTAAGATACAACATCATATGTAATAAGACAAGACCTCTCACTAAGACTCGTATCTTAAATAATAAGAACTCACGTAACATACGCACAGTGGTATCGTCTAATAATAATAATAATAATAATACTAATAATAATAACAACATTAATATGTAACATAAGAAGTTTTCAAAACGAAATTGGAAAATCTTATGAATTGTGAAAATAAAGTGCTTCATGATCGAACGATAATATTTGCAGGAAGTTATTCCTATTTTAGTCACGTAAAATATTTCCAGTTGAGAACAAATGACGACGGAGATCTGTTTCTGTTTCTCATACGAGCAGACAAATAAGTTTTCATCATCGAATATTTTTCAGGAATTAATTTCTATTTCAGTTACGTAAATTATTTTCAATGGAGATTGTACCCAATTGATAGTAGTGATTTTAAAAAATATATACATAAATCGATGCAGCTTCCATTCCGAAATCCAATCCATACACGGCGTCGTCCGGTCGTAAAATTTGCTTAAATATGATATTTTCATTTATCCACATTTCGTATGAATTATCTAGATTTAATTCTCTATCGAGTATATCATATGCTATTGTATCCAATGCCTAGTCGTGATTTTACAAAGTTAAAAAAATCTGACATAGAATCGAAACCAAAACCGATAGGATGAATTTAGCATTAAATGTCAACCATGTTACCACTTGGCCATCGTCATTCGATTATGAAGGGAGTAAAAATAAACTAACATAAATGTACAAAATGTATAACGACTGACGCATGCGTATAAGGGTAGATTCAGATGGTATTTATTTGCTCCCCCACTGAGCAAATTAGGCACAAGGCCGTTTTTAATGTGAGGTAAAAACCAGCTCCCCTAAAAGGGGTCACTCTGGTTACCAAAAATAATAATTGTCCAAGTATAGAGGGTTTCCCCTCCATTGACTGGTACAAACCATCTTAAGTGCAGCATCTGCCGGAACAGATACTACACTTTCACGCTTGGCAAGCTATGATTTCTTTCAAATTTTACCCTTGTAAAAAAATTATTTCATCCGGCTAAAGGAACATAAAAGAATAGCCGACAAAAAATGCAATCATTTTAGCCGTCTTGCATCATATTGCGAGCTATTTGAAAAAATGGAGACAGACAGACACACAGACAGTGAGATTTATAAATGAGATTAGTTATAATCACGTTATCGATTTTCCTAGAGAACATTTTGTTTTTATATAGAATGGTTATGCTTGACGCTATTTCTTCAAACTGTCATCATGCGTCTTAATATAAACCCTAAAAACTGTTGCAAAATACTTGTTCATAAATAAAGTCTGTTTTTATATTGATGTTAGAAACTATCATCCCCTGGATCTAAACTAAAGCTATTTGTGTTTTATTTCTTGTCAGAGTTGAGAGACTTATCGGGTTCGGTTTTGTAAAATGCACCGAGATTCACCGAGGTGGTCGGTCGGTCGATCTTGGGTTGTCGGCCCAGCCTAACCCTCGGAAACCCACGCGAGCCGGCAAAAACCACTGATTAGCAGATTATCGTCGTACTCAATGGGGAGGATTAGAAATTTAACGATATTTAGACGATTCAACTGGGGAAATACCGGATTAAAAGTAATGGCATTAGCGACGATAGAACGCGTAATTAAACCTAATAACAAAGTTCAAATAACCGGATACAAAATATACACACACAAACATTCCCTCAGATACACTCTTCATATATATATATATATATATATATATATATATGTGTGTGTGTGTGTGTGTGTGTGTGTGTATGCGCGCGCGCGTGTGTGTGTGTGTGTATTACCACCAGTTTCACCGGACTTTGCCCGAGATTGAATGATGGTCAACACATATTATTTTGGTGAAAGCATTCTTTTTTTTTAATTAAATTGATTCATTGCCTGCTCCAGTTAGGGACCCATCCCGGTGCACTGGAAGGAGCCATACATGCATCTCACAGTGACTTTGTCCACAAAACATTATAGTCTATATTAAACTGTAGAGAACCTACTGTTGATTTTCTAAAAGTATTTTATATATGAAAGCTCGTATCAAAGTTTAAAATGCAAAAGTAAATATTATACTTAAATTTTTTTCTAAACAGAAATATTCATATCAAAGCACGGTAATGTTGATTTTATATGCCTGACATAATAGCTTGTATGGTGATAATGGGTTAAAAATTAAGTTTAAAATGTGAAAGTCAAATATAATGGTGCAATTGTGATTTAAACAGAACCACCCATTTCGAACGCGCTTCTGTCAAGAATGTATTGTTGATTTTGTGTGTACGATTTTTCTGCTCGTATGAAATTACACTTCTCAAATGTAGTTCAGAATTTTTGAGATGAGGTTCATTGCTTGTACTATTTGTTTCGATTAAACGATTGTTAAAAAAAACTCCAAAAATACGAAACCATTTACGAAGTCAGTAACGTTTCTCCTTTGTTTACCAAGATGGCAACCAACATGCATGACGAAGGTCGAAAGCTACTTCAACCTAAACGTTGCATAAATAACAGCCAAGATGATAACAACGGTTCGATCAAAGCAGTTCGGCTGTGCAAGTTGTTAGCTTTGGTTAAAATCGACAGTTCCTTCTTTCATCGAGTTTTTTTCATTTATCGATTATCAATACTTATCGAATACGTTCCAATAATAAATTTATCGATGAGCATTAGAAGAAAGCTTTTAAGGATTTTTTCATTTTGATTACAAATGATGTATTTTCAAATAAGTTTTCGTTATAATACCTTTACTTTATATATCATTTTAAAGAGCGTTTTTCGTTCTATCTAATCATTTAAATTACAATCGTTATAAAACAAAAAATGTTTTCTTTTCAGAACTGTGAATACAAGATATAAGAAAATAACAAATTCGCACTTTTAAAAATTTTTAATTAAGTTAAGCAGGAAACCTGTTGAAAAAGCTCGCGAGCTCAACGAAGCGTTTTGCCCAGTAACATCTACTGAACACACAGCTGAATAGTGATTTAAGAAATTTGGTGGTGGCGACGAGAGTTTTGAAGATGATGAGTATAGGGGCCGGTTATCTAATGTTGACAACAATTAATTAAAAGCCTTTGTCAAAACCAATATGCGCACAACTGTTTGAGAACTTGCTTCCGAATTAGACGTAGCGTATACGACGAGTTCCAACCAATTGAGAGAGATTGGAAAGACAAAAAAAAACTTGATAAATTGGTGCCTCACGAAATGAATTACCAAAAGAAACGCCGTTATTAAGTGTCATCTTCCCTCCCTTTACGCAAAAAGAATGACAGGTTTCTCGACCGGGGTGTGACTAGCTATGAAAAGTGGCTTCTTTACGATAGCCGGCGAGGGTCATTTCAGTGGTTACATATCGGCGATGCTCCACGACACTTCCTGAAGTCAAAGTTGCACTAAAAGAAGGTAATTTTGACTGTTTGATGGTCTGTGATCGGTCTCATCCATTATAGGTTTGTTTAATGCAGGCGAAACAATTACGACCGAGAAGTACTGTCAACAAATGGACGAAATGCATTAGAAACAACACCCAGTATTGGTCAACAGAAAAGGCCCCCTTCTCCTCCACGACAATGCCCGAACGCACGTTGCTAAACCGACCCTGCAGAAGAATTGGGCTAGAAAACTCTGCCTCATTCGCCATAATCTCCAGACCTCTCACCTACCGACTACTATTTTTTCACGCACTCTGACACATTTCTGCATTAGAAATGCGTCAAAAACCTTAGCGATATCAAACACGTTTTCAGCGACTTGATCATCACCAGAAGCAAGATTTTTACGTTACTGGCATAAATACACTTGTCGTGGGTTGACAGAAGCGGTTCGAGTCTGATCCTGCTTATTTGGATCAATAACCTTTTTTTGGGGAGGGGGGGGGTCAAAATATGTTCATCTGAATTTAAAAGTTAGAAATCACAAAGTTTTTCTTGTTAACGTGATAAAAACACTGCCAAGTGCATAAAGTACATAAAAAAATATCAGCCCAGTCATTTAGAAGTCAATAGGGAACGAACTCACACACACACACACGCGCGCGCGCACACACACGCGCGCACACACGCACACACACGCACACACGCACACACACACACGCGCACACACGCACACCCACATACGTACACACGCACACACACTCACACACACATGCACACACATAACACGCCCACACACAACACACCCACACACGCGCGCACACACACACACACACACACACCCACACACACACACACACACACACACACACACAAAGTTCCATTTATATAAAATAGTAGAAAATTATTTTTCCGCTACATTATTATTATGATTTTGTTACTCATATGTTTATATGAATGAGTCAGCCGTTATATTTTACGGGTTTTTTTTGTTTTACATAGGCATCACCACTTATCAAGGCCCAAAGACCACTCGAGGATAAGAGTTAACAGGGTACAGTAGTCAATTGAACAATACAGAAATTGGAACGGCTCATCAAGAACTTGTTTACTTTGGACTTGAAGACAATCAGATTGTAGTCAGCTGGAAAGCAGAAAGACGGAAGACAGGTCTACAGGCGTACATGTACTTTTATTTATTTAGTTTTTTATTAAATATTGTTTCGTCAATAAAAGGTACACCCGTGAACTGACGCATGTCTACTCCTCAGCTGTTGAAAGCATGGGCTAGGATCGAACTCATGGCACCAGCATCCCCAGTCTGGCGTTCTACAAATGGGCTACGATGACTTGAATGCACAATATTTTATTGCTTTTAAACTAACGATTTCTTGATTTTCAGCAACATCAGCAGATTCGAAACGCTCTTATTTAGTTACGTTTTTCGCTACTTAAGCGGTTTTAACGGGCTCGATGTGTTATCCATATGTATATATGAATGAGTAACCCAGTTGGGCAGTTGCGTACAAACCCCGAGGCCGATACGAGCCTTCTAACGTCTGAAAATGACACAGTATTGGAGGAACGGATTCTGAGATGCGTCTTTGTACAACTCAATTTATGACAACAGGACCAGCACCCTCAGAAATATATCACTGGATTGCCACGAATAACAAGGACATGTCCAGGGTGATGAAAACAAAGGTTCCGGTCTTTGGTGTGATTTAGTGGCCATATGATGCCACCTCACATAATGCCACCTCTTTGAAGTCGGCTTAAAAATCAACAGCAAAGTGTACTTGATGAGCTAGAGACTGTGATGATCCCCTGGTACAATTAGGTGGCCGCTGGAAGACCCTGGGTGTGGCAGCAAAACTCGGCGTTGGCTCACAAGTGCAATGAGAGTCAAACTTGGCTTCAAAAGTAATACTACGAATTTGTACTCTTCTCTCACTGACCCCTCTCCTTCTCCAACCTGAACACGCAGGACTACTTCGATTGATCATACGTCGAGAGCATCACCAACATGACCTCTCACAACACGAAAGCCAACCTGATCGCCACTATACGCTGAGTATTTGCAAAGTCCCGCCGAGGCTTGTGGAAAAGGTATGCTCCCAGTTCCGGGCCCGTACAGTGAATGAGGAAAAGAACGTGAAAAAAAAACGTTGCCTCTTTGTCGTTGTGTCCAACACCAAACTGGACGTAGCAAAGGTTTAAATAAAGGCTAGTAAATTGAAAAGAGGGGATGACTTTCGAAAACATCGGCGAAAAAAGCGACCCCTCCTTGTAGAAAAGTGCCCAGTTAAGCGTAAAGGATTTTATGTTTTCAGTCAATTGTTTGATATTTGTCGTCCGAAGGGTCGTGCCTCAAAACGATACAGATCTCTTAGAAATCCGTCGCCTCTATCGAAAGTTTTAGGCAAACATACATACATACATACATACATACATACATTTAAACAGACAGATGAGATTTATATTATAGATGAAATTTTTAATTGTTAGATATTTTAAAAATTCGATAATGATAGACATTTGTGAGCAGTGTTAATTGCTTATTTAAATATTTATATTTTGAGAGAGGTGTCCCGCGAAAGTTTAATGAGCTTAATTATGTGCCGCCATGTAAAAGTGTTGGAAAATACTGGTCTATATATTACATACATGCAGATCACATCAAGTACTATTATTTTATTTTATTTATTTATTTAGGTGCATGGTTAGCGTGTTGCAGTAGGCAGCTAGTAAATAACTTCGGTTAAACAAATAAATAAAGTTCTGTGTTCTTCTGTTCGCGTTTGAAACCAGCCTACAAATGGCGACGGACACCTGCAATGCCGATGAAATAATGCGCCTTGCTTCCGTTACCTCCTTTACCGCACACCTCTAATCCGACCCGACGCGTTGCTGTAGAAGTGCGTCACATTCAGCATTGGTTTTGTTTAAAACCAGCAAATAAAAGAGAACAACAACGTAACAAAACAAAGAACACATTAACTGCATTTGTGTTTGAACTGAAATCTTCTTTGAAGTTTCTTGTGTATAAGTTAATCGCAAGATACGACCACACACCTGCTTTTATTTATATCTACCGCTGGTATTTAATTCGACTCGTTTAGTCATATCGGTTCCTAGTATTGGTATTTGTTACACACACACACATACACACATACATACACACATGCGCGCACACAGGCACACGTATATATATATATATATATATATATATATATATATATATATATATAATTATGAGAGAGAGAAACAGGAGAGGAATTATAAATATGAATATAAATAATCCTTATCCTCGAGTGGCCTCTTGGCCTTGATAAGTGGTGATGCCTATGTAAAAAACAATATTAGTTTTTAAATCAGAGTCCTGGATATGACCTTAATTATATCCGATGGTAAGGCCCCAGCTTGAGAGTTTTGGAGAGTGTGGAGCCACCCTTTACTTGCAATTGCTCCCAGGTCCACTCTGCCCCGGAGTAGTAGAGCCTGTTAGGGTCCGAACTATGGGTTGAATAGAAACTGGATTGAAAAAGAATATATAGTCTATCAAAAAAGCTTTCTTCAAAATCACTGGATTCGGCATTACATAACCTGAAAAGGGTTGATATGCCGTAAAACACCCAACACACATCAATTTAAAATCAGAACCTATCAAGATAATAAATCATTCAATATGCACATATACTAACGCAACTAAGGAAATAAGAAAATTTTATGCTGAAAAATAAAATTAAATAAAGTACAATAAATGATCCATCAAAAATAAAAAAAAAACAAGGAATTAAAATAATGAAAATCCTTTACCCATTAATTGTCAAATATAAGTTGTTGTTTTTTTAGAGTATAAAAATTTATAGAAAACGCACCATTGGTTAGCATAAAAAGATTCTTATATATATTGTTTCACTATATTTTCGAATTTATGATATTAAGTGATGTAATCCCTAGACTGTTTTATCTGGTCGTGGTCATGCACGAGGCTAATAATCAAGCTTGCAATGACGCCGACTCTAAAGCTTATAATTGTGGAGGAGTTCATCGCTGTATTCGAGGACACGCTCGCAAGGTACGTAACTCATTTCGCACTGTGTTTATTGTCAACACACCAAAACAGAGTTAACCCACAAGGAGTAACACGAAAATATACCGCCTGTACATGGGACTTATCTTAAAATGTCGATGATTTCTACCTTTGTAATAAATCTGTAAAATAAAATTACACAGTGAGTGTGCGAATCAAAAATGTCTGCGCTAAACTTTACAAGGTAAAATCAATCTCGAAGTATGATCTTACTACAGAAGTGCCATTTTTTAAAATTAATTGTGGCATCTGTTTGATAGGAATATGGCACATGCAACTTTATCAAAAAATTGGAAAAGAAAATTGATACGCTGTTCAGCAGAATACGATAAACTGCTCATAACATCTCCAAGATACAAAAACCTCAGAAAGATGAATCGCACGGACACATTTCTCGCATATCAATCCTAGACTGAACGTTTTTAAAGTCTATATCTATAATATAAAACTGAACGTCTGTGTGTGTGTTTGGTCACGAATAGGCTCCTATATGGTTGACTATTATAGAAAACTGATCAAATATAATCATAGAAGATGTATCGAGACACAGGAACGGGTATGTTTGATCTGGCATAATGATGATTCATAAAAATTGTGGGATCTGCGTACGCGCTTGGTCCACAAAGTATGGAAATAAAAAAAAATTAAACAAAAGCGTTTACAAATGTTTTTGATATAGATGTACATAAGAATAATTTGATAAGTATGTTTTAACTTAAAAAGGGATGGTATAATAAAATTCCGCGGTCTGCGTTCGCACCTGACCTCCATAGAATGGAAATAGGCACAAACTGTAATAAAGACTTTTCATATCTATCTGCGTAAGTATATTTTGATAATTATGTTTCAGTTTGAAGAAATATGGTATAATAAAATTATGGGGTGTTCGTTCGCGCCTGATCTCCATAGAATGGAAATATATCACAAAGTTTAACAAGGTTTTTTAATATAGATCCACAGAATATTGTGATGTGTTTCAGTGTAGACAGGTATGGTATAATAAATTTATTTATTTATTTTTACTTTCATCATGTTTAGCCTTGGTTTTGATACCCCCAAATTCGAAGCTATCTCTTTAAAACCCTTCGTTTTCATAACCTATCATACTTTCATAAATCAGAGTCCATTTTCTGCAGGCTGTTTTTTGAACCCATTCAACGACGGGTACGTTTGCTAGTATATATATATATATATATTGTATAATGTAATATATATATATATATATATATTGTATAATACAATATATGTATATATTGTATATTGTAAAATATATATACACATATATATATATATATATATACATATATATATTACTTTGTCACTAATATTTTTCTAAATTTACGTAAAGATCAACTGTCATTCGTTCGTATATTATTTTGAGAAGGGGTGGTCGATGAATCAAGAATGTGAAAAAATACAAGGTACGTGGTTAGAGTCTCATATTTTTTAAATACAATGACAAGTTAACAAATAGAGCTGTTACTTAATATTCTTGGTTTATAATGGAACACACTATTTTGTTTATCTAACTTTTAATATCACAGTAATTAAGGTTTGAGATTTATTTACAATTTTGATATTAAAACAAAAAACAAAAAACATTGTACATTTTTTTCATTACTAGATGTATTAGGTTTATTTCTTTAAATTATGCAAGCACTTAGGTAATCATTTATTTCTTTGTTTAAATAATTCAAACATAAAATCGGATACAATAAGTCAGCAAACAAACCGGAAGTCGGTGACAGCTGAGAGTATTAAGGCGTTAATTAATTAACATGAAACGATAGGAGAATCGCTTTCAAACCAAAAACACAAAACAAAAATATTTTTCCGCTTCTCGACTTTTATCAAAAGTCGTCTTATTTCAAGGTGTTTTTCTTACAAATAAATGTAGTTAAATTAAAAAGATCGAATTAAAAAAAGATTGATTTAAACATAAATATCCAACATATAGCTATAACCAAAAGCAAGATTAAATAGTGTTTCTACTTCTATGACTAAGTTTTTGTTTAGTTTAACATTTTTTACGGTTTACAGATAAAAGTGGTTTTACGGTGTTGAATTAAAAAGATTGATTTAACCATCAATATATAACAAATAGCTACGAACAAAGGCAAGAATGAGTTACCTCTCTACTTAGAGGGAGAAGATTTTCTGTTTTAACTTATTTTAAGGTGTTTTTCTCACAAATAAATGAAGTGTTTGCCCGTAGATTAAAAGGACTGGTTTAAACATAAATATGCATCATATAATTATAACCAAAAGCGAGAATAAATTACATTTTTATATAACTATAACAATATTCATAACTATAATCAGTGCCTTTAGTAGTACTCCTCTGAGTTTTATGTTTAGACATCACTTAAAAAAATATTTTCTCTGCAAGAGACCTGATTTTAGTAGTACATTTAGGGGGGTCTCCTTAATTTTAATTAGTGCTTTTAGTAGGGCTTTAGAGGCACCTTGAGTTTTAACCTTTTCACACATCTCTCCTAAAAATGTCTTTTCATGACAATAAAGGAAAATTTTATCTCTTTTTACATCACTTATTAAGGCCCACAGGCCACTCGATAATAATGTTTAAAGAGTTGCAGTAGTCAATTGGACAATATAGTAATCATTAGTAATGGAAATTCGGAAAATTTGTTAACTTAAGTGGAACGGCTCATCAAAAATTTGTTTACATTTGACTTGAAGACAACCATATTGTAGTCAGCTGGAAAGCAGGAAAAATGAAGGCAGTTCCATAGGCGTGCAGTACCAAGAAAGAAGATTTGTTCACTGAATCTACGTTTAGGTTTAGGCACAGATAAAGAGTGGAGTGAATTATTGATAGTGTTTACAGCTAGGCGAGTGTTTCTTGTAAAAGTTTGGCGAGGGAGAGGACAATAGATCGAAGCTCAGTCGAGCACTTGCCATGAAAATAAGGATAAAGCAAATAAAACTCGTAACATGTGAGATAGAGGTTGCAAGGAAGAGAAAAGGACATCTCCTACGAGGCTGAACTCTATCAAGGTAGGATGTCCTTTCTAGCAGCTCCTGCCCAGATGTGGCAACAACACTCCTACTTGGACGTACCTGGCTCTTATATAGAAAGAGAATTGAATCAGCAGTGAGATATCTACTGGATCGGTAGAAGGATCCCACCATTTTTCCAGAATCACATTTTAAAAACATTTTTCTCTTACCTTTAACGGGTCAACGTAATAGTATAGTATATATGTATTTTTGGTAAAATTAAGAAATATCGAACAATAATAAAAAAAAAGCATTGGAGCACACACACACACACACACACACACACACATATATATATATATATATATATATGTATATATATAGACACAATGGCATGATAAAAGATAAAATAAAAGGTATTGCAAATTCTCTTGTAATTTTCGAATTTGGTAATCATGCCCAATGCATTTTATTTTCTTTTAACTAAGTGATAGTTACTATTTCTTCTGATGGGTTAAAGGAAAAATAGATTCATTGATTAGTATAATAATTTAACTTATAACATTGCACTACGACACAGTTACTGTCAAGAATTGTAAATATGAACGTATTTAAATGAATAAATTGTAAAATGGTTTACATTATAAAACGTTAAGACGTTTGCCATTTGTTTATTATATACTCTGTTATTACACTGAGCTTCATAAATTATGGGTTGGTAGATACAGAAAATTTAAATATAATTGAAACAATTATATTTCTACAGAAATTTATATAAACATATATAAATTGGCATAAAAATTACATGCGCTACTCTGCGCTACAGGTGCTGTCAAGAATTGAACATTTCAACATACTTGTGGAAATAAACGATAAAGTGGCCAACATCTTGAAATTCGGAATATAGACTTTTTTCATTTACATATATATATATATATATATATATATATATAAATAAACGTATAGTATATTTATTATACAAATATTTTTGGGTTACATATGTGCATACATGTTTCGTTGGAGTCTTTATTTAAAGTGCCTTACCTCCTTAGACCAAAGAGAATCTTATTGAATATATATATATATATATATATATATATATATATATATATATTTCTTTAGTATAAAACTAAACAGACTGAATTACTTTTCCTCCCCTTTTTAAACAACAAATTACTTAGTTTTAGTGTCTTAGTTTTGTGTTACCTTTTTGTGTCATATTCTCTTTTTCAGTTGGTTGAATTATTTTATCAGTTATGATTTTAGAACTTATTTCCGTTTTTCATTCAGACTCAATGCTTTTTCTTTCGACTATGTTCGTTCCCAAATTTAGTTTCACGTTTTTCATTTTGAGTTCTTTTTAGAAAGGATTTTTTTCATTTGTCTACAAAATAATATACGCTCATCTTTCGTCGCTAAATGATATATCTTTCTTTAGATAATCTTAACACATGACATTCACTTAGGGTTAATACAAAGGTGGGCTTACAAAGGGGAAACACAGTGAGAGTCTGTCTCTATCAGTGTCTTGGAGCTCTCTGATTCCTGGAGGAATATTTCTACATTGTCTGTATATTATTTTACGGAGGGGTGCTAGGTAATTCTATTACAACATCAAGTTATGTGATCATTAACATTTCGTCTTCATTACGAAACTTCGGTTGGATGAATGAAATTTCGAAAACAGTACACAAGTACAATTATTTAATTGGTTGGTTGTTTTTGTTTTCGGCATATTAACCTTTTTCAGGCTATTTAATACCGAATCCAGTGTTTTTGAAGAACAATTTTTTAATAGAATATATTTGTTTTTTTTCTTTCAAATCGGTTTCTTTGTCAATTTTAAAATAATCCGGAAACTAACAACTGTATAGTTAAATATTTAGAAATTCCAAAAAAAAACGTAATCGAAATCTGTAATTGTGTCGGAATCAGTCAGAAAAAATATTGGAATCGTCTTACTGCGACACACACACACACACACACACACATATATATATATATATATATATATATTAGACATTAAGAGGAGATTATAGATAGATATATAAATTCCCGTTCACCTGAAAGATGTATGTGAACGGGAATTTATATATATATATATATATATATATATATATATATATATATATATGCCTGTGTGATATAAGTTAAAATCACAGTCCTGCCCTAATGTGTTGAAACAACTTGAATGCTCATTAAAGACATGTGCGTGGTCACATTGGAACACAAACTGACCGTTAGAACGTTATTTTAAGATAATCTATTGACCACCGTGAACGGTTTAATCAGCGAGCATTTGGGGTTGCATGTATAAATACTATTGAAATAAGAGGCATTTTAATGTGTTAGCTAGACGTTTATTTTATTGCTTTCACTTTATATATTTACTAGCTGTTCCGCCCGGCTTTGTTCGGGCCCTATGTACTGTTCATAAGGTCATGTGCATATGTACATATTAAAGAGTGTGAATATGTAAAGTAATGCCTTTCTGTATAATAGTCTTTCTTAACTACCATCGAGAAAAGACAGACAGACATTTTCACTTATATATATATATATATATATATATATATATATATATATATATATATATAGATAGATAGATAGATAGATAGATTGAATGCAGTATATAGTAATGGTTTAAAAAGTATAAAAAACGACTCATGCGCTACCACCGAGAATCGAAATCGAAACGTTCAGAACACGATTTATTTTTCCTCTACCAAAAATAACTGGGCTATGAAAACATGTTTACTGCAAGGCTAAAAATTAAAACATGAACCAATAGCTACTACGTGATGCTTTCGTAATGCCGCGGTTCGACCTTTACCTGGCAAATTCCATTTTTTTTTTTAAATGTTCACACCTTTGAACCGATTTTTCCGGGCTAAAACCCAAATGTAAAGTTTTGCATGGATTCAAATACCTAATATATGAACTTTCATGTCTGTGGCCCAAAACTCTAGGAGAAGTTAGGTAGGCAAAATTTGTTAAATAGAAATATATACATATGCATAAATATATATGGAAACAATTTTGTGTTTACTATAAACATTTTACGCAAATATTATGCAAGTATAAATCATGTAGAATATCTGCATGAATATGATTACACGTAATAGTTAGCTAAAGATGATTATACCATTAGAAAACCGAAGCAACTAATAGGTAATTAATTAAAATGAATGTTTAAAAGAATATGTAAATTAGCTAGATCTTTTGCTAGTTAATTCAATTCCATAACCCATATATAAGAAAATTGTATTTTCTTTTTAAATAAATAGAACAGAGGGTTTTTAATATGAATATAAATACACACAAAAGAAAAATGGATTTATAGGAGTATAGATAGATAGATTTATTTATTCCGTTGCGTTTCGTTTTATTACGACGCATAGGACCAAAATAATCTCAGTTGAAACAAGCCAATTCGTTTCAGACGAGCTAAGACAAGATGAGACTAAATGACCACAATTTTCAACAGTGTTCGTATACTGCTGGACATTTTTAGTGAATTGTAAAAATTAACTGAATATAGTGTTCAACAGATGCTTGATACTGACGGGTATTTTTAGTAAATCGAAGAGTGCAAGGCAATAGAAAATGAAAGAACGATAAGACTTATTATATAAAAATGAATTAAATTTATTAAAAAAAGTAAACGGCTCAAGCGAAATAGCCAAACATGTATTCACTGGTATTATACCATTTTGAGCTAACCCTCATGTTCTAATTGGCCTTGTCGCCACTAATAGCAAATTTTAGGTGTGTGTGAAGGATTTTCTTTAACTTAGATGTGGTTGCGAGCAGGAAAGCAAAGCAAAATGGCGACCGAGCCTAATTATGTGGTAGCTGGTCTCACGGAGTAACGTGAAACCTCGTTACTCATATGCAAATAAAACGCTGCCGATTAGCTATAAAGCATGTATTTTTAGATGATTGTTGAACATTTGTAGTCGTCTGGTGGGGCTGCGCCAGGGGTACGTACAGTATTGTGGTGTGGCGATTTGAACCACAAAAACCAAAACCACATCCGAAAAGAATAAGAATCTTTGTATTAGTTGTGTCATATAAAGCAGGAGTGAGATTAGTAATTACTGTGCAATGAGATATTACGGTATTAGTAAAATGGCATGTATAGGACTGCATATAGAGAATATTTCTTCGGCTTGATTTCAATATCCATTATGTAACTCCAAGCGTAGCGAAAGAATTGGAATGATATATATATATATATATATATATATATATATATATATATATATATATATATATATATATATATATATATTACTTTAATTGGAATTCATTATTGAGATGAGTATTATTTATTAATTTATTTATTGCGGACTATTATCCTCATCTTTCTTAAATGGTGTTTCACTACGTTTCAGCCAACTATACCATTCAATCTTGAATACCACCCAATCATGATTATCTAAAGATAACGATTTCTATCCTACCCAAAGCTGTCCAGGTGCTTACTTGGCCAAAACGTGGTGAGACGACAATAACTATGGATGGCAGTAATTGCTGAGAATGCAGTTAGGAGATTCGGAGTTTCTATCTCGTCGCGGCTACCACCTGACGAAAGCCAGTGAAATAGTTGGCCGAAACGTCGTTAAACAACATCTAAGAAAGATGAGGATAATCGTCCGCAATAAATAAATTAATCGAAATGGTTTCTATTAAAGATTTCTCTTCAATCAACATAAAAATATTTTTTGCTGCTGTTGATTAAAAGCCTACACTCAATTTAAATAAAAACACATAAAATCTAATAATGTATTGAAATAAAAATACACGTACTATAAGAAAACAATAATACTAAACAGTTAATGATTTAATAATAATTTAATAATAATTTAATAATAAACACAAGCACGAAATATCAAAAATAAATAACATGATAAATGATTAGTTTCTGGGAGATTTCTATAAAAGAAAATTCCACAATATTTCGTGACTTTCGGGCGAAACCATATTCCAGATTGAGTGGTAATTTCACTTTGAAAAGGAATTAAACCTTGAAAATGTATATCAACATGGTTCGATACATTCCATTGATAAAATATTTAATTGAATTCATCTGTTTACATTTGATCTGTTTACATTTGATCTGTTTACATTGTCTGCAAAACGTCAATTCTTACAGATTATGTACAAAAACGAAATCATCCAATCTTTTTATTGAATTGCCTACAAAGAAAGTTAAGATTTTTTAAAAATATTTTATTTCCTAACTTTTAATAATCCAATGCATTTTAAATCAGTGTAATTTTATTTGCCAATCTCGATTTCCCCGTTGCCCGTAGACAGCGTTACTTAAAGAAATTAAAACGGTAAAATGTGTAGTTTTCAATTCAAAATGGCTGCCGACTATGAAGTCACTTTAACGTTTTTTTTAATTTAAAATCAGTGACTCCAAAAATCTATACATGAATTATAGAAATCAATTTGCTAAAAAAATATGTTCCTTTTTATTTCAATTTTATTATAAAAACAAAAACAGGTTCGTCTCATAATTGGATCTGAAATTGAACAAACATTATTTAAACAAACATTTTTCTTCTTTCAAATTAAATTACAATTGAATTTTTAAGTACTTATACAAAACACGTACTGTACTGAAATAGTAACGTTATTTTTTTGCTACAAATAAGATATATAAGCCATTGAAGTTGAGGGGCTCTTATGATAGGGCTTAAATTTCCAGGCAGTCAACAAGGATGAGAAGTTAAGATCCAAGATGTTTTTCAAATTACATCTAAATTGATGAATGTTTGTAGTTGATAAATACGAGAGCACGGAGGGGATCCCAAATGTAAGCATTCAGAGGGAATAGAGTAGGAAATCACCCGGGATAAATTACTTTCACTGGGTGAAGAAGGTAGGTTTTTCTTCTAGTTGGGTTGATTGAGAAAAGAAACGTTAAGGGAGTACAAATGCATTAAGTTTATCGGAGCACATTCCACGAAAGTAATTGTAAAACGAGCAGATGGATGTAATAGAGACTGGACCTAGTTAGATATTGCATAAAGCGATAGGAATATGATGGTTTCAACGAACATAAAATATTCTTCTAAATCGGTTGTCGGTAATTAGTATGCTTCTCACGCTTCGATATATGTGTGAACAGAATTCTCTGCTAAGCTCCCGAAGTTCTGGGGGTGGGGGGAATATGAGTTTCAGCACATTTAATTTGAACATGAAATTATAAACGTACATGCAATTGTTACAATGTTTACGATTTGAACAAAAATGTGTCAGAAATTCCCATCTTAAAATAATTATTTTCGTATGGATCAACGATAAACGATGCCTTATAAATTTTGCCCTTGTGAATTCCTGCCACAGAAACCGTCTTTTTTGTCTTTAAGGATCTCAGAACAGGAGAGATACGTCAATTTCAACAAATATTCATATAATTTTAGCTTTTTGTTGTGTTATTGCATTGTTGTTGATCTTAAATTAAAATAAAATTAAGATTCTAACAACTAAAACCTAAATTATCTGAATATTTATTCAATTTAAAAAAATAAGAAAATTCTGATTCCACAAAATAATTTTTTTATACAAAATAGTAATTTTCGTATCAAAATCAATGTTCGACATTTTCTTCGCAAATAAAATAAATAATTATTACAATTCATAGTTTGAACAGTCATTATCATGATGTGTGACAATTAAAAAAAAACAATTTTTATTCAAAGGTATACTTTTCTTTTGTTTGATTAAGCAGTTCTATTATGATTTTGAATTGTCTCCCCCTGTTTTGATATATTTAAAATGGAAACAAAAAAGGTTGTTCCATGACAGTAATATATGTGTTTAAATCAGATATCACGCAACCAAGTGTTCAAAGAGCACGCAATTATTACATAGCGAGTGGCAGAAGTTGATTATATTGTGAACCCATGGAAGTTCCTAGCAAAACATACTTTAACACGCGTTTGATCCCAAACTTCCCACCTTATTATACATATACACAGAACCCAAAATTTTATTATACCATCCCTATTTAAGTTAAAACATACTTATCAAAGTATTCTTATGTACATCTATATCAGAAACACTTGTAAACTTTTTTTTTTCATTTTTAAATTTTTTTATTTCCATACTTTGTGGACCAGGCGCGAACTCAGACCCCACAATTTTAATGGACCACTGTTCTGCCAGATCAAACATACCCATTCCTATGTCTCGATACATCTTCTATCATTATATGTAATCAGTTTTTTTTTAATAGTCAGCGATATAGGAGCCTATTCGTGACCAGACACACGCACACACACATTCAGCTTTATATTGTTGATATATAAATATATATATATATATATATATATATATATATATATATATATATATATAATTGAGCTCTTCTGTTTTTGAGAAGAACGGTTTCTACCAAATAACTCTGTCAATTTTAGTCTACAGGCTTGAAACTTGATATATAACAAATTCGGACTCGTGGAACAAATTTAATTTGGTCTTTAGTGTGCACGAATAGCTACGAAGGGGTTCAAAATGACAAAAAGTTGAAACTTAGCAGGCGTAAATCGACGAATAGCTACGAAGGGGTCCGAAATGACAAAAAGTTGAAATCGACTCACTATGTACAAATATGCATCTGTGTATTAAACCACATTATTAAAAAAATATGTGCATATGAACGCAGATTAGATCGTAACGACTAAAGCTTAAGAGCTGGAAGTTTGAGTTTCTTTTCTAGGTGATTTTATCTGTCACATATATGCTTTTACTTTTTAAATCACTGCTTTACATTGGATACAATATAAAAATCAATAGCTCTATTATAATTTATACAAAATTTGCACAAATTAAAATATCATATTTAAGCATATTTTACGATTGGGAACGCCGAGCTGTCTTTCATTTTGTAATTGTTCAGTATGAAGTCTCATAAGTTATTACTCATTGGCAACAAGAAGCTGGTTACTTTTTAGTCTCAGTGAAAAAAGTTATACCAGATTTTCGCCACTCTTTTCCAAATGCGATATCCATTAAAGGCATGTGTTTTACAAAGGAGTCACATATTGTCAATGCCAGGCGGCCACATGAGGATAAGCTTTAATGACTGTACGAAAGTCAATAGGACAATATTGTAGTAATCGTCAGTTATGGAAATTTCAAAAAATTGGATTACTTTTTTACTTTGTACTTGAAGACGGCCATATTCTAGCCAGCTGGAAAGCAGGGTAACGGTTCTAAGAAAGAAGCTATGTCCATGAAATCCAGGTTTAGGTTAAAACAAAGATAAAGAGTTGGGGATATTATTGAAAGTGATTTCAGCTAAACGTGTGTTTTTCGTGAAAGGTTAGCGAAGAGGGATCAAAATGTAAAAAATGTTATGAATTTACAGCGAGAGTGTATCATGGTTCGGAACACACCGAAATCATTTGAAAAAATTCCATCATTCCTAGCAAAAATAAACTTAAAAAAAAAATAGTTGCATTTATTCATACATATTATTTTATGAAAAATAAATATTTAATCATGAAATTTACCGTAAGTTAATATTTTAGTGTTTTTCCATTTTTTTCCTTGAAATTACTATGCAATAAATGTTTTCTACCTTGATTATTTTTTTTTGTCATCGTCTTTAAAATTTGATCAGCTCTGGACATATTCAATCGGTTGACATAAGCTGTTTGAATATGCCGAAACGTCATCTACGATGAAGCAGGTCATTCTCTGCATTTATTAAATAAAATAATTTTCGACCCAGGAATGGCAATAGAATCGAAACATATATGGTCAAAATCCCCATCGCAGGTGTCATTCAGCAAAAGCTACCTTTTCCGATTGTCTATCTAGTGGAACGTTTCTAATCATGGCGTCCGTGTCTGTATATACACCAAACTACGATGCACTTTACCTTCTTTCTATTCATCAATCTGGGATCTGAAAACCGAAATTTACAAAAAAAGTAATAAAAAATGAAAAACAAATTAATAAAACTGCATGACTCGACGGTTTTCAAATTACTGAAAAACTTGACAATCCAATGCAAGACTGAACAAAAATAAGAACTCTTGCTGCAGAGATACGTCCATTCAATATATAAGGAAAGCGATAGCATAATCACGTTTCCAATCCGGTTCTTAATTTGATCACGAATGTTAAACAACCTTAATCCTGGTCATTACCAAATGGTTGACCATTTGAGAATATCAGGCGCTGTACGTAGTGGAACGTAAACATGTTTGATAACTCCTACATATCACCTGTCCTCCAGCTGTCTAAACCCTCTCCTGTCGCTGGGTAAGTCTGGTTGGCTTTGCACAAATCACCATCAAGT
Source organism: Euprymna scolopes (assembly GCF_053919585.1). Lineage (NCBI taxonomy): Eukaryota > Metazoa > Mollusca > Cephalopoda > Sepiida > Sepiolidae > Euprymna > Euprymna scolopes. Next base: position 115,853,930 of record NC_136491.1, read on the forward strand.
TAAACAAACTCCCAGCGCAAATCACGCATCACCCCTAGAATGATCAGATGTTCTTCGACGTCCTGATAGTCGAAGCCTTATAGCGAAAATACTGTTTATAACTTACGCGTGAAACATCCACATATTTCATTCAAATATAATAACGAAATCATCACCAAAAACGAGTCCTTATTTTTGTACAAGATTCTTATTTTTTCGACCGCCTCTACCATCCGTTTTAGTGTGATATATTATTTTTACCCTTCAATTTTATTTTTATTGTAGATGTGTCGTCGTTTTCTTTTAATATTAGCGATTGCCGAAGATGCGAGCACTGGTTTACAAATATAAATAATGAATCAACGAAAACGCACAAAAGAAAATTCAACTTCGTACATCGTGTATATATCAATTGTGGTCTGAATGTGTGTGATAAAACTCCTTGAAATATTGTCAGTCAGTTGATTGCTTCACTTCCCCACCTACTAAAGCTTTATATAATCTCGGCCAACTTTGACTCTAATATCTTCGATCATTCTCGGATCATCTCCGAGTCACCAACCTCATAAACAGCCATAAACTGAAAACTGTTTATAAATTAACTATGACTCCCAAATTATTGACTCACAATCAGAAATGCTATGTGTGTTATTTTCTAAGAGTAACCGATAAACGTAAACTTACTTTCTTTCTCGGCCACTGTTAACTGACCATCCCTTCTATTTCTGACCGTGTGCGTCCTTGGTAATTCATTTCTAACTACAATTGTGCGTTATTTACTTCCAACAAATGCTCTCTTTTTACCTCAAACGTCTATAGTATCACATTATCGCAACAACCGCAAAAAAAGCGGTTTGCTAAGCGTTAAAGAAACCAGAATATATAGAGTTTTTCTTCATCATGAAAACTAAAGCTTATCCGGAACATCTTTTTTCAGAAAAGCAGACTGAAATAGTCGAAGAGATTCCTTAGAACGGGGAGTTCGTTGTAATGACGGCATTTCTTCTGGAGACACTCTATACCAAATTCAAAAAGTTACTCGTCGCTCCTAATCAAGCTGATGTAGGGTTTCCATTAAGATAGTGTCACATCTCCTGCGTTTCTATCATGTATTTCAAACCATCATGCTTTTCTTCGAAGCACATTTGTTATTGGTATAAAATATTGGTATAAAATACGGATCACTGCGTGACACTCAACGAACTTCATTTCACGTTCAACCACATTTAAATCAGACAACACAATTAATTCAAAGTTCTAACTTACCACATAGTCGACATAGATAGAAATTATTACACATGCAAAAATTCAGCTATATGAAAATAAAGTGGGCCAGAGGCATTAACTATTGAACACTCCTAGTACTAGCTTGGGTTATATGTTTTTTTTAATGTTCCATTATTTGGAATAGAGGCGATTCCTTTAACCACGGGTGTCGAGGCGAGTTTTGTGGTGCGGGGCTTCTAATATAGATACGATGTTTTTTTGGGTCGTTTTTATTTAAAACAAGACATATTGCCACTTGAAAAATACTGGGCAACTATTTGGGATCAAGTCTAATAAGGGAGTTGGGCAGTGAGACGTTCGTTCACATTACATTTAGACGTTAGTATGTCAATTCGGTTAGGGAAAGCGGGAAACAGAGAGGGAATTCCAGAATCTAGCAGTCTGAGAAAAAGAACTGTTAGGATGGAAGGTTTTTTGGAATCTATGGATATCTACAGTGAAGATGTGTTTGCTGTTTTTCAAATTAGTCTGGATTCTGTACGTCGAAGGGGCACACGTGTTGCGATTTCATTAGAATAAATTCTATTCTATTCTTGTAAAACTAACACAGGGATGTTACATTGCTACGATGGAACAAATGATGGAACTTGGCCGACAGTGTAAAATCTGTTAGATTTGAGACTTTTTGTGAAACTCTGTGGAAGAATGAGAGATAAATTGTAAATGCATCAACACAGCTGCGACAAAAATACGCCATGAATGTGTGTGTGTAAAAATATAGGATGCTCCCTGGTGTGAGTAATTTTCTAGCAAGGTTGAAGGAGCCCAGCTTTTAAGCAGCAGACCTGGCAATATGTTATATGTATTTATCCAATTCATGTTGCATTTGAACGTTAGACAGAGTTTAAAAAATGGGTGCTCGAGTCGTGTATCTACAGTTTTTTTTAATCTAGACATTTGTCGACAAATCTTTCATATGATTCATTGTTAAATAATTTTGCTGTCGTCGGCGCTGACAAGGCGACGCCTTTGCCTATTTGGTTACGGTTCATATCTTTAAGCATGATTCACAATGGCTGACAAACTCTTTCGTTTTGCACACGACTGCACGAAATTTGATGTTTCTTTATCAGTGACTAACTTATTTATTCGCTTTCATCTATGAGATATATCGGAGTTGACAGGTGTACAATCGTTGTTTGATTACATATATAAATGAAAAAGTGATTCAAATTTCAAAGCAATGACAAGCATAGTTATCTCCCTTTTGTTTGGCATGGTAACTGATTTATCTCTCTTCAATTAAAAATATTCAATTAATTTTATGTTAATTTTTGGAAGTATTACTAGTTTTTGGGGTCATGTTGCGTATATGTTTATCTTAAATTGTTAGCAAGCGTATATACTAACTTATTGTATATGTTTTTCCATATTACAATGGTTTAATAATTAGGCTGTTTGTAGATATCAGCTTCTTGACTAAAAGGGTACCAGTGTTGATACTGCCTTTTCCTTTCCCATTGAAAAAGTCAACCATGTCCTGCAAAGACAAAACAAAAATAGCAATTTTACTCCACAAAGCAAACGAACAAATCACTATTAATAAATATTTGAATATATAATGCAGGGTGCATCTGGTATTTGGAAACATCACTTATTTTACCGATGCTTTCCTGTATATTATCTTTCACTCTTTTTTTTTTACGGAAAATTAATCTTGGAACTAACACGGAAAATGAAAATATATGCTGTAATAAGTGCAATAATGGCCGAACACAACGATTTTCAAAGTGCATAATGTCCTATTGTCGCCCAATTCTTCGTTTTTAAATGATGTCCAAATTAATTCTGTTGTTAAACGTAAAACGGACCAGCACCGCTCTGAAAGCATTAAAACTCACAACGTTCAGAATATCATTGGCGATCGTTACCGGAAGTCAATGAGTGCAATTGCTAAAAGATCTCGGTGTCGTCAAAGCCACAATTCAACGTACTCTTCATGAGAATCTTTTATACAAGCTTTATATGATGAAGAGAGGCCAGTTAATGTCCGATACTACATATGAAAATCGTTTAGTGAAAGCCAAGAGACCCTGCACTATCACATACGGCTTAAATCACTCAAAAATGATCAGTGGAACATTTTCATGATCACATTACCCCATACTTTTTGCCTTCAAGCTTTCCATACCGTAGTCCGTTGGGTTATTAGGTGTAAGGCGTTGTTAAGAGAGATCTAAATAGGCACCCTTACAACACGAAAAATTTTCTGAAAGCATCCATAGTTAGAGTAATGGACAACATCGACGAGAATCATCTGCAAAAAGTTTAGGTCGAATAGAAGTTGTCATTTAAGCGGGGGAGAATTTTCTTGAATTAAATTATTAAATACAAGTGTCGTTTGTGGACTAATGTCGTCTTATTTGATTGCAGATGTGATGTTTGTATTTTTATTATCTTTCAAAGTGTAATATATGTACTAAAACACCAAGTGTGTTTCAAGTATAAAATTTCTTTCTCAAGTAACTGGAATTGGCATTAAATAATCCAAAATAGAACTAAGCTGCCATAAAACAACACATAAACTTCATCGATAAATATTTGAAGACATAAAATACTTAAAGCATAAAAACTTATTTTTCAAAATAACTTGATACAGCTTTTAATAACCGCAAAACTGTTGACATGCGGTAAAACAAAACAACACCAAGCATCATGGATTAATAATAAGAGGATATAAACCACTTGGAGCATAACCCCTTTTTCCAACATTACTGAATTCGGCATGAAACAAGCCGAAAAAAGTTATATGCTGTAAAGGGAAACAACCAAACAAAACTACATAAAGAAATATTTGGATCGGCATTAAATCATTTGAAAAAGGTTGATATGCCATAAAACAAAAAATAAAATCAGTTGAGAATATAATTTTATTATTTTGCCCCTTTCTTCGACCCCTCCCCCCTCTCTCTCTCTCTCTCTCTCTCTATATATATATATATATATATATATATATATATATATATATATACATATAGTGAAAGTTTCTGTGTGTCTGTGTGTGTACATTTCCCTACGCAATAACTCAATTTTTAGTCTACAAACGCGAAATTTGATATACGGAGTACTGAGATTGGGAAAATCAACGTTTTGGTTCGAAAAATTTTAGTTAACAATATATAAATGTATTATGTATCTATATTTGCATGTCTGGCGACGTATTTTCTCAATATCAGTATCCTTTTGAAGGTCCACCTTTCGGACGACAAATATCGAAAAATTTGCTAAAAACATTAATATCTTCACTGGGCACTTTTCTACAGGAGGGGTCGCTTTTTTCGCCGATATTTTGAAAGTAATCCTCTCCTTTTGATTGTCTAGCCTTAATTTAAGAAAATGTCACTTCCGGTTTGGCGGTGGTCGTAAGAGCAGAAACGCAGGGTGCTTTTCCGTTCTTTTCCTTTTTTGCGGTACGAGTTCCAGCCTTCCTTCCTACTACCACTTTTTTTTGTTTTGCTCAACATACACATCCAAACACCCGGACAACGCCGAGCCGACATGCTAGTATATATATATATATATATATATATATATATATATATATATATATATATATATATATATATATATACTAGCATTGGTGCCCAGCGTGGTCCGGGTGTTGGAAGTGTGTGCTGACAAAAAAAAAGGGTTAATCTTTTTAATTTGACCCCTCTTATGACCCCTTAAAATTGATAGTTTTGGGCTCATATCGAGTTATTAAGTTGAATCCATGTCCAAGGAAACTATATTTAAACTTTCAAATGTTTAGACCCAATATCGTCGGAGGAGTTTGGTAGTATTCTCAAAGGTCAAATCGTAAAAATTTGACCCCATTTAACAGCCAAATTTCTGCTCGAAAAACGATCACGTTAATTTTGCTAAATCTCAGTACCCTCTATATCAAATTTCGAGTCTGTAGACTGAAAATTGACAGAGTTATTGCGTAAGGAAATGTACACACGCAGACACACAGACACTTTCACTTATATATATATATGTGTGTGTGTGTGTGTGTGTGTGAACGTGTGTGTGTATATATCTATTATATAAATTCGTTTTACTTTTGTGAGTATTGATATTCATATTAAAACCCCGCTTTTCCATTTATTTAAAAAGAAAATACAAGTTTGTTATATATATAGATTGTAGAATTGCATTCACTAGCAAAAGATCTAACTAATTTGCATATTCTTTTAAACATTCATTTTAATTGATTCCCTATTAGTTGCGTTGGTTTTCTAATGGGATGATCATCTTTAGTTTACTATTACGTGTAATTATATTCATGCAGATATTCTACATGATTTATACTTGCGTCATATTTGCGTAAAAAGTTTATAATCGTGAGCTGAACGTTTTAGTTTCAATTCTCGGTGGTGGCGCATGAGTCTTTTTTTATATTTTTTAAATCATTACTATATATTGCATACAATCTATCTATATATCTATCTATCTATCTATCTATCTATCTATCTATCTATCTATATACATATAAGTGAACGTGTTTGTATCTGTGTGTGTCTGTCTGTCTACATTGTGCTTGTGTACATTTCCCTACGCAATTTTAAATACTGAGATTTGTGAAAATAAAAGTGAAGTATGTGTGTCTGTCTGTTTGTATATCTGTGTACATTTCCCTACGAAATAATTCTGTCAATTGTAAGTCTACAGACTCGAAATTTTATATACAGGGAATTGGCATTTAGGAAAATATATGTGATCGGTTTTATGGGGTCAAAGTTCAACGATCTGACCTTTGAGAACTCTACAAAACTCCCCCGACAATTTTGGATCTAAACACTTGATACTTTAGATATCGGTTCCTTCGACCTGGATCTAATTAAATAACTTGATTTGAGCCCAAAGTAATAAACTTTTAGGGATCATAATATGGGTAAAGTGTAACAAAAATTGACCGCTTTTTTTTTCGCTCACCATACATCAAATATTCTTGCAACGCTGGGCACCAATATATATATATATATATATATATATATATATATATATATATATATATATACAGGGTGTTTCAAAAGTCTTGGGAACATAACGATTTTTAATAACTCAAAAACTATTACGAGTTGAAAAATGAAATTGGTACCGTTGGAAAGGTTAAAGTTTCAAGTTTTGTGGGGAATCTTCAAAGTTGCTCAATATGAGCACCATTCGTCACACGGCAGACATCTAGTCAATAGTCCATTTTCTGCCAAACGCGTTCCAGCATCTTGACGTCAATGGTTCCCACAACTGCCGTTACTCGAGCCTTTAGTTCGTGAATATCTCTTGGAAGGGGCGGCACATAGACTTGCTGCTTGACAAAGCCCCAAAGGAAAAAGTCACACGGGGTAAGATCTGGAGACCTAGGAGGCCAGGGCATGAGAACCTCATCACCTCGCCCAGATCTCCCAATCCATCTACCAGGCAGCCTTGTGTTAAGAAACTGCCTTACTCTAAGACTCCAGTGTGGTGGTGCACCATCTTGTTGAAAAATGAAGTCATCAGATTCTGCTTCTTCCAACTGAGCCATTAACCAGTCTTCCAGCGTGTTGAGATAGGCTTCACCAGTGATAGTTGCCTCTTCAAAGAAGAACGGTCCATAGACACCTTTCTTGGAAATTGCACAAAACACGTTCACTTTTGGTGAATCTCGCTCGTGCTCAAGAAGTTCATGAGGATTCTCAGTACCCCATATGCGAGTGTTATGCTTGTTAACTTTGCCATTCAGATGGAAGGTCGCCTCATCGCTAAAAACAAGCCGGTCATCAAAGCCGTTATCTTCCAACTTCTCTTGCATTGCAATGCAAAGTCACGGCGAAGTGGCTTATCAGTGTCTTTCAACTTTTGGACCAACTTGAGCTTGTAAGGTACAATTTGCAGTCGTTTCCTTAAGACACGCCAGACAGTTGCTGGAGCAAGCTGAAGTTCCCTGTTGGTTCTTCTCACTGATTTACGTGGGCTCCGCTGAAAGGCTGTCCGAACTTGCTCAATTGCATCTTCTGAAGTTGAAGGGCGACCTGTTCGCTTACTTGGGCACAAACACCCATCTTTTACAAATTTAGCATGCCATCTGACAATGGATTTCCTTTCAGTGGCTTCTTTTTTAAATTTCCTGCGAAATGCACGCTGAACACATGTCCACGATTCAGTTTTTGCAAATTGGAGGACGCAAAATGCCTTGTCTTGTTTAGAGAACGCCATTACTGCACCTGGAAAGATGAGACGAAAATCCTTAGTATGACCAAAAACTTGATTAAGCAAGCTTTAAAATGACACCAGTTTCATTTTTCTACCTGGAATAGTTCATGAGATATACGCATTTGTAATGTTCCCAAGACTTTTGAAACACCCTGTATATCTACAAGTGAACGTGTCCATCTGTCTGTGTCTGTTTGTGTGTCTGTCTGTGTGTCTTTGTACATTTCCCTACGCAATAACTCTGTGAATTTAAAGTCTACAGAAATTTGATATGCGAGGTACTGAGATTTGGGGTAATCTATGTGATCGCTTTTCGGCCAGGAATTTGGCTGTTAAGGGGTCAAAGTTCAACGATATTACCTTTGAGAACTCTACCAAACTCCTCCGACAATTTTGGGTCTAAACACTTGATATTTTAGATATAGGTTCCTTGGACATGGATCCAACTTAATAACTTGATTTGAGCCCAAAACAATAAATGCTAAGGGGTCATAATAGGTGTAAAATTAAAAAAAAAATGACCGTTTTTTTTTACTTGCGTAGCATACACCCCCAAATACGCAGGCAACGCCGGGCACCCATGCTAGTATATCTATAAAAGTGAACGTGTCTGTGTGTCTGTCTGTCTCTCTGTGTCTCTGTGTACATTAGTCTACGCAATAACTCTGTCAAAATGTTGGCTACATACTCGAAATTTGATATACAGGGTAAGGACATATAGGAAAATCGATTTGATCGGTTTTCGGCCAGAAATTAAGCTGGTAAGGGGTCAAAGTTCAACGATTTGACCTTTGAAGACTCTACCAAACTCCCCCGACAATTTATTGTCTATATACTTAAAATTTTAAATATAGGTTTCTTGTGTAATGTTATGACCCTTTAGGATGTGATCATAGCGTAGTTTCTGTTAACTGGTGCAAGCAGTTTCAATGGTCAAAACATTATTATTATTGTTATTGTATTCCTATTAACTGATTTGAGCGACGGATGGTCGCTGGATCAGTTATTATGATTAGAAGAATAAACAATTAAATTGGGGAAGAAACGATTGACGTGTTAATTGAAAAAGAAATGTGAAAATACAAAATAGATGTAAACATTATTTTACGGTTTTGAATAAATAAATAACTAGTTGTCGACATTAGATTGGTCTGAGACACGTAATTAGGTGACGTAAGAGAAAACGTGATGTAGTTAGTTTTGGAGAGATTCAGAGAGTTGATGATTGACCACCAGAGAGGACAGACGTCTAGACAGGGGTGGACAGACAGCTAGAGAGTGAGCTGTGAGAATAGAACATGTAGACGAACTGCAGATCATGTGAAAACCATTTGAGACAACTGTAATAAATTTATATTACAAAAATATAAAAAGTTGTTTTATGGTTTCACAAATAAGAACAGATGTCTCAATTAGATGGTGCTGATCGTTTCAGGGTTCGTCACAGAGCAGCGGAAAGATACAGAAGAACTCTTCATGAAAAAAAGGTATGAAGCATATATACTTCTTACATATTTACATTGTAAAAATATCCCATACGATAAGTCTGATACAACATGACTCAGTTTACACGTCAATATCATGTCCTGGCTAAACAACATACATACGATTTATACGTTTATTATCTGTCTGTAAAAAGAACAATATCTTACATTCACTGGATAACTCATGACACGTTTTAATATATTATCTCCTCCAATATAACCCAATAAACAACATATATTGATTTTGGTGTCCGTTGACATGTTCGCATGGAAAATGCGATATCGAACCTGGGTTGTGAAAAATACAACGTGGAAGCGGTCCTGAAAATTGAATGGAGATTTCGTATCAAGAAAAAAACACAAGAAAAACACATCAAACAAAATAGAGTGTCTGGAAAAAAAGAAAGAACAATAGAAAAAAAAGCAATACACACGTACAACCTTTTCACGAAGAAAGAAAAGAAAGACATACATACACACATGTGTAAAACTTTATATATAGAAGATAGTTAAGAAAACATCTTTATCGTATTAGAAATGAGCTCGTTATGAACAGAAGAAAAATATCACTTAATGTAAAAATACAAAGGAAAAAAAGAATTACGTTATTCTGTTTAAAACCATGGACCGATGAGAGAGAGAGAGAGACAGAGACAGAGACAGAGACAGACAGACAGACAGACGGAAAGAAAATGTAACGGGAGCACGCACAGATTACATTGTTTTGACTTGTGTCAATCATGATTGAAATATTTACACCGTTGCAGAAGTTTATAGAGGAATTGGGCATCGATTGTTTTGAACTGGTTAAAAAAAAAGAAAAGAAAAAAGAAGTGATGCTCTTTTTCAGGTCAGAAGCAATGGACAGTTTCTGTAAATCGTGAACATAGTTTTTCCAGTTTTAACGGCATTTTTGAACATTTTTTAAAGGACTGAAGAAGATTGTTTTATAGAATTACTTAGAAGTTAATGTTCATTGTTAGAAGAAAATGTGTATTGATGATTTTATATTTATTATATAATGTATAATTGTTGTTTTCCAGGAGTCTGCAAAATATTAATTAAAAAAAAAGAAAGAAAAAAAAGCAGAACATTAGATTAAGATAAAATGGTCGGCTTAGTCAAATTAGAATTTTAAAGCGGGGACAGGATTCAATTTACGTAGGCGGTTAAATATTTTTTTGGAAGAGATTCACAGGACCCTGCAAGGCGGATTTTTTAATAGGTTTTTCGATTATGAAAAATGCTATTTTCGCCGTCTGTATGTAGCTTGATTAAGCTAAACGGTGTTACCGGTTGAAAGATCATATTCTTCGCATACAATAAAGATGGGAGTAATGCAGGCCTATGGGCTTAAAAGGCTTGTAGCTGCAACGTGGGTGCGCGATAGAATGCACCCACAGATTAAGTTTGCAGATAGGGCCGCTTGTGAGCTTCGGCTGATTGAAAATGCCCAATCTTGGGAGTAACAGAACTTCCAACACAAGAGCGGACGTGTAGTGGTGACGTGGCCACTACGTAGTGAATCTGAAGTAGGAGAAAGAATAATAAAAAAAATATAGAATAAATGCCGCTGATACGTAAGAACTTTATAAGCAAAATGTTCCCCTACTGTGAATTAAAGGTTTAAAGAATAATGCCTGTATAAAAGAAGTCAGAAATCTGTCGGATGAGATGTCGTCCAAATTTTTTTAAGATAAGACGGGGGGGGCCTTGATATTGGAATTGGCATGGGATGGCTAACCTGGCAGTTGTTAACGAACATGGGGTTACTTTACCCACATCCCTGAATGATGCCATATGGGCCGCGAAAAAGGGTCCGACCGAATAAATTATTTAAGACGGGAGACATAGAAAACATATGTCTGCGCCGTATATTTATTGAAAAAAGGATGAAAATATATTGAAAATGCATAGCGGAGATATTATCTGACATTTTCCTGACTCGCAGGTTTGAAGAATAAGGTGAGAATAGGGCGCATAGGAAAACTGTATGCCGTACATTTTTGAAAATAGGGGGGCAAGGAGTATAATGTAATGACCCTTTAGACTGTGATCATAGCGTAGTATCTGCTAACTGTGGCAAGCGGGGTCAATGGTCAAAACATTATTATTATTGTTATTGTATTCTTATTAATTGATTTGAGCGACGGATGATCGTTGGATCAGTTATTATGATTAGAAGAATAAACAATTAAATTGGGGAAGAAATGATTGACGTGTGAATCGCAAAAGGAATGTGAAAATAGAAAATAGATGTAAACATTATTTTACGGTTTTGAATAAATGAATAACTAGTTGTGGACATTATATTGGTCTGAGACGGGTAATTAAGTGACGTAAGAGAAAAAGTGATGTAGTTAGTTTTGGAGAGATTCAGAGAGTTGATGATTGATCACCAGGGGGGACAGACGTCTATATACAGGGGTAGACAGACAGCTAGGGAGTGAGCTGTAAGAATAGAACGTGTAGACGAACTGCAGATCCTGTGAAAACCATTTGAGACAACTGTAATAAATTTATATTATAAAAATATAAAAAGTTGTTTTATAGTTTCATAAATAAGAACAGATGTCTCAATTTAATGGCGTTGATGGTTTCAGGGTTCATTACTGAGCAGCGGAAAGATACAGAAGAACTCTTCAAGAAAAAAGGTATGAAGCATATATTATCTTTCTTACATATGAACTGTAAAATATCCCGTGCGATAAGTCTGATACAACATGATTCAGATTACACGTCAATATCATGTCCTCCTGGCTAAACAACATACATACGATTTATACGTTTATTATGTGTCTGTTAAAAGAACAATATCTCACATCCACTGGATAACTCATGACACGTTTTAATATATCATCTCCTCCAATATAAAGAAATATTCCACACTTGGACATGGATCTTCCTTAATAACTCGATTCGAGCCCAAAACAATACATTTTAGGGGTCATAATAGGGGTCCAAGTTAAAAAATATTCACCGCTTTTTTTTTGCTCAACATACGCAATATGCTAGTATATCTATAAAAGTGAAAGTGTCTGTGTGTGTGTCTGTCTGTGTACAATTGACTACGAAATAACTCTGTCAATTTTAAGTCTATAGACTTGAAATTTTATATAAAAAGTACTGAGATTTGGGAAAATGAATGTGATTCGTTTTCAGCCGGAATTTTGGCTATTAAGTGGTCAGAGTTCAACGATTTGACCTTTGAGAACTCTACCAAACTTCTCCGAGAATTTTGGGTGTTCACACTTACAACTTTAGATATAGGCTACTTGGACATGGATCTAACTTAATAACTTTATTTGAACTCAAAACGATAAATGTTAAGGAGTCATAATAGGGGTCAAAGTTTAAAAAAAATGACTGTTTTTTTTTGGGGGGACACACATACACCTCCGAACACCCGGGTAACGCCGGGCAGCCATGCTAGTTTATCTATAAAAGTGAAAGGGTCTGTGTGTCTGCGTATCTGTGTACATTTCCCTACGCAATAACTCTGTCAATTTTAAGTCTACAGACTCGAAATTTGATATACAGGGTACTAAGATTTGGGAAAATCTTTGTGATCGGTTTTCGGTCTTAAATTTGGCTGTTAAAGGGTCCAAGTTCAACGATTTGACTTTTGAGAACTCTACCAAACTCCTCCGACAATTTTGGGTTTAAACATTTGAAATTTTAGATATAGGTTCCTTAAACATGGATCTAACGTAATAACTGAATTTGAGCCCCCAAACAATACATGTTAAGGGGTCATAATCGGTGTAAAATGTAAAAAAAAATTGTCCTCTGCGGTCGCTACCAAATTACTCAGAAAATTTCTGGTCTATACATTTGATGTTTTACACAAAGGGTATTTAGAGATAGGGCAAGCTGTTTCACCGGTCGAAAAATTTTAGTTACACATATATAAATGCATATGTATGTATGTTTTCATGTTTTCCCAACACTTTCGACAGAGGGGACTGATTTTCTGAAGATCAGTATCGTTTTGATGTTCGACCTTTCAGACGACAAATATCGAAACATTGGCTAAAAACATTAATATCTTCACCTTAAACTGGGCACGTTTCTATAGGGAAGTCACTTTTTCGCAAAGTCATCCTCTCCTTTCGATTGTCTAGTCTAAATTTTATGAAATGTAACTTCTGGTTTGGCGGTGGTCGTAAGAGCATAGACGTCAGCGTGTTTTTCTCTCGTTCTTTTCCTCCTTTGCCGTATGGGTTCGAGCCTGCCTTCCTACTTACCCTATTTTTTACCAGTATAGAAAGGTATGCATGTATGTTTGCATGTCTGCATAAAACTTTCGACATAGGGGACGGATTTTTACAATGTCAGTATCATTTCTGATGTTGCAGAGGGCAAATATCGAAAAATAGGCTACAATCATTAATATCTTCACCTTAAACTGGGCACTTTTCTACAGGGGGGTCGCTTTTTTCGTCGATATTTTCGAAATGTATGCTATCATTTCGATTATGTAGCCTTAATTTAAACGTACATCACTTCCGTTTTAGCGGTGGTCATAAGGGCAAAGAGATTAATCCCCCCCCGTTCTTTTTCTTCTTTGCGGTACGGGTTCGAGCCTTCCTGCCTACTTACCTTTTTTTCTCTTGCTCAAAATACACATCAAACACCCGAGCAACGCCGGGCTGAAATGCTACTGCATATATTTGTTTGTTTAATCTATAAAAGTAAACGTGTCTGTGTGTCTGTTTGTCTGTGTGTGTACATTTTCCTACACAATAACTCTGTCAATTTTCAGCTTACAGACTAGAAATTTGTATATACAAGGTACTGAGATTTGGGAAAATATTTCTAATTTGTGCTCGGCCAGAAATTTGGCTGTTAAGGGGTCAAAGTTCAACGATTTGACCTTTGAGAAACTACGAAACTACTCCGACAATTTTGTGTCTAAACACTTAAACTTTTAGATATACATTCCTTGGATATAGCTCAAACCTAACAATTTGATTTGAGCCCAAACCAATAAATGTTAAGGGGTCACAATAGGGGCTAAACTTTTAAAAATTGCCGCTTTTTTATGCTAAACATACACATCCAAATACATTATAGATATAGGTTCCTTTGACATGGATCTAACTTAATAACTTAATAAGTGTTAAGAGGTCATAATAGGGGTCAAAGTTAAAAAAAAAACTGACAGTTTTTTTTGCTAAGCATACACCTCCAAACACTCAGGCAACGCCGGGCACCCATGCTAGTATATACTTAAAAGTGAACGTGTGTGTGTGTGTGTGTCTGTCTGTCTGTGTGCCTAATCTAAATCTAAAATTTCCAGTGTTTAGACAAAAAAATTGGCGAAGCAGTTTTGTAGATTTCTCAAAAGTCAAATCGTTGAACTTGGACCCTTTAACAGCCAAATTTCTGGCCGAAAACCACTCACATCAGTTTTCCCAAATCTCAGTATCCTGTATATAAAATTTCGAGTATGTACACTAAAAATTGACAGAGTTATTGCGTAGGGAAATGTACACAGGCACACAGACAGATACTTTCACTTTTATAGATGCAACAAAAATATATACGTATACATAAATACATACGGAAATAATTTTGTGTTTACTGTAACCTTTTTATGCAAATATTATGCAAGTATATATCATGTAGAATATCTACATGAACATAATTACACGCAATATTTAACTAAAATGGTCATTCCATAAGAAAGCCGAAAAAGCTTATAGGGAATTAATTAAAATTAATCTTTAAAAGAATATGCAAATTAGCTATATCGTTTGCTAGTGAATGCAATTCCACAGTCAAGATATAAGAAAATTGTATTTTCTGTAAAAATAAATAGAAAAGAGGGGGTTTAATATGAATATCGATACACACAAAAGAGAACCGAATTTATAGTAGTATAGACTAGCATTTCAGCCTCGCGTTTCCCGGATGTTTGGATGTGTGTGTTAAGCCCCCCCCCTCCCTAAAAAAAGTAGTAGTAGGAAGGCAGGCTCGAACCCGTATCGCGAAGGAGGAGAACAACGGAAAGAAACCCTGACATCTTTGCCGTTATGACCACCGCCAAACCGGAGGTTTTAATTAAGGCTAGACAATCGAAAGGAGAGGATGACTTTCAAAATATCGGCGGAAAAAGCGACTCGCAACTGTGTAGCAAAAGTGCCTAGTTGAATGTGAAGACATTAATGTTTTTAGCCAATTTTTCGATATTTGTCGTATGAAAGGTAGAACTTTTAAACGATACTGATCTTGGTAAAACCCGTCGGCTTCTGTCGACAGTTTTAGGCACACATGCAAACATACATACATACATACATTTATATATTGGTAATACCCTTTATGTAACATTTCAAATATTTAGAGAGAGTTTTGCGTAGGGAAATGTACCCAGACAGACACAGACACACGCAGACAGGCAGACAGACAGACACACAGACGCACAGAAAAGCAGAAAGACACTTTTACTTTTATAGATATATAGATATACTAGCATTTCAGCACGGCGTTGCCCGGTTGTTTGGACGTGTATGTTGAGCAAAAAAAAATAAAGTTGTAGTAAGAAGGCATACCGCGAAGGAGGAAAAGAACGGAGGAAAAATTGACATCTTTGCTGTTACGACCCATGCCAAACCGGAAGTCACGTAGGTTTAAATTAAGGCGAGACAATCGAAAGGAGAGGATGACTTTAAAAAATATCGGCGATAAAAGCGCCCACCCCTGTTTGAAAGTGCCCAGTTGTTATTGTTTTTAGCCAATTTTTCGATATCTGAAGTCTGAAAGGTAGAACTATATATCAAATTTCGAGTCTGTAGACTTAAAATTAAGAGACTTATTGCGTAGGGAAATGTACACAGATACACACACGGACACAGTTAGTTTTATAGATATACTAGAATTTCAGCCCGGCGCTGCTTGGGTGTTTGGAGGTATATGTTGAGCAAAAAAACAAAAACAAAAAAAGCGGTCAATTTTTTAAATTTTGACCCCTATTATAACCCCTTAGCATTTATTGTTTTGGGCTCAAATAAAGTTATTAAGTTCAATCCATGTTTATGAAACCTGTATGTAAAATTTCAAGTGTTTAGACCCAAAATTGGCGGAGGAGTTTGGTAGTGTTCTCAAAGGTCAAATCGTTTAACTTTGACCCATTAACAGCAAAACTTCTGTCCGAAAACCGATCACGTAGATTTTCCCAAATCTCAGTTCCCTGTATCTAACTTATAACTTAATTTGAGCCTAAAACAATAAATGTTAAGCGGTAATAATAGGGGGCAAATAAAAAAAACTGACCTCTGCGGTCTCTACTAAATTACGAAGGGAATTTCTGGTCTAAACATTTTAAATTTTACATAAAGGGTATTCAGAGATAGCGCAAGCTTTTTAATCGGTTTGGGTCGAAAATTTGAGCTACCAATATATAACTATATATATATATATATGTATGTTTTCATGTCTGCTTAAACTTTCGATAGAGGGGACGGCTTTTCACAAGATCAGTATCGTTTTGAAGCTCGACCCTTCAGACGACAAATACCGTTGTTGGCTAAAAACATTAGTTTCTTCACCCTCAACTGGGCCCTTTTCTACAGGGAGGGGGCGCTTTTTTCGCCGATATCGTCCAAAGTCATCCTCTCTTTTCGATTTTCTAGCCTGAATTTAAACTTACGTCACTTCCGGTTCAGCGGTGGTCGTAACAGCAAAGGCGCTACTTTTTCCCCGTTCTTGTTCTCCTTCCCGGTATGGGTTCGAGCGTGCCTTCCTACTATCACTTTTTTCTGCTCAACACGCACATTCAAACGCCCGGACAACGCCGGGTACGCATGCTAGTTGTTTATATAAACATTGTGAGGAGTCTACGCGGATCGCCAACGTTTCTACATTCTTCATGTATCATCAGGCCTCTTAATTACACACGCACACGCACACACACACGCGCGCACACACACACACAAACACCCATATATATAATGAGAATAATGGAAATAGTAGTGTGACGAAATAGAGAAATCAAAAGGAACAAACCAAGTTATGTGTTCATCAACGTTTCGTTTTTATTTCCAAACTTCGTCTGAATGAATTCAATTAAGAAAACAAAAACACGAGTACGAATATTTGAAAATATTTCTTCGAAAAGTGTGACGCTGTTCCATTTCAGAAACGGAAAAGATGTTGGAAATTAAAATAGGGGGTGGGGATCTTGCGTTATTAAAGAGAAAGTGATTTTTAATAACGTTATATGGCCGTAAATACATTTTTAAAAGATATGACGCAGCTAATATTTTTTCGAGAAAAAGATGTAATTCAAATATAGGTGTGTAACATAAATGAAATGAATGTGTTTTTGTTGTGTAATTCGTTATGATTGAGATCATATTTGTTAATTATTATAGGAGATGTATCTATGGCGTAAGGGGGTTAACCTGTGTCTACAAATGAATTATTATTTTTTTAATATAAGTTTACTTATTAATGGCGCTATATCATAGAAACCTTCACGTTGTTTAATTGTGCTTGAATTTGCGATAAGCACTGATTCAAGAAGTTTCCGGCACGGTTTATTTGAAATAAATGTAACTATTTTCGACTGTTTGAAGTTAAAGGTATGATTATGCTGCAACGAATGAGAGAATAATGCACTCGGAGAATTGCTATTTCTTATATATATATATATATATATATATATATATATATTGTTACATACGTGATAAAAGGTGTGGTAAGGCAATGTATAACGTAGGGGTACGAACGGAAACTTAATGATAAAACAAATATCGTTTACCTTTGTAACACGTTACCAAAATGGACTGGATATAAAGGAAATCACGGGGAAGCAAAAACTCAAGTATTTTCTCTTTATCGTATATGTGACACGGCAAAAATATAAAACAAGTGGATAGAAACACAAGGACGAACACAATAAAAATGCGATGAAATAATGAGATAACAGACACTTTCCCAAATGATACAAAAATAGATTTATTATAAGATAAAAAAGGAAGAGTTTAACGAAAGAAAAAGAAATGTATTCAAAGTTATGGAATCTGAAGTATATCTACGCGTATTGAAATGAATGAAATTCTTTGGGGCGGATAATCAAAGTCTTTGCACTTACAGGTCTCTTTTATTTTTCCCCTTTTTTGTTTCTTTTGCTGGTGGTTTTCCCAACTCGTCAACCTCGCAGTTAATCCAAGATATTTCCTTCGGTGGGGAAAAAGTCGGGATAGCAAATTCACGTGTTCTCTTCTCTTGCTCGTGAGGGATAGGTATCACATCGTCAGCGTTCGGTACATCAAGATCTCCTTCGCATGATGGGAAAAAGGTCATTTCGTGAGAAAGTAAATTAATCGCATTCTCTCGCCTGGCTGGAGAACGTCGCGTCGCCACGTCTCGTATATCTGTATCCTTTTCGCATGAGGGGAAGAAGTCACCCCTTCCTCCCACGAGGAGAGAGACCTCTTAACAGGTCGGCGACCCAAACCGAAAAGAGCGACTTCCGCTAGTGTCCAGTTAAAAAGGGGAAAGGGGAAGCGACCCCACTTCCGGTCCCCCCTCTTCTTCTCTGCTTCACAATCCGGTCTAAAATATACAGGGTGTTTCAAAAGTATTGGGAACATAACGATTTTTAATAACTCAAAAACTATTACGAGTTGAAAAATGAAATTGGTACCGTTGGAAAGGTTAAAGTTTCAAGTTTTGTGGGGAATCTTCAAAGTTGCTCAATATGAGCACCATTCGTCACACGGCAGACATCTAGTCGATAGTCCATTTCCTGCCAAACGCGTTCCAGCATCTTGACGTCAATGGTTCCCACTACTGCCGTTACTCGAGCCTTTAGTTCGTCAATACCTCTTGGTAGGGGCGGCACATAGACTTGTTGCTTGACAAAGCCCCAAAGGAAAAAGTCACACGGGGTAAGATCTGGAGACCTAGGAGGCCAGGGCATAAGAACGTCATCACCTCGCCCAGATCTCCCAATCCATCTACCAGGCAGCCTTGTGTTAAGAAACTGCCTTACTCTAAGACTCCAGTGTGGTGGTGCACCATCTTGTTGAAAAATGAAGCAATCAGATTCTGCCTCTTCCAACTGAGCCATTAACCAGTCTTCCAGCATGTTGAGATAGGCTTCACCAGTGATAGTTGCCTCTTCAAAGAAGAACGGTCCATAGACACCTTTTTTTTTTTTTTTTTTTTTTTTTTACACAGTGATCACCACTTATCAAGGCATGGAAGCCACTCAGGGATAAGGGTTATTGCAAGTACATCACGTTAGTGAGGAGATTTTATGAAGTGTTTAATTAGGGGGGCGGTTCATTAGGAATTTGTTAACATTAGACTTGAAGACATCCAAGTTGTAGTCCGGAGGGAAGCAGGCAGACGGAACAGAGTTCCACAGGCGTGCAGTTCTAAGAAAGAAGCTTTGCTCATGAAATCCGCGTTTTGATTTAGGCACAGATATAGAGTGGGGGAAATTTTTCACAGTGGATTCAGCTAGACGGGTGATTTTCGTGAAAGTTTGGCGAGGGGGGACCAGGGATTGGAGTTCAGACGAGCACCTGCCATGAAAATAACGATAAAACAAGGATAGGCTCGCAACGTCTCTTCTGTGGGAGAGGGGTTGCAGGGTAGAGAAAAGGGCATCCCCCACTAAACCACGAAGTCTATTTTGTACTCTGTCAAGGCATGATAGGCTGTTTTTGGCAGCTCCTGCCCAGATATGGCAACAGTATTCCATCCTTGGCCGTACTTGGCTTTTATATAGATAGAGAATTGCATCAGTAGTGAGATATCTTCTGGAGCGGTAGAAGGATCCTACCATCTTTCCAGCGACCTTGGCAACAGACTTGATGTACGTGTTCCATTTCAGATCAGGAGTAAAGGTCAAACCCAGAAGCTTGTCAAAACACGGGGCCTCACCCAGACGAGAGCCATCCATCACAATAGATGCCAGCTGGGGATCAGAGCGTTGATGATGTAAGGATAGGAGTTTGGTTTTAGATGCATTAAAGGTAACTAGCCACATCTTCCCCCACTGAACCACGCGCTCGAGATCAGAGGAGAGAGAATCCGAGAGAACTTCGTCATTTACAGCCTTTGATGTGTTGCCGTAGATGGTCGTGTCATCAGCATAGATGTCAACGAATGATTTAAGTATGTGTTTAGGGAGGTCATTGATGTAGATCAGGAAGAGAGTTGGGCCCAGGATTGACCCCTGAGGGACTCCAGCATTTATATTGCAGGCCTCCGATTGTTGTCCATCTACCACTACTCTTATGAGCCTATCGGATAGAAATGATTTAATGATTGAGAAAACATTTCCAGTTATACCGTAGCTGGAAATCTTGTGAAGTAGACCCTTATGCCATACTTTGTCAAAGGCCTTTGATATGTCAAGAGCAATTGCCCTAGAAAGGAAGCCTTTGTCAAGAGATTCACTAATCCTGTGGGATATAACCGTCAGCACATCTTCAGTAGATCTTGCAGAGCGGAAACCATATTGTGTGTCACTAAGAAGGTTGTTTCTGCTGAGGTGGTTGACTATTTCTCTATTTAATATTGATTCCAGTAACTTACTCATAACACAGAGAAGACTTATTGGTCTGTATTGAGAAGGAGATGACTTATCACCTGAATTCTTAAATACAGGGCAAACTGATGAGGTCTTCCAGGGGGTCGGAAAGCACTTCTCCCTAAGGCAGCGCTTAAATAGTTTCGTAAGTATGGGAGCAAGTTCTGGTTGAAGCTTTTTTAACACTATAATTGGGATGCCATCAGGGCCAGTTGCTTTACTGGAATCTAGGTTTTTTATTAGCTTGGCGACCTCATGCACGGATATTTGTATATTACCTAGCTTGTTCTGTGTTATAGGAGGAAATATGGGGAGTTGATGGCCTTCGTCGCATAGGGTAGAATTAGCTGCAAAGTTCTTTGCAAATAGTTTGGCCTTGTCTGACGCTGACGAGATAACCTCTGGTCCATTGATAATGGTTGGGATAGAACGCACACTTCTGTTCAGGATCCTATTTGTTATTTGCCAAAACTGGTGGGAACCAAGCCGCTGATCAGCTACCTTGGATGTAACAGACTGGGCATATAGCTCTCTTGCATTTTTTATTACTCTTTTACAGTGGTTGCTGGCAGTCCTGAAAGCAGCTTTAGTCTCAGTGCATCTATTACGTTGGTAGTAATGGAAAAAGTGATTTCTGTGCGCGATAGCAGCAGCACATTCTGGGGAGAACCATGGCTGGCTGTTAGGTTTTTGTTGGAATTTTTTTGATGGTATGAATTGGTCTATGCCTACAATTAACCATTCGGTCAGATCTGATACTATAGAGGACACTTCCTTTTTAAACATGGAGTGCAGAGGTAAATCAGATATGAATGTACGGAAGCTATCCCAGTCAGCCATAGAGTATCGGTATACAGTACGGTGGAGGGGTACGTCTGATGGCTTCTTACATTTTGTTTTTATCTTAACTGATACGACGGAGTGGTCGGAGGATCCTAAAGGAGAATGAACGGTACATGAACATAGCTCAGGGGAAGTTGAGAGAAAAAGGTCTAAGAGGCTTGCATATTGATTGGGTGTATCGGGCACACGGGTGGGTTCGCGAACAATCTGAGTGAGGTCATAAGCAATGGCAAAATCATGACAAAACCTCCCCTCATCATCTGTCTTATTTGAATGGGTCAGCCATTCCACGTTATGGACGTTGAAGTCACCACAGATGTGGATGTTAGCCGAGGGATGTGAAGACAGTATGTGGTCTATTTTCTCAGATATGCTCTTAAAGATAGTAACTCCGCTGTTGTGGGGCCTATAGAGGGCAAATATAAATGCAGTGGTGTTAGCAAGTGCAACCCTGAAGCACATATAGGGTAAATTAGGATCTTCTCTAGAGATATCCCTGCCACATGGGAAGCCATCCTTAATGTAGGCACATATTCCATGCCCATGGCGATCTTGGGAGTCAGATTTAGCTGTTAAATTGGAGTATCCATTAATTATGAACTCATCTAGGGAAGTGGTCGGCCCTATTCCAGTTTCACATAGAAATAATATGTCCGGTTTCGTCTCCTGTAATTGGGTTTCAACCTCTGGAAGGTTGGAACGTAGACCCGTGATATTGGAGAAGGAGACCTGGTAGTAGGGGTCTACGCTGGAAGATGGGGTTCTAGGTTTAATCGAGTTTTTATTCTGGAGATATTTCATGTTGAGGTTTGGGGATTTGTGGAATAGGTCGGCATACTTGGTTAGAGCAGTACAGAGAGGGAAAGTAAGAGAGAAAAAGACAGGATTTTTTTTTTATTTGTAGCACACGAAAAGGTAAAGCTTTAACAATTACCCACTAGTATGGCATCGAGAGGCCCCACCAGAGAATACTGCATGGTCCAGATCCACTCACCAAATGGCAATACAGCAGTCCCAGTACTTTGCGCCTGCTGATAGGACAGCCTCCTTAGTGGTTAATCCAAGGTTCGGGTCCCTGACTATCAGGCGGATAACGTCAGCCCAGACAAAACGTTTACCTCCAGCACCCTTACTAGTGACATGGCAACAAGGACAGACAAAGACAGAAAAATATCTGACATCTCAGACTACTGGTCACCAAGTAGTACCGACCTTTAAGCAGCTTTTTCTTCACCCTTTGTCAGAAACATCACTCATTGAATGAGGACTGAATGACAAAATAGGAGAAGCGAGAGTTACTGGAGCTGCCGATAACACATCCACTGTATTATCTACTCTCCATTTAAAAAAAAAAAGAAAAAGGGCGGGGGGAGAAAGGGGAATGGGTACAAGTGACTTATATCTAAGTAGTAAGTCCGGTGCGAACTTAATAATTCATGGCCTTTTGGTGATAATCTCCCCTCCCATATTAATGGGTGGAAGTTTGTCGTTATCTATCAAGTTTGAATCATAAAAGTTTCATCTTATAATTAATTAAAATCCAATAATTAACTATTATCAATTTGTAAAGACTGCTTAATATTAATTTACATTAGAGTTTAAATAATTTTTCAAGGTTTTAATTTAGGAGGTCCGTTTTCATGAGTGACTTTCTTTGCGCTGTATTATATTTCGAATGTACTTGAACATAAGGCTAACTATATAAGGTAGGATTCGAAAACTAAAAGAAAATATTTTCAATACAGGCAAGCTTGCAGTAATAGTATATATTAAGTATACTACTTAAATAAAATCCTAAGTTTATCTACTCTAGAGAATAATTTCCGGCATTTTTTTTTTTTTTATCGTTAGTTGCCGGCATTTTGTTTGTTTTAAAACGTTCAGCTTTGTAGCAGAAGGGCTGGACGGATAATACGGAATACAGACAAAAAGACAGGAGAAATACAGACAAAATACATAAAACACGAAAAGCAAATTTAAAACAATGTAACAAAACATTTAGGATTAGTTTAGAAAAAAAAAATAAATAAATAAAAATACTTAACGTTTTTGCACTAGAGATTCCGCCAGCGGTTTTTTTATCAACTGTTAGCTACCATATTGCTTACTAGAGTGACAGGAGATTTCTATTTCCGGATGACTTGATCGAGTGCCTATCTATAGAATAAAAGTCGTAACGTTTCTATGTGTAAACAATATCTAATTTACATTTTTTTTTGTTAAAAAAAAAAAAAAAAAAAAAAATTGGAAATTGCACAAAACACGTTCACGTTTGGTGAATCTCGCTCGTGCTCAAGAAGTTCATGAGGATTCTCAGTACCCCATATGCGAGTGTCATGCTTGTTAACTTTGCCATTCAGATGGAAGGTCGCCTCATCGCTAAAAACAAGCCTTTCATCAAAGCCGTTATCTTCCAACTTCTCTTGCATTGCAATGCCAAATCACGGCGAAGTGGCTTATCAGTGTCCTTCAACTTTTGGACCAACTTGAGCTTGTAAGGTACAATTTGCAGTCGTTTCCTTAAGACACGCCAGACAGTTGCTGGAGCAAGCTGAAGTTCCCTGCTGGCTCTTCTCACTGATTTACGTGGGCTCCGCTGAAAGGCTGTCCGAACTTGCTCAATTGCATCTTCTGAAGTTGAAGGGCGACCTGTTCGCTTACTTGGGTACAAACACCCATCTTTCACAAATTTAGCATGCCATCTGACAATGGATTTTCTTCCAGGGGCTTTTTTTTTTAATTTCCTGCAAAATGCACGCTGAACACAGGTCCACGATTCAGTATTTGCAAATTGGAGGACGCAAAATTTCTTGTCTTGTTTAGAGAACGCCATTACTGCACTTGGAAAGATAAGACGAAAATCATTAGTATGACCAAAAACTTGATTAAGCAAGCTTTAAAATGGCACCAGTTTCATTTTTCTACCTGGAATAGTTCATGAGATATACGCATTTGTAATGTTCCCAAGACTTTTGAAACACCCTGTACTTGACAAAATCTCCAACAGTCTCTGCAAGTTTTAAAGGGGGGTACATACGTAGATTTTTGCTCAATTCAAAACAACTACTCTATTAGCCTATCCAACCACAACTCCTCGTATAAGCCTGAAGAATCCTAGAGTCGATGAAATGCGGAATATTCAATGTAGCTTAATCGCCACATATATTTTATAAATTACTATATATATATATATATATATATATATATATATATATATATAAACAAACAAGGCAAATGAGGAAAGCCACGAGAATCGAACTTTACCTTCCTTTGTGTTTATTAGTAGTGCACAATCGAGCTCAAGATTCGAAAACCGTGTAACATTCATGCAACCTTAAAATTCTATCATACGAGTCATGGCCTAACATAAGAAAATCTAGGAACTAATACAGATCATGGCAACTCGGTGACATACTCTTCTCATTAAAGGCTATACTGATGTAATTCAAATAAGACCTCAGGCCGATTTTCTCAAGACTAGCTAAGCTGATATCATCAAACAAAGAAACGCAGCAAGTGTAAAATCTTACTTGTCGAACATCGAATTCTATTTGTTTTGGTTTATATAAGTTTATAAAAGCATCGTTTCCTATTTTGTCAACTCAAAAACTAAAACGTTTAATAGCTATAAAATAACGAGCGAATTTTGTGCTACAGAATTGATTGTTCTGTGTAGTCACCGCCATTTTCAATGAACATTTTGCTAGCTTCTTTGAAGCCTTGGTGGTAAAATCTGGGGCGCGCTTTGTCGCTCACATCTCTGTCATAACTCTGAAATCAACGAGCCCATCTTCCAACAGTGCTGATATCAGCTGCACCGTTTTCGTACACATCAACAGACGCCGGTGAAAGTTGATCGATTCAACTTTATTTATTTATTTTTTTGCATAGAGTAAGTCAATGACGCATCTTTGCTTCTGATGCGCCTCTATGACAGGGTCTTAGAGTTTGACACCTTCAATACCTGCAACAGAATGATGAAAATTTCCGGTCATGAATACATAAGCGCAATGATCGTAATAATAACATTTGCAATCCTTTGTGATCCATTCGGACGGAACGATAATAAGAGACATTACCTTTTGAACGTCCTTTGTATTTTTATTAGTTATGCAGTTACGGCACAAATTCATAGATGAAAATCGGCCAACGCTACGATGAGTGAAGAGATTTGTCTTCATTTTTTTCTTTTCTTTTTTACTCTCATTGGCACTGAGCAAGCAATATTGCCATTTGGACGTAAAAAGCTACTATTTGGTTCATGTGCCATTGCCCTCTATGTAAAATTTTATCAGCGAGTTGTTCACATTACATTTAGATTTCAGCACAGTCAGAGAAGTAAGTAACAGTGAGAGAATTACAAAGCTAGCAGATAGAGAGAAAATAGTAGACATTTTGGCATGTCTAGGGATTTCTACAACAAATAGGAAGGATTTTACAATTTGTTGGGAGTATGTACGTCGAGGGGGACATAAGTGATACGAGCTCTTCAGAATACGATCCATTATAATATCTGCAAAACAGGTATATTGATTCAACTTTCTGGCAATGTGATAGGGGTTGGTGTATGATTGACAGCGCGGACCTATTAGATTAAAGACTACTTTTTAGACATTTTCTAAGATAAAAACCACTAGTGGTAGCTGCACGTAGACGGATATGCCAACAATCTTCCACGTATGAGCGAAAGGTATGTAAAAATACAGGATACTGTAAAGCGTGATTAATTTTCTAATACGGTAGAGGAAGGCAATCTTTTTTGCACAGCCTTTGCAATGTCTTCAATATATTTGTTCTAATTCATGTTGCCCGTAAATAGTAAGCCGGAAGCAATATTTTTTACAGAGGTTTAATTTTGGAAGAAGTATAGTATTAGATTGTGGCACGCTAAACGCTGACATACGATGTTCATCTGATGTATAGATTTAATAAAAAAAATAAAACTCACACCTCGATGATGACCGTGGAAGTGATCGTAACAATAACGGATCATTACCAATCTTCGGCTTCTCTCGGCGAGTTGTACAAATTTCATCCCAGGGAGAAATTTTCTGATGATTATTGAATTCACATGCCTCCCCCCCAACATATATATATATATATATATATATATATATATATATATATATATGTATATATATATATATATATTTATATATATATATATATATAGTCATCCACATAAAGTACTGTTTCGTTGTGTCACAACTCAACAATGCGGCTAGACATACATCGTTCTCTAGCCGTGGCCCGAACCTACAACCAATTGACAGTCGGCAGCTCTAACCATCGAACCACAAATTAGTACCTTAAACATTTCTCCTCGAGCGTGTATTAAATCCACACCGGCCCGTTGCAGCAGTGTTCAAACCATCAGTTTGTTTACAAACAAATTAAGATTTGGCTTTGCTTAATTGCTTAAATACGCAATATATGTACCAAGTGGTCAACCCAAAGAGGAGGGCTTTAATAGTCATCCACATGCAATACTGTTTCGTTGTATAGCAACTCAATGTGGCTAGACACACACACATCATATATATATATATATATATATATATATATATATATATATATATATATATCCCGGATCGGGATTGATTTTGTAGTCATTTGATTTTCAATTTATTACAAAGAATTATCTCCGCTGTCTTATGTCTAGCATCTGATATTCTCAAAATATCATCTAGAATCAAAATTGATAAAATGCAACAATCTAGTACGAATCGGTCTGCAACATGACTATGTCGAATATGTTTTGGGACAGTTTTAAATATTTGACGTATAAGAAGACAATTATTCATCGAGATTTAAAGAAAAATTAAAAATCAATTGTTTAAGAAGATTTTTTGTAGTATTTATTCCAGCGGACAACTTATCAATGATAGTCTAAGATACGAGCATTAGAGATGGTCAGAAAACAAGATGGTGCCTTTTGCTGTGTGGAATATAGATTAATCTACAAACTTTTAGAAAATGAAACAGGAGATTGTTTAATACAATTCGTGAGGTATTGCAGTGCGAGAAATGAATTTCCAAGACTTGGGAGTGCTAGGTCGATTTATATTGAAGTCAGATAACTTACTGAAAAGAAAGTTTACGAAGCAAACGTCCTAAAATTTGCGAATAAAAGTTAAACGTATCATTTTACATACTTTCAGGTTATGATATTTAAGCATTCATAGTGTACAGACGCGATTTAAGTAGAGTTCTTGAATATTTTCTATTATAGCATGGTCTTTATTATAATCAAACAAACAGCTATTGTTCACAAAGTTGACGTTTTCATGTATTACTATGAAGCATAAAAGTTTTATCTTAATTAGAGCATTTGAAAATATCACCGTTTTAAACCACTTTTTATGCATCATGTACAAGGAAGAAAAAAAGAGAAAAATAATAATACAAACCGTTTTCGATGCATGGTGAAACCGTGCATCTTCGAAACTAAGTTGATTGAATATTTTTAATAAATAAAGGAAGATTTAAAAAATAATCTGCGTTGGATTAGGTTCTTAATTTACACATTTTTAGTTCAAATTTACACAACGTTACAATCGTGCAATGCCCTTCGATTTGAAATTTTTTAATAAAAAAAAGCACGACTTTTTTTTTTAATTAAATGAAAAAAAGCACAACATTATTCCATGGCTGATGAAGACGTTTATCGTCGAAACTATTGACTCTAAATTTTAAATAAAAAATAATATTTATTTAAAATTTTGCGTTGTTATTAGCTTTAGATTCTTATTTCAAAAGTTATACACTTCTATATATACAGTTAGGAGTGTGCATATATTTATGCATATATATATATATATATATATATATATATATATATATATATATGAGAGCAAACAATTTATAACACATGTTAAAAAACACTTTGAAAAAGAGTTAAAAACATATTTAATCTGAAAAGGAAATACCTGATAAGTGGATAACCTTAATCCGCGGAGTTTCAAAGAAATACTTTACTTCTCATCAGAGGGTAGGAATTAGCAAAATGCGGAATCGGATTTTACATACAAAAGTATTTGATGAAACTACCAGTAAGTCAAAGATCTTACTTGATAACAAAAAAGTGAAGCAGAGGGAATATGGTGAAGAAAAGGGTGATTACACGTGAATGGATAATCTGGTGAAAGGTAAATAATCCAATGACGGTAACTTTTAAAAATATAACTCCAAGAAACTACTGCGTGTTTGATTAAGGACTATAAGATTTTTGCGAAAAGAGGAAAGGTTTTACTCGGGCGATAATTGAGTATATCAGTTCTTTAACAAAAATAAAAATCAATTTACCAACAGTCAAGTAAGCAAAATTCGATAAAGCAAAAAGTTTAGAAAGAACTACGACAACCTCAGCTGAGAATTTTTAACAGCATAGTAGGGATGGGATCAGGCCTACACGCCCTCGAGGTGTCAAAACCCTGTATGATATTATGGACATGGGAAGGGGTGATTTCCAGATCATCGAGTGTGGCTTCATTCCGCAAACGGACATTTGGGAACCGGATCATTCGTTAAGTTTAAAGTGTATTTGGAGGCCAACATTCCGGCAAGTAGGTTAGCTTTCTCGGTTACTGGCCAAACAACCTCATGGTTTTTGATAATAGGGAATTGTCTATTGCCCATTTTTTTACTACACTTTAATAAATTTTACGCAAATCGTGATTTTTTAACTCATGCGACACAATGACTTTACTGGTGATTTCGGTATGCCTTCTCCTTTCAATCTTATAATTAGTTCTAACTTCTCTATACTTTTGTCTAATTATATTGGGCTTAGGTTGGCCAAAATCTACGGAATGCATGCTGCCTTGGGAAATGGCAGATGCAAAAGCAGAGGGGAATATTTTGTAAAAGTGAGGTTTGGAATAAAACCAGTGTGGGAATATGTGCTTCAATTGCCCTTTCGAAACTTTCAGTATCGTCATTTTCACAATTCCACAGGAAGAGAAAAGATACTACTCAATGGTGCATTTTACTGTGACCCGTGATGGCTTCCCATTTAGTTCTCTTGAAGCACCCGCCGTTTGGAGCAATGGCTATTCAACTTGAGGTCGAGAGTTTAGAGTGATGTGTATTAATAT
The DNA here is from genome assembly GCF_053919585.1 of Euprymna scolopes. NCBI lineage: Eukaryota > Metazoa > Mollusca > Cephalopoda > Sepiida > Sepiolidae > Euprymna > Euprymna scolopes. The sequence continues at coordinate 115,883,347 of NC_136491.1, forward strand.
CACAAAAGGATCAGAATTTGTTACATTATTTTCTGGAACTGTTATCAGAAATATGTCTGGAAGTGAGGTTGGCTGATCTAAATGATTGGGGAGACGGATTGCGTAAATGACTATTTGTGTTATCGAATGGGATAGAGAAACTCTGTGTGGGATGTTATCAGCTCTGTCTGAAACTAGTGCAGCCAAGCAAATTTCTGTGGTGGATATTAAAGTTACCCAATGCAAGCACATATTTCTATCTGTATATAGATTACGATGCCAGGTTTTTATAAATATAAAAAAAATCCGCTGACAATAAATAAAATATGATGAAAAATAAACACAAATACTGGAAGGCCCGGCTGTAAGATTAAATAGAGCTTTTAATTATACATCGCTAGGGGAGAGTCAAACAATGGTGTAAAATTTATTACCTCTGTAAGTGCAATTTGAATCTTTAAAGTGGCCAATCAGGGTCAGGCATCAGGCGTTGATAGCAGATTTTCTGGTATTTTATCGCCATATTTTGCAGCAATATAAAAAATTTAAAAAAAAATAAGATCGGGCATAGTTTGAACAGTTGAGCATAACAGCGAATTAAATCCTGCTAGTAAGAATAAAAGTTACTTACGTTCCTGAAAGAAAAATAATCCGCCAGTTACCAGTAAATTAGATCACTCAACTGAGAAAAGTAGTCATAAAGGAGGCTGAAAATGACTTTCCTATTAAGAATCTTGAATTGTAAGCCATGTTTAATTTCAGATGGGTAGTTATACTATACAAGTCCTGGAGATAAAGAATTCTCAGTGAGCAGCTGTACTTTACAGATTCTAGACTTTATAATTTTGCAGCGCCAAACCAAATGATCCTTCTCGTGTCGACGCGAAAAATTATGTGCTGTACTGCTAAAAGCGTTAATATTTATTCTAGTTTCTGGTTAGTGTATAATAGAACGTTAATTAATTGATTAATCAATTCCTATCAGCAGTGTTTATCAATAGAATCTCCCAATCTTCAGGGAAGATAACCCATTATACGCCAAAAATATTCCACCCCCCCTATTTCCCTAATCGGAAAGATCTTTCAGTTCATGTTTAATTCTGTTAAAAAATAAAGATATATTTATATATTCAATTATGTAAAATAAAAATAGAAGTCAATTGGATCTTAAAGTTTGAGCATGTAAAAAAGAAGTCATTTTTTAATGTTGTTCAAATGTCAAAAATATGTTTTATTTTTTACATTAAAAAGGTTAGCGTATGTAAAATGGAGCATTTTTTTATTTTCATGCATTCCCGTTTTAAAATACACACACGCATATATATATATATATGCGTGTGTGTATTTATATATATATATATATATATATATATATATACAGTCTGTCCACAAAGTCTGGCTACTTAATGTAGCCAGACTTTGTGGACACCATGTAGATTATGTATCCAGACTTTGCGGGCACCCTTTAGATTATGTATCCAGACTTTCTGGGCACCCTGTAGATTATGTAGCCAGACTTTGTGGGCACCCTTTAGATTATGTATCCAGACTTTATGGACACCATGTAGATTATGCAGCCAGACTTTATGGACACCCTGTAGATTATGCAGCCAGACTTTGTGGGCACCATGTAGATTATGTAGCCAGACTTTGTGGACACCATGTAGATTATGTATCCAGACTTTGTGGGCACCCTTTAGATTATGCAGCCAGACTTTCTGGGCACCCTGTAGATTATGTAGCCAGACTTTGTGGGCACCCTTTAGATTATGTAGCCAGCCTTTGTGGACACCCTTTATATATATACTAGCGGGGGTACACGGCGTTGCCCGAGTGTTTGTTTCCGGGACGGGGGAGAGTTTTAAAAAATGTTATGGTAGGTAAGTAGGAAGGATCAAACCCGGAGTCATGAGTAAAAGTAGGAAAATAAAGTGTGAAAAAAAAACAAACATCTGCAACGTTAACAGTTCGGCCACCAAGAAAAGTCCATTCCAGTTGTTTAGGAAAAAAAAAAAAAAAAAAACGACTACGGTAGGTCGGCGCGAACGTGAAAATATAATGTGAATTATCCAGCACGCCAACCACTACGCCACAGAGCACTGCAGCTTAGTTTAGTGATTTTAAATAACTTTACATGAAAGAACTACGAAGCCAAACCGGTGTTCTCTTCTCAACTGTTCCTTGTGAACGATCCCCAAACGGTGTTAAGTGGTGGCAGGGGGAGGAGGAATTTATTAGAGAGAAAATATTTTACCACTTCCATTGATCTTAACCGATTTTGGCCGTGACTTCTCAGCAGAAAAAGTATAGAAATCTAAGATTATCGAGGAATTTGAGAAATAATAAGCCTATAACACACCTCAGATATTGTTCTGCCGTTTGTACATATTATATTTGCATGAAATATCTTGATTTTTAATCCTATTAAGGTCAAAATTAGACGGGAAAATGAGTTCATTTTATTTATATAGAGAAGAGAAGATATATATATATATATATATATATATATATATATATATATATATATATATGTATAAATATGTTATTTTTGTTTTTTTGTAAAGTAAAATTAAAATAAATCAAAAGGAAATAATAAAATTTTCGGTAAATTAGAAATAGAGTATTGTGCATAGAATAAAAGTAAAAAAAAGTCCATTTTTATTGATGCGCGCCTTAAAATAAACATGTAAAAAGTATTTGTCAACGATAATACAAAGAAAAAGCTTTCAAAACATGATTTAAAAAATCATATGCATCTTTTCTTTCTCTTTATATTTATTTCAGTAAAAGTATTTGTTATGCATTAATATGTTAAAGTGTAAAAAACAACGTGCTGTCGTCTCCAATGTTTGTTTGTCTTTTTCGTATAAATAAAGCGAAACTATTCGAACGTAAACGCCTGGCCTTCGGGCCGGGGAGTATCTGTTCTGTAATTGGTCCTTGGTCAATGTAGGGGAAACCCTTCATACTCAGGCAATTACTATTTATCTGGATACTGCCAGAGTGCCTCCATTTTGAGAAAGCTGGTTTTTCCCCCAACATATAAAACGACCTAGTATCTAATTTGTTTTCATGGGAGGTTTAAAAACAACTAAATTTCCGCAAGTTATATTTTGTTTTTGATTGACTAAGTTAAATTTGTAAAGCTTGTGACCTCCGGTCGCCTCGTGAAATATAGGTAACGTCAGGTTCTCTCTCACTTTCTTTTCCACCTTCTCGTCACGGGTTCGAGCATGCCTGCCTACTTACACTTATTTTTTGCTCAACACACACCTCCGAATACCCGGGCAACGCCGTGCACCCATAGCTAGTTTAATATATAAGGCTTCCTATTATATCTCGGTATAGGTTATTGTCAACTATTTCAAATTCCGTGTCTGTATTTGTATTGATATTATTATCGACCAGTGTAGACCGTTTCTTACATTCTTGCATTCCAAACTTTAATAGAATTTTATCAATGTACCTCGATTGGTTTATTTTAATAATTCCTTTTTCATGAGTAAATTCTATGCCAAGAAACCGTGTTATCTTACCAAGATCAGTCATTTTTATTTTTTATTTAATCTGTTCTTTACATTGGTCAACATTATGTCACAATTTGATGCGATAAACATGTCATCGACTCATAAAACTAAAATCAGTTTATTATCTTAGTTTTGAGTATGCAAACAGGAGTTCACTGAAAATGATTTGTTGTTCAATCATATAATCACGAAATACTGTATTAAAATATAGACCGCTCTGATTCAGACCGTACAGTGATTTCTTAAGTCTCCACACGCAACTTTTTCTATTATGAATCCCCCCTCGAAGTGGTAATATAAATTTCACTATCTATTGGCGCATTTAAATAAGCATTTTTTTACATCTATTCGATCGATGTTGAGCTTATGTTGCGATGCGATTTGCAATAAAATTCTGATCGTGGTTAGATTTGTCATCGGTGAAAACGTAGATACCGTAAATCTTAGAGTATCTTTCAGCAAAACATCTAGTCGTGTTCAGTTCAACGCCTGACGATGTAGTCTTTTTTGTAAAAGCCACTCTTGAAGAAATGATATGGTTATCATTTGGGAGAGGTGCTACTGAATATGTATTTTGTGTTAAAGCTTATATACTGTGTACATGGCTTTATTGCATATAAGTAAAATATCAATATTTCACTAAATATACGTCACAAAAAAAAAACGAAAATTATACCATCAAAGGGTTCCTTTAAGTTTAGTTATTTCCCAAAATTTTATTCAAATTCATGTTATATTCACGAACTTATGGCATTTTATTTATTATCAAAGAAATTATTCTTTCCATCGCTTTATTGCAGATCTCTTACAATACCAAAACTCAGGCGATTAAAGGTTATCGAAAAGTAAAGGATAGTTGCCAGACTCGCAGAAGGATTCTTCATCAAAGATTTGACCACTGAGCTAGAAAGAGATCCAAGAAACTTGGTATCAGTCCGCAACAACCCGAACACCAAATCCAAAAAAATAGGGCAGTAGGAGAAACCTTTCAGATCGTGATATTCGGAAAAATGAATAGGGAAGTTAACCGAAACACAAACAGCACCAGTGCTTCCGTTTTTGAAAAAGCTGGAATCGCTCCAAATCCAAGCAGGTAGAGTACAATATGTTGAATGAGACTGCAAGGGACATAAAATTTCTTCCAAGGCCTCCATTGAACAAAGACCATAGGGAAAAACGAATGGCTTGGACATAGAATTAAATGAAAATGGAGTTCCAACAGGTCCTATTTAGGGATGAGGCCTATGTTACTCTTGACAGTCCGGATAAATGAACCAAAGTTTTAAACCCGAACGGAACACCGACCTGTTACAAAGTTCATCGCTAACAAGGAGGTGGAGGTATCATATTTATAGGCGAGAATCATTGGGGATAAGTTCGTTGGACCATGCCGAGTGTCAGAAAGTGTAAAGATTACCAACAATGCGTACACGGCCTTTTTGGATAATCATTTATCGACATAGCTAGAGGACATATCATTATCACGTCGCTTTCAGATTATTTTTATACGTAACAATATACCATCCCATTCTGCTTGGGGCGACTGCAGTCTTCTTTGAATATATGGGATTCGGTTGGGAAACTCGCATACCTGACCACCGTGTTCTCCAGACCTTAACTCTATTGAATATCTCTGGTCAATATAAACAAAGGAGTTTATGAGGGAGGAGTGCAATTTATTTCGAAGGATACCTTGTGGGGGACAAAATGTTGTTTTAAGTTATTTAAAAAAAAGTTGGATATGTTCATAAATAAATAATTTATATGAGACCCATAAATAGAATATGCTTTTGTTTATTATTCTTTGACAGAAAAATATAATAAAAAGTAAAGTTCGCAAGATAAGACATTGCATTTTTGCTCTAAAACAATATTTTAAGAGACCTGCAATAAAGCGATGGACAGTGGAAATTCCTCGATAAACAATAAAATTTCATAACTTCGTAAATATCGCATGAATTCGAATAAGTATTTTGGAAATAACTAACCTTAAAGCAGTCGTTTGATGGTATGATTCTCATATTTAGTTAAATATTGATCTTTTTCTAATCTGCAATAAAGTGATTGACACAGTTTATTTCGCTTTTCATTGCGTTTTCCATTGCTGACACTGTTCTGAATTAATTGCTTCCTTATAGCTTTTTGGCGTATTATCCATGAAATAGCAATAGTCTACTCAAATTGTCGACCACAAAAAATCGGGTCATCTTCTACTTCTATTGGGGTAAACTTTTGAAGGATTGTCGACTATAACATCAGCATCATCACTATCATCATTAATAATACTCTTGTCCTCATCATCGGCGACTTCATTATCATCACTCTTCATATTACAGATTTTCGTCTTTAAAATTAAACTTGTCTGCGAATTTTACACATCGGATTCTTCTTATTTTATTTTTATCTGGAAAAAAACTAAGTAAGCTAGGCTGTTTTTATCGTAACCAAGGAATATACTACGACCGTTTTGATATTTAATTTGCTTTTGTTATCTATAAATTGAACCAAATACATGCATGTCGCTTAAAATTAACTTTCTACCACAGAAACCTTTATATGAGCCCTAGATAGTCTCTGTTAAAATACTGGTTGCCCATACATGCAGCAGTCATAAGTGCACACGTCCAGAGGTTTTTTGGCGAGTTTTGATTCAATGTGTAAACATCTTGCAATTTCAAAAAGTGTCCGCTATCATGTTTCTGCAGTTCCACTTTGGTGAGCTGAATTAGGGGACGATTTTTTAATGTTTCATACGATGGCTTATTAATATCAGTTCAAATTCTTTATTATTGAATTCTCTACTATTTTCAGAGTCAGTACTCTTTAATACACCGTAGGGGGGGCATGTCAGTTAAGTATTTTCTTAAGTTGCTAGCAAGGTATCAGATCTGTTCTTTAAGAAATAGACCATTATTAAACCGGAATAATCGTTTACAAAATTTAATGCATACCTGAAGTTTTCTTTGTCTATCGGTTTCACGGGACCGTTCAAGTCACAATGTACCAGCAATAGGATTTTGTAGATGTCTTGTCTGGCATCTTGTTTTAGTACTTTGCCATTTTATCTTGTGTAAATATCGTTTACTGGACTGTCATCAGCTAGATTCTTGTTAGTAAATAGTCCAAAAAATCTAAGAGCAAAAGCAATGGGCATCCTGAGCAAAGAAGAAATGAAAATTCAAAAATCAACTAAATCTTTGTAGACATCAATCGTCTCTAATCGAATGTTTTTGCCCCTGCAATGTTAGACGCTTGAAGAACATCATCTGTAGGCTCAGTGTAAAATTCGGGACAAAAGTAGGGGAGCTGAAACATATAACAAGGGAACACGAGAGTATCAATAAAAAAAACAAGGGAAAAACAAAAATATAGCGAAAAATGAAAATAAACGGTTTAAAGAAAATGCGCGATTGTTCTTGTTTAATTATATAAGAATACAATAATGGTAGAGAAAACCGTTAACATGGCATCATTGAAGAATTACTGGATACATCTGTTTCACAATGACGGTACATATAATTAGGAGGCCAAATCGATCCTAAGTAACGGAAACAAATCAGAAATGCGAAAATCAGATAAACAGCTTCGAAAGCTGAATGAATTCCAGAATTGCAATAAACATGGCACAGACAACCTACTCAAGTAACTGACAGCACTACACAATCATTATTCTAGTAGCTCCATCAGACAATCGAGGGATGAAGAGACCACACAATCATGACTGTTAAAATACGATACAAGCCTCATACTTACACCGAGTGAAACAGAATACCCTAGTAATTACAGACCCATCTACTGACTCATTTCAACCTACAAGCTCTTAACTGGCCTGATTACAGTCAGTTTTATCAGCACCTTTCCTCCGGAGTCTACCTACAAAAAGAACAAGTAAGGTACAAGCGGAAGTGTTTAGGTAACAAGTAACAATTATTGATTAGTAAGATAATCGTTGATGACAGGAGGAAAATGGAGGGGATTTAAGCAAGACTTGGATTGATTACCAAAAGATATATGATAGTGTGTTCTACGCATGGATATTACAGTACCTTGATTTATGTAATCTATTCAGTAATCAAGGAGACCGTGGCTGTACATATAAATGTGGCAAACAACGACGGCATTAAGTTACACTAATGGAACAATAACAACTCATGCCATTAATATCCAAAGATAATCCATAAATGGGATAGCCTACTTCCTTTACTCACTTTGCTTGGCGATAGATGCGATGAACTCAATAAAAAAAACTAAGTGCCTACAATTTTAATCAGTGCCACCAACAAAACCCGAACAAAAGAATCATCGGCCTGCTCTTTATAAATGACATCAAGATGTCTACTATCTCAGATGCTAAATTAACTAGACTATTGACATTTGTACATCACTTATCTTAAAATATGGGACAAAAGTTTGGTCTGAACATATGTGGCAAATGTTTCATCAGAGAAGAGAAAATGATCCAAATTAAAAGCATACATCTTGCTAGAAATACCTACGTTTAAGAACAGGGACAGTACAAATACTTTCGCATAGAAAAATATGATTCAGTTTAACATGCCTAGAAATATATAATTGACAGTGAATATATACAAAGTGCAAAAGAAAGTTTTGAAGCTTCCAAACGAACAAAACCTGGCAGAGGAATTACAAAGAATAATTACTGTTGTGTGATTAAAAACGATCGAGGATTCATGTGTGGCTCAGATGAGAAAATCCAGAAGCAATTAAACTGCCTATTCACCTCACAAAGACAAAAGGAAAATCCCATATTTGACATTCCACAATAAACAAAACACGAATAAGTTCAAAAAATCACCACGAGCATGTTATTATTTCAATAAAAAAGCATTAGACGAAATTCTCCCAGTCAAGAAGAAAACATATACGAAAAATTTCTATAAAAATTGTCATAACTTAACGAGGAAAACCAAACGTAAAATAAGGAAGCTCAATCAGACAATATAGTCGATAGGAATTTAAGAAAATATATGACTCTTGATATTTTAGATAACGCAATAAAATTTCAGTTTAATAATAGTTTATGGTCTTTCAATCATTAACTGGTGTACTTGACGACAATTAAACAAGACGCCAAAATTAAAAACATATAAAGCATCAAAATCGGGAACTGGGGAGAATATTAACATCTTAGTCGAGATAACACTTATAATAATACTAAACGGAGTTTCTAAAAGCTGATAGCCGACGTATTAAAAACTTGGATAAACTGTTCAAATGAGATTAGATAGAAAAATCCAATCTATGGGATTGACTAATGACTACCTGTTGTGACAAAATAGAAAGTACAGCGTCCAATTCGGTGAACCTCAACGAAACTCTAACAGCGATTTCCCCATATAATTTTCTGTCAGCCTTGGGAAATGTTATAAATTAAAAGCTAAGCTCAAAGTGAAGGACGATGCACAACATGTTTTCAAGAAGAAACCAGATGTCGATTTACGGCTCTAGAGTAGATCAACAAAAATTAGGTAGATATTAACAGTTGGATATTCTGTAAAACGCCCTATTTTAGCGAGTTGGCAGCACCTGCGGTCCACGTAAAAAAAAAGATCAATCAAATACGAATATGCGCAGATTTTTCCATAGGGGTAAACGATGCCTTGCATGATCATCATTAAGATTTCTCAAGACATGAGGAAAGTTTAACAAACTAAATATCTTCATAATTGATCTCTCAGACGCATATATTCAGATAGAGCTGGATGAAGAAAATTCCTAATTATTCTGCATAAACACTTATAGAGGGCTGTACAAATACAACAAACTGGCTTTTGTGATTAAGGTTTCGCATGCAATTTTCCAGTAGGTCATGTATACCATGCTGGGCGACGTTAACTATGTAACAGCTTATTGTGATGATATACTGGTGACAAATAAAACTACCGTAGAGCACTGGAAGCATATACTAAATGTATTCGAGAAGTTACAAGAATACGGGGTTAACGTTAAAATTGCCAAAATGGCTTGTTTTTACCAAAGATCAAATATTTAGTTCAATAGAGACGGTCGTCAGCCAGTTTCTTAAAAAGCTACGAGACATGGCGGCTCCAGATAACGTACGAGCCTTACAAAGCTCCCTCAGCCTCGCTCACTTTTACCAAAGGCTCATTAAAACATGCAGAATTTGAGGGGGCGTCCCAATGAATTAAAAAAGGAAAAGCCATGGTTATAGATCCCTGAATGCTAAGACGCATTAGAAAAAATAAAGAAAACTGTTACTTCGGATGTCTCCCTCACCCAATACGACCCTAGTCTCCACATCATAATCGCAAGTGATGCAAGCACATACGGCATCTGTGCTTGCATTCTTCAAAAACTCCCAGATCGTTCGTCGAATGGTTTTAGCAGATACCTTTTAGAGGCTTACTACCAGCTGAGAAGCAATATTTTCAAATAGAGATAGAGGGTTTAGGAATAATATTCGCTACCACAAAGTTCGACGGAAAGACGGTAAATACTATAAATAGGCCACACGACCCTAATAACAATCTCTGGATCTAAGAAAGGTTTGCCAGTTTATATTGCAAATATATTCCTTCATTGGAGAATCGAGTTCATCTAAAAATATTTGCAACGCGGTCAACTTATCGTAACTAATTCCCAAAATACGAAATTTTTTTAAGATTTCGCCATTGCTACACTAAAAACGAACTGTGACATAAAAAAAAACAGTCACGCGACTTTGGCCGAATTTTAAAGGAATTCATGAGAGGATGAATTCATACAATCCATCAAAAACAAAATGTACAATAAAGACCAGATTGTGCTTGCAGTTCTCTTATTCTGTGATAGTTTCCTACTATTTAATGACTGTGTAGTGGTTCCAAACAGCCTATTTAAAAATCATTTACACGGAACCGTAAAAAAAGCCTCATGCGCTGTTATGTATATTAGCCAAATTGGGACAAAGTCATAGCAAACATCAAAATCGCCTGAAATCCTATAAGGTAAAAGATAAACCACTAATTGCACGATCAGAGTTTTACACGAGCTATTCGCGCGTTTTTACAGATTTTTTACAGATTGTGACTGACAATACATATCCGCACTCTATTCATAACAAATGAATTCAGAAAATTTTATGAATCGTATCAAGTGGACCACATTACAACCCCTCAATATTATCCCACATCAGATGATCAAGCTGAGAGGTTCGGGACCACTCTAAGGACAGTTTGAAAAATGCACTGGGTATACCGATAGAAAGAACATTGCAACAGTTTCTGCAGCTATATAGGATAACCCCAAATCCTAACACGTCTGTGGTATATTCGCCGGCAAAAACAACGCTCGCAATAAAAGTCAAATTCGTCTTCGATAAACTCATATCACAGCAAGCGAAGTCAAAGAAAATCGTCTCGCTCCATAAGAAATATCTCTGATCTGGGGATAAAGTCCTTTTTATGATATACAGAAACAACATTACACGCTGGGAAGTAGGTACCATCAAACAAGTAATTGGCTAACTAGTCTTTATCGTTCAAGGATCAAAAAACACCTACAGACATTTGAACAACTTAGTACAGTAAGTTGGCATAAATAAATTGGTACATTTTCTTAGTTAGTTCCCAAAACTCAAAGATGTAAAATATTTGACGTACGATCGTTTCTGACACGATTGAGAATACTATATTTTTATTATACTTTAGATGCTTCAAAAAAGTATACTGTCTCGCGCACCTCATAACATTACTCGTAGAAGTCAAGCAAGGAAAACATCAAATCTGTATATTATAAAATATATACATCCACTTATAACAGGAAACAATTATATAAGTATCTACTATAGTTATGATATTAATGAAGTGATGGTGTTTATGTGATGATAGTATATATTACATAATAATTTAAAGACCGGTGAAGTAGACTGTAATTAATAGACCAATAATTAAAAAATAAATAATAAGCTGTAACATATAAACAATAAACAATCGGACAAACTAATAAACTAAATAAATATTAAAATAATAAAAATACAAAATAAATAATAATGAACTTATGAAATAGATTATTGTATCAAAATGAATTGAAAAAAAATTATGAAATCATGTTCTATAAGCAACATAATTATCAACATAATTATAAAATTATATTCACTTTAATATTCATATATATTATTTTGATTGCGGAAATTCCCCCAGGACCAAACAATCATAGGTTAGCAACAACAGATACCACATATAAATTCAATACATTCACCTTGATAGCCACTATCTTATGTAGTTTACGACCACAATTTCTGCCACATTTACTCGTGATAACAAAATGCTACATTACATCCGATGTGAAACACAATAACAATCGTCACATCTACAGAGGGAAAAGTTCCTATTTTTCTCTCTCAATAGTCAGTGCTCCCACCGCTACCAGTAGTCACCAAGTACAATACTACATCTTTCAACTATAAGATGATTACACCTTTCGTAACTGGCTAAGATATACACACATAACATAATCTTTCCAATTCCCGAACCCTAAATATTAAAGACTTCCTAGCCATGTTCCGCGCTTTCTGATTGGCTTAGACCTGCCATTCTCATATTCCAGACGGAAAATAATTCCTAAATAAACACAAGACCGGAACACTAAAAACATGTAAACACAGCAATGGTAGGAAATGTAAACATCTACAAAATACCGATACGGGATTATTCCCCAAAATCAAAAGCTGCCCTGAAAAAAGCATGTTTTCCGTTGCTTTTTGCTTTTCTTTTTTTTTTTGGGGGGGGGTCATTTACTAGTCCAGTTTGTGATTAAATTATTTCATACCGATTACATACGCTACAGTTTTGACGTAAATTTAATTGCTTACAAAATAATTTATTTGTTATATATTTGTTATATATAATATTCTTACGTTGTTTATTTAATACTCTCTTAGCGTCTACCATTAAGGCTCGCTTATTTAGCATTCACAGATACTTAATTAAACTTGTTTCTCAATTTCTAATAGCATAGGGTCTATAGAGTCAAAGGTGACTTTGTGTCTTTATAACAATCCTACACTGACGAGAGCATATTTTGGAACCCATCTGTCTGCGGGCTTTAAAATAATTATTAATATTTATTAGAACAAAATAAGAACTATTATCGTTGTATATATATATACATATATATATATATATTTTATTAATATTTTTGACTTTGATACAAAGAAAGAGTATACGGAACATCTAAAAATTAAAAAAATAATCATAAAGCAAATTGTCTCCCTTGCATTTAATAATATTTGCTTAAATATATATATATATATATATATATATATATATATATATATATATATATATATATTGCTTGAATTTCTGGCGAAAGAACTGACCCATCAAATTATCGCCCCATTAGCCTCCTCCAACTTTTTGCCAAAATATTTGAGACCATAATTAACCATGCTCTTGCCCGTCACCTTAGAGATGCTAAACTTCTGACTGACAAACAATATGGATTTAGACAAGCCCGTTCCACAAAATACATCCTAACTGTAATATCTGAACGTATATACCATTCACTGGACAAAGCGGGGAAGGGCAGAGCGGTAGCTAGATATTTCTAAGGCTTTTGACAGGGTATGGCATGATGGTCTCCTCAGGAAAATTAAAGCATACGGTATCACTGGTAGAATATTTAACATAATTAAATCCTTCTTAGATAAGAGAAAAATCCAGGTTTTCCTCGACGGTCGTACATCTAAACAGTATTATATAAATGCTGGAGTGCCTCAGGGGTATATCCTTGGACCTCTATTGTTCCTAATATTTATTAATGACCTCCCCGACAAAACTGCCTCTGAGATAGGTATATATGCTGATGACACCATACTCTATAACAGGCATAGCAGGAAAACAAATGAACACATAACTAAAGAAATGGCAAAAACACTAGAGGATGACCTCCAATTTGTAGTGGAAGGGGGGACAAAAATGGATGGTCACATTCAATGCTGCCAAGACTAAACTGGTTTCCTTCAATAATTACAAGAAACCTTCTCTGTCACCAATAGCAATGGCCAGTGACTCCCCGCCTGAGAGTACATCTTTCAAACTCCTTGGCCTAACATTCACAGAAAACATGAGTTGGAACAATTATATTGAAAACATTGCCAGGGCCGCTGCGAAGAAGGTAGGCTCTCTCTACCGTGCTAGAAAACTACTGACACCTGAAAGTATCCTGTACCTCTATAAGGCCACCATTCGCCCATGTATGGAGTATTGCTGTCACATTCAGGCTGGTGCATCTGCTACTAGTCTCTCACTCCTTGACAAGGTTCAAAAGACAGTTGCCAATCTGATAGGCCTTAAACTGACATCTAAGCTTAAACCTCTGTCCCATCGACGGAACGTTGCATCCCTCTGCTTGTTCTACAAGTATTTTAATGGTGAATGCTCTGACGAACTGCAGACACTTGTGCCCCCACGACGTAGACACCCTCGACTAACCCAACAGGCAGCTAAATCCCACCCCCACACAGTAGAGATCCCTAGATGTAAAATATCTTTCTACTTCAGTAGTTTCTTCCCCAGAACCGCTAGAATTTGGAATTCCATTCCAGGTCCCTGCTTCCCCAACTGTACTGACATGCAGAAGTTCAAGTGTAACGTGAACCGACGTCTTGCTATCCAAACCCTAACATAGTGCCTCAGTAGTTGCTGCCCCTGATAAAAGCCCCCTACACCACAGTGGCAATGTGCCTTGTTTGGGGTGAAAATGTAATAAAAAAAAAATATATATATATTGCTTGAATATATATATATATACATATATATACATATATATTGCTTGAATATATCTTCTGTCTATCTATCTATCTATCTATCTATCTATATATATATATATATATATATATATATATATATATATATAACTAGATATATACTAGCAAAAGTACCCGTCGTTGACTCGGTTCAAAAACAGTCTACAGAAAATAGACTCTGATTTATGAAAGTATGATAGGTTATGAAAAGGAAGGGTTGTAAATTTGGGTTGATTTGGGGGTATCAAAACCAGAGCAAAATATGATGAAAGTAAAAATAAAATAGATAAACCCCATAATTTATTATACCATACCTGTTCACACTGAAACACTTATCACAATATTCTGTGGGTCTATATTAAAAAAACCTTGTTAAATTTTGTGACAAATTTCCATTCCATTGAGGTCAGGTGCGAACGAACACCCCATAAATTTATTATACCATAACAGAAACAAAATTATCAAAGTATGCTTCCACAGATAGATATTAAAAGTCTATATGAAAGTTTGTGCCTATTTCCATTCTATGGAGGTCAGGCCGAACGTAGACCCCACAATTTTATTATACCATCCCTATTTTAGTTTAAATATACTTATCCAAGAATTCTTATGTACATCTATATAAGAAACACTTGCAAACGTTTTTTATTTATTTTTAATTTGTTATTTCCATACTTTCTGGACCGGTTGCGAACGCAGACCCCACAATTTCAATGAACCACTCTTCT
This sequence comes from Euprymna scolopes, assembly GCF_053919585.1. Taxonomy (NCBI): domain Eukaryota; kingdom Metazoa; phylum Mollusca; class Cephalopoda; order Sepiida; family Sepiolidae; genus Euprymna; species Euprymna scolopes. The sequence goes on from NC_136491.1 coordinate 115,898,349, forward strand.
GCCAGATCAAACACACCCATTCCTGTGTCTCGATATATCTTCTATCAATATATGTAATCAGATTTTTCTAAAAAAAATCAACCATATAAGAGCCTATTCGTGACTACACACGCACGCACACACACATTCAGCTTTATATTATATATGTATATATATATATGACGGAAGAATTTATATATATATATATATATATATTGCTTGAATATTTATATATATTGCTTGAATATATATATATATATATATATATATATATATGACGGAAGGATTTCTGCATTTCCGATTCCGATTGTGTTTTTATATTTAGATAGACTTTTATTGTTTTATATTCTTTGCAGATTACTGTAACCGCCCATGTAATGTGTGCAATCGTAAATATCATGAGGAATGATGATATATAGATTTTAATTTTACTTATAATTTTCTGTATATGGAAATTATTGAAGGCCGCGAGAGTATAAGTTGTTTAATCGTTATTGATATGTCTGTTATCATGGAACTGTTCTTTTTTCTTGGTCTTGTTTTGATATACGATGGCACCATTTTGCGTATGAAAGAAAAGAAATATATTACATTAAATTTTGACCGAGGAGAATCGCGATTGGCACGTTCTTTGTATGTATGGCAAAACTGTCTCTCTCCAAGATCACTGAGTCATATAGCGATTTGAATAAAGAATAGACACAGATATGAAATAAACACGCCACGCCAAACAAATAGGGATAATAACTTGAAAATGTGTACAAACCGTGACATTCTTTATACGCAAGTCACCCAGCAAAATTTCTATTCTGTAAGTTTTTGAGAAGTTCTCATAGCAACAGTGATTGGCTCATACGTTGGTTGTTGTATTTACAGTGAATGACCGTGTCGAATGTTTAGCATTTGAGCGAACGATCACGAAAGAAAACTGGCTACCGTTGTAATCATCCCATAATTTGATTATAAGAAACCGTTTCCAAATAATACAATACGATATGACACGGAATGGTGAGAAATCCGTGAGAGAATTGAGAATTGCAAACATGATTGATTTGCTGCACAAATATGGTCATGCCATATAGGGAGGTGGCATTGATGACGTAGATACTGGCACAGAGTGATGATTCAGTGTACAATGTTCGAATGCTGTCAAATCCATCGAACCACATTCACGTACTTTCTCGTATGTGTAACGGGTTTTTAGAAGACTATGCGAAACCAATATCAACAACCGCAATTGAGCAGATTAAAATCTTAACCTGCCGATATATGTGGAAAACAGATTAATCGCGAGTTCGTTGGAAAAATTAGCGGCGATATCGATGTGGTCCCTCGTGAGAATACCTAATTGTGATGAAAAAAATTATTCGGGGAGATTGAGGACAACTATAAAGTTATACGAATTGACAATATAAGTTTGCTAACTTCGAATCATGTCGTTTTATCGTATCATTTAAATTTTTACATATTGGTATTCTTTTGTCTTGATTACTTACTAAGACTTAGGAACTCCTTCGCCCTGCGACACAAGACGCTCAAAAACAATGATTATAACAATGGTTAAAACAATGAAGTGTTAACTGTTTTGCACTTGCTCTGATGAATTGTCAGTTATGCTTTACTTCCAAATAGCAAGTTCAATTCAACACACTGCTTTATTCACTATTCCAAATTCGATACTGGTGCTAAAAACTTGTTACTCCAAAACTCGACCCTCTGCTGTCAAAAACTCCAAAACATGACGCACTGCTGACAAAACTTTTTACTCCAATATCCAAATAAAAAATCAGCCCATTCACTGTAAAATAAGGCTTTTTATTTCAAACCGGAAGTATTTCATTTACATATTAGTTGAGAATATCGCAAGCATATAAAACGAAAAGTCGGCCATTTTTTTCTGTTTTCTTTATTCTTTTTGACTACATGGAAGTTTACAGACTGTACAACAACAAGTTTGTAACATTTGAAGGCGTTTAATGGTAGTATTTCAGACTACAAAATAGTATTGGTTTTAGTCTGAAGCTAGAACCACAGCGTCACATCAGTTTCTTTCCTTTACGATTAACGCTTTTTTAATGGTTTACCTGCAGGTCACTTTTGCTGTTCCTATCCTTTCTCCATCAGCGGTCCTTTTAAGTACTTGGATGACAATTCTCTCTATGGTCAATCATAGACGTTGTTTGCCTATTATTGGTGATACCAACCGTTTGTAAGTGAGTTTTCTCACTTCATGCTGTTATAAAATCTTAATTTGTAGTCTCGAAACTGTTTATATTTCAGCACTCTGAACAAAGCCGGATGTTATATCCTCTGAACACCTTAGTGTAATAGAAACCATCACATTTTCATTCTTTCTGTGAATATCGTCATTAAAGCCAACCAATCAAAAGTCGTAGCAAAAGCAACTGGCAAGATAATATAAAATGAATGCATTTCTTCTCTCTGCCGCTCATTCTTGGAACTTACGCCTAGTCACACCGCCTAACAATATTCCGGAACCAACCTCTCTCCGCTGACCGCATTTTTCTCTATCGTATACAGTGCATAATGGCTTACAGTTTTGCAATCCCCCCGTGACAACGATACTTAGGAGAAACCATTTCACAGTTTCGGCCTCTACTCTTTTCCTGCATTTCGTAAATGAAGCCCCCGTTAATAAGTCGTATAAGTAATGTTACAAGCTTCGTTTCGTTTCTTTTAACCACATCAAGTATAACGCTTTCTCTGCTGTATGTTTGTTACGCAGTTTATTTTACCTCTGCTTTCTTACAACAAAACAAATCGCAGTATGTTGATTATATTTCGCTTAATCTATCCTCTAGCTCCCACAGCCATAAACCTTCTACGAAGCCAACAAACTTTACTTTACATTTTAATCCTATATTCTGGTGGAAAATTGCTTTGATTTACGAGTAGTATTCAATGCCGATGATTTAATTCCTATTTTTTTAATCTAGCTGAAGTTTTGCATGTGCGAGCGTGTTTATATTCATAAATCGACGCTTAAAAAAACGCTCTGTACGGAAAAAAGCTTAAATACTGGGGTTTTGTCTAGTAGGTAATCACGAACTTTTCTGTAAGTAATTCAAACTTTCTTTTTTGTTTCATTTTACTTCAGGAAATTTCTAAAAGTTCAGTACGTCACAATCACGTTGACACACCGGTTCTCGCCAGATCACCCAAGTTAAGCTACATTGAACCTGGCCAGTACCAGATGGGTGACCATTTGGGAAGGCGAGGCGCTCTATCTACTGCGAGGTAAAATACCAGGTTGAGAAACTCTCGAGGGTAGATGAAACTCCCTTAAGCCGTGGTAGGCACCCCGTTTATTGATGGCGTCACGATAAAAATGCACTTGATAACCCTGGCGAAGCATCAAGTATTCAGCTACCGACAAGATTTGAATTACACTACAAACTCGTGTAGTGAGTTCAATCTCGGCTACAGCCGCGCTGGATGGATGGATGGATGGAAGGAAAAATTATAAAAATCCTGGAGCCCTTTAAAGGATAACACTTGATCTCTATATGAGATATATAGATATTTGCATATCATCTTAATTCTCCTTTACATCCAAAATGTTGAGTTAGTTAACAAGTTAAGAACATTAGTTTTCCTCTCCAGTTAAATATGTTATAGTATATCTTTCTTACAGTTTCTGGGAATTACTAAATTCTGGAACAAGAATATATATATATATATATATATATATATATATATATATATTCTGATGATGTATCTAGCTTAGTGCTGTTACTATAGGCTGTATCACTTGAAGAAAATATACCATTCTTTGTATAAACCACTGTGGATTAGCAATAGCGAGGAAATCTTATTTGGTCTGCGAACACTATGTGATTTTGGCTATTTAGTCAGGGTTTACTTGTGAAACGTATTCTCATACTAAGTTGTCTTGACAAACCCCTGTACAGCAAGACCGTAGATACTCGAGGACATAGTATGCTCTGATTGTAAAAGTGAAAGGGGTACCATAGCGTGCTGGATTAAAGTTCCGTCAAAATGCATTATATTTACCAATGTCTAAAAACGTCGGACTCCATATATCCCCATACAGCTCCTGATTAAACAACATAAATATATAACGCTACTCAAGCTCCTAAATAAAATATAATTTCTATTCTTTACTCGACATTGTTTCCAATCTTCGTGATCTTTTCGTTTCTAATGGACACAAGCTACGCTGTTTCAGATATTCGATTCGAATTACGCAAAACTTGAGTCACTGTCAACTTCCGTCGCAAAACGTTAGTAGGGTTTATCTAATGTCTATCTACCTTTTTTGTTGGTAAATAAAATGTTATTAATTCATTTGTACGCCATTTCCTATAATAATTGTAGAGGATGACTTAAAATATGCCGCCCATGGATTCGTTAATAACATTCACTATCATTATTGCAATTCTATAGCAATTGGTACAAATAAACTCTTGGTCCTGCATATGACCTTAACTATATCCGATGGTTAGGCCCCACCTTGCGGGTCTTGGGGAGTGTGGAGTCACCCTTTAATTGCCATTGCTCCCAGGTCAACTCTGACCCGGAGTGGTAGCACCTGTTAGGGCCCCAATTATGGGTTAAATAGAATCTGACTTAAAAAAAATATATACTCCATTAAAAATCGTTCCTCAAAATAACTAGATTCGGCATTAAATAACCTGAAAAAGGTTGATATGCCGTAAAACAAAACAACCAACCAACCAAATAAACTCCTGTTTTAGTCATTAAAGTCATATAGTCTTTGTGTTCATATTTGTTTAATTATATGGAGGTAGTAATTCAGTGATTGTCATATAAGTAGGATGGGTTATCTTGTAGATGCTTTACACACACCGGTCATAACTGCCTTATCCCATATCTTTATCTGTTTCAGCAATATATATCAGGACAACGGTCACACTGTGTAACGCTGTAGCACAATGATAATTTTGAGGGAGTCGCAGCTCCCCACATTTGAGTACTTATGCTCCACATTACTTGTCTTGTGTAATAGACACGTACAATTAAAAACATATGTTAAAGAAAGCCTGGCAGCGACAACGATCTCTAGCTTCAACCAAGTTGAAAAATGTTTATAAAATTCCAGCCACATCAAAGCAATCGGAGGTGACAGTTGCAAAAAATCGGATCTACTTTGATTTGTAAAACAATGACAACACGTCAGTCCCTTCGTTTTTAATATGTATTTATTTCTCTCCCTTTTCCGCACCTCCTCTCTCTCTCTTTCACTTTTTCTTATTTTTCGCCACGATGGAAGCTTTGTAATTCAGTTTAAACTTAGATTTCGTTCGAGTCGAGTCGGTCGCAAAATATTGAACTCTTGAGGCAGTCGAGCGCAGACAGGTTGCATACCAACTCAGCTTTCGAGTTCTTAAAATGCTTTAAATGTTAAACTTCTATTTTTACAAGAAAACCCATTTGTTGCTTTTTTATACAGTGTGTACATTTCAGCTAGTGGGCCTTGTCACTGTTTACACATAATGGCGTCACGAACTCGGCAGAAGACTCGAGGAGAAGACTTGTCAAATAGACGTACCTTCAACTAAAAGGGATGTGCCTATCGTTTTAGCGTAGTTCATTAAACCGGAAGCTGGTTGGCCTAATCCTTCGTAAACTCCTCAACAACACAAACATCTCAAGTTACTCTCTCCGGCAAGTGATAGTAACACAGCGACATTACAGTTAGAACAAGGAGAATGTAAAGAAAAAATTGTGTTAAAACTATTGAGATTGTTCTTAACTGCGATAAAACAAAGATGTTTATGGTTAAAATGTACTAGATAAGTTATGTCACAACCTTTTTCCAAATATTATTTGATTGCAGTTATATTAATGTTAAACGGTTCAATGAATGGCATTAAAAAATCATATTAACCTTACACAAAGCATATTGCATCATAAAACCAAGGAAGTACTGTGAATTAAGGAACCATTCGCTCAGGAGCACTCTACGTAAGGCGATATGCACTAAGATGTCTGTTCACATTACATTTAAATTTTGGTATGTTAATACGGCCAGGAGAAGTACAAAATACGAAGGGAATGTCATATCATAGTATAGCAGATCCGGAAAAAATTATCAAAGGAGAAGGTTTTTCAGCATGTAGGGATTTCCACAATAAAAGGGTAAGATGCTGTGTTTTTCAAGTTAGTGAGGTTATTTACGTCGAGGGGCCACAAGTGCTACGAGGTCGTCACAGCAATTCCACCAAAATACTTGTAAACCAGGTACAGAAATGCTACATTTAGTCGATGAAGCAAGAGTTTGATCTGGTTGACAGCGGAGGACCTCTTATATTGAAGACTCCTTTATGAACCCTATCTAATAATAATAATAATAAGCGATATTCCATACATGAGTGAATAGTGGCTTAGTAAAGATATAGGATGCCAGCAGGTGTGAGTATTTTCCTACGCGGTAGAGAGATCCCAACTTCTTTGCAGCAGCCTCAGCAATGTCTTCAATTTATTTGTTCAAAGTCATGTTTCCTGTGATTGTTAGCCTGATAAATCTAAATGATGAACTCACATCTAGTGTTCTATTAACCATGGTAATCAGTAGTTGACAGGGTCTTTCTAATTGTTGAAGGAAAGAATCTGCGGTTTTAGTAGTATTACACACGTCTACACAACTGTTATCATGTAGGGACCCAACCTACTCTAGACTCCGTCGTAAACGAGACCTAGACTAAGAATGGCTCGACACGTATTTCCGTGGAAACAACGACATTTATTTCCGGGTATTTTCCTGAATAAAAACTAACCATGAGCTATCTCTCTTGTCCTCTCTCTAACGTGATCGTGATCATCAGTCTGTACATATGTTTTATTTTTTAAACTGTTTTTGTTTTTCCTTGCCATGACGTCACTTCGCACATGGCTCGGTCATCTGCATACAGATGCTATACGCGCGTCTGAGTTCTATTACAAATGTTGCCATCCATTTAAGTCTCAGCTCTACTACGGACTTGAGAACATTTCAATTCTTTTTAGGTCTGCCGGTAATTTTGCAATAGGTAATCCAAAACCCGCGAATCAAACGGACGGAACAGATCGGTGATTCGTTTGGAATCGGGATAAGGAATGGAGTAAAGTATGAAATTACGCAAACGTGTTGATGTGTCGTAAAATAATCAGATTAAAATAATAACTAAACTGATAATAATACGCACTTGATTTCTGATCTGAAACACAATTGATATCTACTGTAAGATTGCATGCATGATGAGTCTATGGATAAGCAAGGGTTGCGCAATCACTAAACGCAATTCTCGTGGACCATCATAGCTTATGTATAAAAGCTAGGTGAAATACATAAATACAGCAACAATGTTGGCATCAGTTAAAAATTACTAGCGTTGATTCGATGTTTGCATTCTACTATACTCGGTATAGTCTCAAACGAATGAGTCTGTCTTTTATTTAATCAGATGGGAAACTCCTTTTTGACTAAGACATTTGGGTTTGCTTTTACTCGACCAGGTTGTCAGTTTTGTGGAGCGAGATATTCTTGATTCAGAAAATATACTTTTTGCCTAATTTTGCTCTCATGGGAATGGAAGTAAATAGGAACTAGTTGCATACCAAGTCTTAGGAATCTATTTTACTATTTGACCCGTGGCATAAAAGAAATTGATATGCCGAGGAAGAAACAAATATCACTAATCAATTAAGGTTGTCGGACTGAATTCCTAATCTTGGTTGTTATTGTCACAACGTTTCAGCCGTTTTGCCTTCCGGCCTTCGTCAGGTGTTTTGTATTAAACTGGGGAACCGTTTGTTAGGAGTCTCGAACCCAACCCTTTATTATTATTACTAGTCACTAGTGATATATGGCCGAATGGTCCTAGACGTTGTAGCAAAGTTTACAGTTACCCAAAGGTGCTGAGTTCAATCCTGACCGAAGGCAGTGAAAAAAGTAACATTCAAAACAGAGAATCAGCAACAAGGCCCCAAAGCCTAGCTGAAGTCTGAACACGGTACCCCCGTAATAATAATAAAGGATTGGGTTCGAGACTCCTAACAAACGGTGTCCCAGTTCAATACAAAACACCTGACGAAGGCCGGAGGGCAAAACAGCCGAAACTTTGTGACAATAACAATCAAGATGAGGAATTAAGTCCGACAATCTCAATCAATGAAAACACCTCATCTCAAAAATACAGACAATTACTATCACTAATCAACTTACTGCGTTCCTTGTGAGCTAACCTTTCACTCAATGGTTCTCAAAATCTACATCTTCATTTCTCTACTTCCTATTTACATTAATTTTCTGCGGATATTGATCTTTCGTGGAATTTGGTTTTCAATACCGAACAAGCTTGACATAAAATAAGATAAAAAATTGGTTATTTTGTTGTAATTAGCTGTCATATATATATATATATATATATATATATATATATATATATATATATATATATATATAGTGGATTCTCTCATCGAAGACGATGAATGAGGGTTCAGTATGCAATCTTCAGCAGCTCCCAAGCTCTGTGACACCACATGCGTAATTGCAATCCTGTACATCCGGCACACTCCTCCGCAGATGGTTAACTTTCATATGCTCGTAGGTCAAAGATGCCTTCTCGAATGAACAGATAACTCTGCTTTGCTGCGTGCTCTGAAACCACAATGGCATACATATTCATTTTTAGGTGGATGTTTCTTGTGTTTATATATATATATATATATATATATATATATATATATATATATATATATATATATAACTAGCTCTACCTACGTATTGAGCACTTTTGAAGTAAATACTTAAAGTTTACGCATAAATCTATGCTTTCGTATATAAATTTATGTGAGTAAATTAAGTAGTTATATATATATATATATATATATATATATATATATATATATATATATATATATATATCGTTTATTGCTATGTTCATGTCATTATTCTAATCAAAAGTGTATGCACTGGTGCAGATTTTGAACCAAACAAAAACGTTTTATTTTCATCTTTCTGTCGGTTACGTAAGCGGTAGGGAGAACGAACTCTCAAAAGAGCAGGAGTCCAAAATGAAACGAGGTAGCTATGCAATATGTAAAAAAACAAAAAAAAACAATAACTGATCCCACCATGTGTCTATGTTTATGAGGATTATTATTTTTGCGAAAAAATCAATGAACTTTTTTTTTGTCACAGGAAAGTAAAAACTGAATTATTTTTGTTTTTATCAACAGGAACAAAAGATTTTGCATAAGGTAACATTATTTACAGTTTTTACGTTGTGTTTTATAATGGCATAGTCATTTCAACAAAATAAAAACAAAGTTAGGGTAAGGTTAACCCAGAGTTAAGGATAGGGTTAATTTTAAACTAAGGTTAGAATTAGGATTAATAATACGATAAAAGTAAGAAATGATTGGTGTTCGTTTAGGGTTGTAACAGAGCTCGGACTCGAGTATGACAGAAACAGAAGCTGTATGCAAATGACGTTACGGCGAAGAAGAAAGAAAGAAAAAGATTATAAAAAGATAATACGTGAACCTTTGTGGTATGAGACGGACAAAGATAGACGTGTTACACACGCGGCCGACAACGACAGGGAAAGACGTGTGGTTCAGTATTAAATACTTTTTACTTGGTTGATATTCCGTAAAATAGACAAACAAAATTTATCCCGAAATGTGTAGCTACTAGAACATTAATGCAATACATATGCGTACATTGGGTTTTTTTCTATTAGAAGAATGTGATTGGCTGGTTAAGGCATAAATACCGACTGGCGGTGACATCTGGGAGAGACGTCGAAAGGTACTCACGCCTCACGCCAGGAACACTCGCTTCAACTTCGACACTCGTTTTGTACGGCGACTTAGCAGATTTATTGCTCAACCTGTAACAAAATCGCTTAGCTACTTCAAACGATATCATCCTTTTCGGGGAGAAGCATGTCAAAAAGACTTGATGTGCCGTAAACTTGGCAAAATTAATGTAAATGATATCAGTAAGCTGATGATTTCCAGTGTATGTATAAGAGAGGTTGTGTTGTTGATTTTTAAGAGGTCACCTGGCGCTAAGTAAAAAGCGTGCCAAATCTATCTTTGCCACGTCTTTATGATGGCAAACTGTTACAGGGTTACATCGAGTGAATTAATGGGATTATCCGGATCCTGGTCTAAATCCGTCTTAAAGATACCTAAGTGGATCAGTGAGATTAACGGTCGATGTTAACTGTTTCTTTTTAGCGATTCTTTTCGTGGAAGCCGGCGTAGGAGGAAGAGGGGAGACGGCACGGGCGATTGGTGGGGAAGAGAGGAGGCACTGGACGTAACGACGCATCCTGCAATAAGTAAACTAAATTACATCATTTGTGTAAAGGGGAAGGCGGAGGATGGTGATGATGATGAAGAGGAGATGGATAATCGTGATGAAGAAGTGGTGGACAGCAATAAACAGGTTCACCGATATTTTTCTCTAATGACGGAGTAAGTGTGGGTGTTATTCCTCAATTTGTTAGGGTAAAGGCAGGGTAGGGGCGTTCAGCGGCTGGAGGGTCGGGGAAAGCGATGCTCTCTGCCGTAAATCGAAAATCATTTTGCGCAATATACCAAAACAAGATGAAAAAAAATAGAGACACACACGCAAACATCATCACATTAACACAGAGCTTTTTCTTTTTTACTACAAAGTCGGCACTTATCAAGGCCGAAGGCAATTCAAGTATAAGAGTTTTTGTGTTAAGTAGTTGGGGAGAACTTAATGATAATCAGTAATGAGGGAACTTTTGTAGGGCTTAGTTATTTAACAAAAACTTATGTACATAAGATTTGCAACGGACCGAGTTATAGTCAGCGGGTAAGCAGCATCACGGTATATTGTTCCATAGACGAACAGTTCTAAGAAATAAAGTCTGCTCGCGGAATATACGTTTAGTTTTAGACACAGATAAAATGTAAAGGCAATTCTTCATTGTTATTGTAGGTAAACAATTACTTGTTACAAACAGTTTACAAGGGGATCGGAGCTCAGTCGAGCATATTCCATGAATGTAACATGAGAGCGGAGAGTAAATCGCAGCGTTTCTTACGCGAGAGAGAGGCAGTTGGAGGCGAAAAGGTCCTCGACCACTAAATTCCAAACAGGCTTTGGAACCCTATCTGGGAAGTAGAGAGTACTCTTGGGAGCTCCTCCCCAGATATGGAAGCGATACTCTATACGGGTAACTGTACACAGTGCATGACGTCACAAAATGCTAAAATCGTAAACGATGTTTTCAGTTTGGATTGCGTTTTCGATAAAAATAGATGAAATATATCCGTGCACAGTCGATGACCTACCGATGATGATGTCATCCATAAAATAATAAAGAGAGTGGGAACAGCGGTCTAGTATAGTTGTGTGTTTTTAAAAAAAAAACTTTTTAGGAAATACATGTCTTTTTTCCTTCGTTGTATTGTTGCACACCTATATATATATATATATATATATATATATATATATATATATATATATATATGTGTGTTGATTTTTGTTGTTTCTTCTGATTAGTTAAGGGCATAAAAGATTCATTGATTGATATATATAATTAAGTGATTGATTTTGCGCTACTGTCAAGAATTGTAAATGTCAGCTGAATTAAAGAAATAAATTATAAGATGGTCATCATCATAAATTTTTCAATATAGTTTTTGTCATTTATTTACTATATATATATATATATATATATATATTTGTAGTCATCGACATACAGTCCTGTTTCGTTGTATCACAACTCATCAGTGCCACTAGACTATCACCTCTCCCAAGCCGAAGATTGAACCTAGAACTAATGCGTTGACAATCAGAAGTTCTACCGATCGACCCACGGGAGCATCGCCCTTTAATAATCTCGTCAAATTTCTATTTTAAACAAACATCCGTCCACCACTTTTACAGTGCTCTAACCGCTTTTTTTTATAAACAAAGAGCGAGCATCGAATTTTTCAGCTAATTAAGTAGCGTTGAGATTACTTACGACAATGCTCTACCCAAAGAGGGGGCTTAAAATATTTGTAGTCATCGACATACAGTTCTGTTTCGTTATATCAGAACTATACACACACACACACACACACACACAGACCCCCCATATATATATATATATATATATATATATATATATATATATATATATATATATATATTAGCATTTCATCCCGGCGTTGCCCGGGTGTTTAGATGTGTATGTTGACCAAAAAAAAATGTGGTAGTCGGAAGGCAGGCTCGAACCCGTACCGCAAAGGAGGAAAAGGACGGCGCAAAACCTAACGTTTATGTTGCCAAACCGGAAGCGACATTTTTTAAAATTAAGGCTAGACAATCTAAAGGCGAGGATAGATTTAAAAAATATCTGCGAAAAAGGTGCCCCCCTCTAGAAAAGTGCCTAGTTGAAGGGGAAAATATTAATGTTTTTAGCCAATTTTTCAATATTTGTCGTGTGTACGGTCGAACTTTAAAACGATACTGATCTTGGTAAAATCCGTCGCTTCTATTGAAAGTTTAAGGCAAACATGCAAACAGACATACATACATACATACATACATACATACATACATACATACATACATACATTTATATATTGGTAACTAAAAATGTTCGACCCAAACTGATGAAAAAGCTTGCCCTATCTCTGAATACCCTTTATGTAAAATTTCAAATATTTACACCATAAATTGTCTGAGCAATTTGGCAGAGACCGCAGAGGTCAATTTTTTAAACTTTGACCCCTATTATGACCCATTAAAATTTATTCTTTTGTGCTCAAATCAAGTTATTAAATTAGATCCATGTTCAAGGAACCTATATCTAAAATTTCAAGTGCGTAGACCAAAAATTGTTGGAGGAGTTTGGTAGAGTTCTCAAAGGTCAAATCGTTGAACTTCGACCCATTTAATCGCCAAATTTTTGGCCAAAAACCGATCACATCGATTTTCCCAAATCTCCGTATGCTGTATATCAAATTTCGAGTCTGTAGACTAAAAAGTGACAGAGTTATTGCGTAGGGAAATGTACACAGACACACGCACATACACGTTCACTATGTATATATGTATATATATATATATATATATATATATATATATATATATATATATATATATATGAAAGTATGTTTATTTAATTATATTTTATAGTTGTTGACCATTTTACCATTTATTCTTTTAAGTAAGTTGATATGCGCAATTCTTGACAGCACCTGTTTCGTAGCGCAAGACTCATTCATGTTAATTATTATGTCAATTATTGAATTTATTACGCCATTAACTCATCAGAAGAAAAACCGCTTATCAATTTTAAAAGAAAATACAGGCATATGGACATGATTACAAAATCCGAAAAGGGAGAGAAGTTGCAATACGTTTTTTTTTTTCATTTCATCACACCATCTTCCATTCTTTTTTCTTATTTATTTACGTGCATAAAATTCAGTTATCTATAGACATGGCATGTTTTGAAGTTTCACTTCTTGTCAGTATAGCTAAACTTATTGAGACTATAATTCACCACCGTTCGATACGTAACCTGATGTCTTAATACAGACCACGGCATCTCAACAATTCTATGAATGGTTTTTATTGCTTTAAAAGGTAAGGTTGTTTATTTATTTATTTTTTAAATTGTTTTATTATTTTGTTTTTGTGACAAAAGTAAACATCATGAATATATATATATATATTTATATTTATTATCATCAATGTTTGTCTTTATTTGTCCGTCAGTTCTCATTTTTCAATGAGTAATTTTTCTGACAAAGGGAGAAGAAACAGTTGTTTACTTGGTATGAAGTATTTTGTGTGAACAGTTGCCAGAGATGTTAGATATTTCCGTTTCTTTGTCTATCCTTGTGGCCATGTCACTAGTAAGGGTTCTGGAGGTAAACGTTTTGACCGGGCTGACGTTATCCGCCTAATAGTCAGAGACCCGAACCTTGGATTACCCATTAATGAGGCTGTTCTATCAGCAGGTGCAAAGTATGGGGCTGTTGTATTGCCATTTGGTGAATGGATTGTGGACCATGCAGTACCTTCTGGTGGGGTCTCTCGATGCCATACTACAAAAAAGTATTTTCCCTTTCTCTTACTTTCCCTCTCTGCCCTGCTCTAAGCAAGTCTGTTGACCTACTGCGTTCATATTAGCGCTCTATCACCACCACCACAATAGTGGAGTTACTATCATTGAAAGCATATCTGAAAAAATTGACCATGTCCTGTCTGCGTACCACTCAGCAAATATTCACGTCTGTGGAGACTTCAATGTTCACAATGTGGAATGGTTAACCTACTCAAACAAGACCGATGACGAGGGGAGGTTCTGTCACGATTTTTCCATTGCTTATGCCCTCACTCTGATTGTACATGAACCCACTCGTGTCCCCGACACTGCCGACCAGTATGCAAGTTTGGAACATAGTTCGATGAAGAGTCCACGTGATGTTGTTAACTGCGAGGTTTTTATGAAGCCGGATAGGTGACGCGTGGTCGCGCATTTTCAAAATCTTGGTAGTGATTCGATGAAGAGTCCACGTGATGTTGTTAACCTTCCACTACATTATGTCGAGGAAGAAGAGGAAAAAGATTGACAAAAGAGTCTTACTCCGAAATATATTTCTTTAAAAAATAAACACCAGTTTATTTTTAAAAAAAAATTCGCGTTGCAGTTTTGGTTTCAAATGTATTTATACATGTTTTATTCTTCAAATTTCATTCAGCGCTTCTAACGGATATAAACAAAAAAACTACCCAGATTTTGAAAATGCGCGACCACGCGTCACCTATCCGGCTTCATAAAAACCCCGCAGTTAACAACATCACGTGAACTCTTCATCGGACTACCTTCCACTACATTATGTCGAGGAAGAAGAGGAAACAAAAACATTGATAAAGGAGTCTTACGCCGAAATCTATTTCTTTAAAAATAAACACCCGTTTATTTATAAAAAAATTTCGCGTTGCAGTTTTGGCTTCAAATGTATTTATACATGTTTTATTCTTCAAATTTCACTCAGCGCTTCTAACGGATATAAACAACAAAAAAAACACCCAGATATACATGTAATCATTTAAACATTCTATCTTGAATTATTTCTTTTGTTTATGTGTTAAAAAACGTGGTTAAGTCTTATTAAATTTTATTCACAGGCTGACATTTTCAATAATCACGTAAATATAAACACATTTCTGCTTACGATATATATACCGGTGTCGACACAAAGTTACCCTTTTTTGATAGCGGGGTTCGTGGCTATCTGTATAACTAAACGGCAAAACTGCCATTGCTTATTTGTGTAAAAGTTTTATTTTAAAAATAAAAGAATTTATCTAAAACTCTTAAAGTATTTTATTCATTTGTTTACTTGTGAAAAAGTTTTGTTTACGTTCCGTAAACTGCTCTGTTTCTGTCTCTCTCCCTCTGTCTGTCTCTCTCTTTCACTCTCTTTCTCTCTCGGTAAACATATTTAGAGAGAGAGAGAAAGAGAGAGATGGAGAGAGAGAGTGAGAGAGAGAGAGAGAGAGAGTGAAGCAATTAATTCCGAGCGGCTAAGTAAGCAGTTTATTTATCTATCTATCTATGTTTCGGTCGGTTCGATACTGAGGTGGAATGTAAACAAAACACATATAAATCTCTTTCTTTCTTTCTTTCTCTCTCTCTCTCTCTCTCTCTCTCTCTCTCTCTGGAGAACAGATTTTGGGAGAGAGAGAACAATTAATTTCGAACGGCTAAGTAAGCCTGTATCAGTAGATGCCATGTTGGATAGCCTCTTGATCGTTCGTTTTAGTGTATTCTGGAACAAGGGTTCGTTCTGGTGTAAGTCAATGGTAGTAGCCGGAAGGCATCTAGAGAGAATTTATTATTTTTCGAATCGGCGTACCGGAATTTAACGGCTCTGCTATGAGTTTATGAATCAGTTACGGAGGATGGAACCACAGTATTCGGACCCTGTGTATAACAATCTGCGCTGTTTACTGGTGGCGATGGTAGGACTTTAGTGATAGGGGGACTACTTCCTCTGTAGGTAAATGCGATAGTGATGCTGTAACTCCTCGGATGTAATCTAGGATTTTATTTAAACACCTGGATGTGTCAGAAAATTTTTTATAAAGTTACGTAAGATAGTGACTAATAGGATAGACAGAAGAAATTGTATTTTGCATCCGTTGTTTTAAACCTACTGTACTTTGGTCCATAGGGAAATAATTGGGTCTCTTTTATTATATATATCTTCAATAGCATAACAAAGAAAATTGTCCATGTCCTATCGGAGTACCCCTCAGCTAACATCCACATCTGTGGGGACTCTAATGTTCACAATGTGGAATGGTTAACCAACTTAACAAGACCGATGACGAGGGGAGGTTCTGCCACTAGTAAGGGTTCTGGAGGTAAACGTTTTGACCGGGCTGACGTTATCCGCCTAATAGTCAGAGACCCGAACCTTGGATTACCCATTAATGAGGCTGTTCTATCAGCAGGTGCAAAGTATGGGGCTGTTGTATTGTCATTTGGTGAATGGATTGTGGACCATGCAGTACCTTCTGGTGGGGTCTCTCGATGCCTTACTACAAAAAAAGTATTTTCCCTTTCTCTTACTTTCCCTCTCTGCCCTGCTCTAAGCAAGTCTGTTGACCTACTGCGTTCATATTAGCGCTCTATCACCACCACCACCACCACCACAATAGTGGAGTTACTATCATTGAAAGCATATCTGAAAAAATTGACCATGTCCTGTCTGCGTACCACTCAGCAAATATTCACGTCTGTGGAGACTTCAATGTTCACAATGTGGAATGGTTAACCTACTCAAACAAGACCGATGACGAGGGGAGGTTCTGCCACGATTTCTCCATTGCTTATGACCTCACTCAGATTGTCCAAGAATCCACCTGCGTTCCTGACACTAACGGTCAGTATGCGAGTCTCCTATACCTCTTTCTCACAGTTTGCCCTGAGCTTTGCTCATCTTCCGTTCAGTCCTCACTGGGATCTTCCGACCACTCTGCTGTATCAGTCAAGATAAAAACAAAATGTAATAGGTCCTCAGACATAACTCTCCATCGTACAGTGTATCGATATTCTATGGCTGACTGTGATAGCTTCCGTAAATTCATATCAGATCTACCTCTACGTGCCATGTTTAAAAAAGAATGTGTCCTCTATAGTATCAGACCTGACTGAATGGTTAACTGTAGGCATAGACAGTTTCATACCCTCGAGAAAGTTGCAGAAAAAAACCAAGAGCCAGCCGTGGTTCTCCCCAGAATTTGCTGCTGCCATTGCGCACAGACATCACTTTTTCCATTGCTTTCAACGTAATAGATGTACTGAGACTAAATCTGCCTTCAGGACTGCCAGAAACCACTGTAAAAATAATAGAAAAGACAAGAGAGTTATATGCTCAGTCTGTCAAGTCCAAGGTAGCTGAGCAGCGGCTTGGTTCCTATCAGTTCTGTTTAATAGCAAACAGAATCCTCAACAGAAGTGTGAGCTCTATCCCAACCATCATTAATGGACCTGAGTTAATATCGTCAGCATCAGACAAAGGAAATTTCTTTGCCAAGAACTTTGCAGCTAATTCTACCCTTTACGACTAAGGCCGCCAACCCCCAGTATTCCCTTGTCTATCAGAAAACATGCTAAGTGACATACAGATATCTGTACGCGATGTTGCCAAGCTAATCAAAAACCTTGATTCCAGTAAAGCAACTGGTCCTGACGGTATTCCAGTAATAGTACTCAAAAGGCTTACACCGAAACTAGCGCCCATACTTACCAAGTTATTTAAGCGTTGTCTTTAGGAGAAATGCTTCCCAACACCTTGGAAAATCTCATCAGTATGCCCTGTATTTAAGAACTCAGGTGATAGCTCATCTCCCTCTCAGTACAGACCAATAAGTCTCCTATGCATCATGAGTAAGCTGCTGGAATCTGTGCTAAACAAGGAAGTAGTCAACCATCTCAGCAAAAATAACATTCTTAGTGACACGCAATATGGTTTCCGTTCTGCTCGATCTACAGCAGACGTGCTCACAGTTATATCTCATAAGATTGCCGAATCCCTCGACGGAGGCTTCCTCTCTAGGGCAATTGCTCTTGACATATCAAAGGCCTTCGATAAGGTATGGCATAAATCCCTAATTCACAAGATCTCCCTTCATGGTATAGCTGGAAATGTCTTCTCAACTTTTAAATCATTTCTCTCCTATAGGTTCTTAAGAGTAGTGGTTGATGGGCAGAAATCAGAAGCTCTCAGTATTAATGCTGGAGTCCCTCAAGGGTCCATCCTGGATCCAACTCCTGATCTACATCAATGATCTTCCAGACCACATCCTTAGATCATTCGTAGACATTTATGCTGACGACACTACCATCTATGGAAGCACTTCGAAGACCGTAAAAGACCAAGTTCTCTCTAGACTCTCTCTCCTCACATCTTGAGCACCTGGTACAATAGGAAAAGAGGTGGCTGGTTACTTTCAATGCATCTAAAACCAAGCTTCTATCTTTACATCATCAACGCTCTGCGGCCCAGCTGCCATCAATCGAAATGAATGGCTCTTGTCTTGGGGAGGCTTCATGTTTTGACAAGCTTTTGGGTTTGACCATAACTCCCGATCTGAAATGGAACACGTATATCAATTCAATTGCCAAAGTCGCTGAAAAAGATGGTGGGATCCTTCTACCGCTCCAGTAGATATCTCACTCCTGATGCAATTCTCTACATATAGAAAAGCCAGATTCGGCCAACGATGGGGTACTGTTGCCACATTTGGACATGGGTTGGTAGAAGCAGTTTATCCTGTCTTGACAGAGTTCAAAATATACGTCGTAGCTTAGTGGGGATGCCCTTTTCTCTTCCCTGCAACCTCTTTCTCACAGAAGAGACATAGCGGGCCTGTCCCTGCTTTATTGTTATTTTTATGGCAGGTGCTCATCTGCACTTCGATCTCTGGTCCCCCCCTCGCCAGACTTTCACGAAAAACACTTGTCTAGCAAAAACCACTATCAACAATTACCCACACTCTTTATCCGTGCCTACACCTAAACGTAGATTCCATGAATAGGGCTTCTTTCTTAGAACTGCTCGCCTGTGGAACTCTATTCCGTTTTCCTGCTTTCCAGCTGACTACAATCTGATTGTCTTCAAGTCCAACGTGAACAAGTTTTTATTGAACCGTCCATCTAAGTAATCAAACTTCCTACTAATGTTTACTACGCTAAAATCAAAATGACTAATATATACCTATTAACCCTTATCCTCGAGTGGCCTCTGGGCCTTGGTAAGCGGTGATACCCATGTAAAAAATATATATATATATATTACCAGAGACATTTTGGAATCAAATAGAGAGGGAAAGAGTAAGAGAGAGAGAGACACACACACACATACACACACACACGCACGCACACACACACACACACACACACACACACACACAGAAAGAGAAAGAACATTTCCGAAAAAATACGACAAGAGTGTTTCAAAAGTATAAATGGCTTTATAATTTGGTTAAATCGACACAAAAATACACTTTGTGTGTGTGTGTGTTTAAAACTCGAAAATTGAAACAAAACAATACCGATAAAAATCAACCCAATAAATGTCACGAGGATATTTATTTAATGAATTATTACGAGTATATTTATTTATTTTAGATTTTTGAGAGATTCTAGAGACTCCAAATGTGACACGCTCACGTGGCTATTTTGGCTATCGTTTTAAACCAAGCGCTTAGCGCTACTCGTTTTTTTTAAAAATAAAATAGCGATTTAAAATAAGTTAAAACACAAAAAAACTCACCCAGATAGGGGGGGGACAATACTCTTTCTTGCATTTGATGACATTTATTGGTTAGATATTTGCTTCTTGATCACTTTTCCAGTTTGTTGTTTAGAGCAACCATGCTGCAAAATACTAACCAAGGATCTCTAAATGTGTAAGTAGCCATTTCTACGATGGTCTCATCCTCAAACGAATCCTGGCGGGGGGGGGGAGAGAAAAATGTCGGTGATCATCGGAGGCGTTGCACAAGCGTGGGTGTAGTGAATGAGTGAGTGAGTGCATGTGACAGGAAATGCAGGTGCGCGGCCTGGGTTAGGGTTTATGGCAATAAACACGCGTCCAAGCGAGTAACACAATAGGATACAAGGACAGAAAAATTACTCGT
This sequence comes from Euprymna scolopes, assembly GCF_053919585.1. Taxonomy (NCBI): domain Eukaryota; kingdom Metazoa; phylum Mollusca; class Cephalopoda; order Sepiida; family Sepiolidae; genus Euprymna; species Euprymna scolopes. The sequence goes on from NC_136491.1 coordinate 115,918,519, forward strand.
ATTCCCACTGCAAAACACAAATATATATATATATATATATATATATATATATATATATATATATATATATATATATATATATATATATATATAAATATATATATATATACATATACATATACATATATATATATATACACGCTCACACGCGCGAGTGCACGCGCGCGCACACACACACACACACACATATATATATATAATTTCACTTTATTTTGAGGCGTTAAAACAAATTATATATTTTAGACTACTAGTAAACAATATTTGTAAATACAAAAAAAATATATCTAAAATCTAAAAATCCCGCATTCTCATCAAAGCTCTAATCCCTGTCCTATTGCTGCAATATCGAATCTCTGTGACTATTTTACAAGAACTTGGCTATGTACTGATGAATTCGTAGCATTTTGCCTCCTCTATATATATCTCCCGATTAAAAATCTAACCTTCAATGTTGAGGTCCCTAGATGCCGGAAAGCAGCTTACTCTAATAGTTTCTTCCATCGGGCTGTTAGACTTAGGAATTTCGCTCCCTGTTTCCTACTTTCCTGACTGTACTAATCTGCTGAAGTTCAAATTTAATGAGCCCAGACATCTAGATGCTCAACTCCCCAGAGTCCCTGCTAAATAGTACCCCCCTTCGTTTTAAGTCGCTATATTCCTTGTTTTTGGCAAATAAGAGTAAAAAAAAAACCCAATAAATAAAGCCCGTTTTTTTATGTTGAGGCAAAATATGCCATTTTAAATCTTGTTCATTCTGATGTGCCTCAAGTAAAATGAATCCTTTTTATTTTTAGTTTATTTTTCTATGGAACGATTACACACGTACTACTGCACTTAACTCAAAAGCAAAATCACACATGTGCTTGTGTAAGGAAAAATAGGCAGTCCGTGTGCGTTAAATGTTTTTAAGAAGTTTCTTTCATCGACGCAGTCAGAGGAAGCGCGTATCTTAATGGGGATTTCGTGTTAAGAATGTTCCAGAAAGATATTGTCCGAGTTAGCCGTTTCGTCTCTTTCAACAGGCTGTCTAATATATCTTCAGCTAATAGCTCCCTGGAATAATTACGCAATAGACTTTTTTGAAACCTCTTAATCGGTATCTTGCGTCGGCACGCCTCTACGAAGGTCTGTCAAATCATTCGACCCCACTGACACGTCGTTTAACGCATATTTTCTACGGAATGTTTGAGTATTTCACTTACAGCGACTATTTATAGCGTTGATATTTTATTTATATAAGTTTTTGGTGCTTTTCAGGAGTCCCCCTCACAAAAAAGAAAAAAAAAACAAAACATTTGTATGATGTACGTAACCGTGACGAAAAGAAAATATCCAATTCCAAATAATCAAGTAAATTGTATGTCGGTTTTCATTGTTTAAGATATAATGAATAAAAATACATCCGGGTTCTACCTCAAAAAAGCATATATGGCTAATATAAGCCATATATTTACGAATCAGTTTAGTAGCTTGGAAGAGACGTCGAAAAGTACGCCGAAAATCTAAAGTTTAAGAATATTGTCGGCTTTGACTACAAGCAAGCATTCATTAAAGCGACGTCCTAGATGGTATTACGCGACTACCAAGGCAACTCAGTTATTTCAAACAAATATTCTGCTTTGATGGACACATCAGTTCATTTAGTAAACGAGTCGGATTACCGCATAGAACTCACAAAAAATCGTATCTTCGGATCCTCTGCGCTTCATGAAGTCCACATCGTTGGTTGAAGCTTTTTGTTAACCAGCAGGACTGTAGATTTTTAAGCTCTAAATCAAACTGCAAATTAAACTTTATACATTTTAGATAAGCTAAAAAAAATCAGCAATTACATTTTGTTCCCATTCAATTCGTTTATCTTGTAGTTTCTTTCCTCTGACCAGCGCTCAAAGTATTAGATCCACGTTTCTACCTAGTCAAAGTCATCCAGTGTTGAAATGCATGATATCGGCCATTCCATTTTTGTGCTGTATTAATCGCGTTATCTTTTTTCGCGATTATAGCGGTACTTCTAGCTTCAGATCAGCTCGATTTATTTCAGTTTCACACCATGCTAAACTCATATTTTTTAAAGTAAAATATTCAACAGCGTAAATTATAATGATGTTTAAAATATTATGTTGCATGTCTGGTGTTCTGCATAACCACTTGCTCAGCACCTCTTACATAAACTGAAACTCTTAAAAATAAAAATGACAGTACATTAAAAAATTACGCTAAAACCAGGCCAAAACTAAAAAAAAAAAAACAACAACCTGCCTTCTCCCTTGAGGCTCGCATTTACGAACATCCCTGGGCTTAGAACTAATTGAAATGATGTTGAAGCATTTCTCCTAACAAACACTCCGGACATGTTAGCACTAAGTGAGACTAACCTACACTCCTCTATCCCCTCTAACTACTTTAACATGCCCGGATACCTCCCACTCTGCCGTAAGGATTCTGGCAGACATATGCATGGGCTTGGAGTCTTCATTCGAAACACCCTCCCCTTGACTAGAGAAACTAAACTAGAATCGGACGATCAAGCCTTTATATGCTTTAGACTTAACATGCGACACAACATTAGCTACTTTTATTTTCTCTACCGTTCTCCCTCGACCCAGGAGTGTACCCTAATAAACAAAGCATCTGACAGCATAGATACAGCACTTTCCCTCGACACTAGCGCACAAGTGCATGTACTTGGTGACTTCAATGTCCACCACAGCAACTGACTTGGATTTTCTACTCACACAGACGCTACTAGTACCACAACACGTAATTTTATATCTCATTCCCTATCACAGATGGTTACGTTTCCAACCCGTTTCCCAGACTAGCAAGAACAATATGCATCGCTTCTAGATCTGTTTCTGACCACAGTTCCCGATGACTGTGTAACGAATGCTCACACTCCTCTTGAGAAGCCGATCATGCAGTGGTAATGGTTGAAATCGCCCTAAACTCTACAGCCAAAACTGAAGAGCCACTGCGCAAAACAACGAGATATTATGAAAAGGCTGACTGGAAAGCCATCAGGGACCTCATCAGGGACGCTCCATTGCAAAATATCTTTTCACTTCCTGCTGAATATTATGCAAATGAGACCACTGAATGGTTCAAAACTGCAATTGACGCACACGCAAATTCTATAGCAACCCCCACTCTCCCCAATGGTTCATTTCAACTTGTGCAGCTGCCAAACAGACAGAAGTACATAGAAGCCAGAAATAACTGTAAGAAAGGAATAGCGACAGCTAAGAGAGCATTTACTGAAACTACCCAAAAACACATAGAAGAACAGAAATTAGAAACTCGAGACTTCTGGAAAATCTACAACAGTGTAGTAAATAATGGGCAATCAACTATTCCCCCACTATCCAACAATCATGAGGTTGTTTGCTCAGCAACTGAGAAGGCTAACATGCTTGCCAGACGGTGTGCCTCCAACTCCACACTGGACTCTGCTAACCACCCCCTCCCTTTGCAGACAGACGCCACACTAGACGATCTGAAAATCACCCCTGCTCAGGTGCATGCTATCATGAGAAAGCTTGACACTGCAAAAGCATGTGGACCTGATCTTATCCCGGCTGTGCTATTAAAAAAGTGCTCAGCCGAAGTAGCTCCAGTTCCCTCCAAACTTTACAACAAATGCCTTAATGAATCTTGCTTTCCTGTCTGCTGGAAAACTGCTTCTGTAGTGCCGGTTTTCAAGAATTCTGGCGGAAGAACTGACCCATTAAATTATCGTCCCATTAGCCTCCTCTCACTTTTCGACAAAATATTTGAGACAATAATTAACCAAGCTCTAGTCCATCACCTTACAGATGCTAAACTTCTGACTGACAAACAATATGGATTTAGGCAAGCCCGTTCCACAGCAGACATCCTAACTGTAATCTCAGAACGTATATACCAGTCACTGGGCACAGCGGGGGAGGGTAGAGCGGTAGCTCTAGATATATCTAAGGCTTTTAACAGGGTATGGCATGAGGGTCTTCTCAAGAAAATCAGATCATACGGCATCACTGGAAGAATACATAACATAATTAGATCCTTCTTAGATAAGAGAAAATCCAGGTTGTTCTAGACGGTCGTACATCTAAACAATATGATATAAATGCGGGAGTGCCTCAGGGGTCTATCCTTGGACCTCTGTTATTCCCTATATTCATAAATGATCTCCCTGACAAAATTTTCTGTGAGGTGGGTATGTATGCTGACGACCCCACGCTCTACAACAGACACGACAGGAAAACAAATGAACATATATCTAAAGAAATGGCAGACCTCCGATCCGTAGTGGAATGGGGACAAAAATGGATGGCCACCTTCAATGCCGCCAAGACTAAGCTTGTTTGCTTCAATAATTACATAAAACCTTCCCTACCGCCAATAGCAATGGCCAAAGACTCGTTATCTGAAAGTAATCTTTTAAACTCCTCGACCTAAAGTTCACAGGAAACATGAGTTGGAACAATTATATTGAGAACATTGCCAGGACCGCTGCGAAGAAGGTAGGTTCTCTCTACCGTGCTAGAAAGCTATTAACGCCTGAAAGTATCCTATACCTCTATAAGGCCACCATTTGCCCATGTATGGAGTATTGTTGTCATTTTTGGGCCGGTCCATCTGCCACTAGTCTCTCGCTCCTAGACAAGGTTTAAAAGAGAGTCGCCAATTTGATAGGTCCTGAACTGTCATCTAAACTTCAGCGTCTATTACATCGACGAAATGTTGCATCTCTCTGCCTGTTCTACAAGTACTTTAACGGTGAATGCTCTGACGAACTGCAAGCACTTGTGACCCCTCGACGTAAATACCCCCGACAAACCCGACAAGCAGCTAAATCCCACCCCTTCATAGTAGAGATCCCTAGATGCAAGAGACCCTTCTACTCTAGTAGTTTCTTCCTCAAAACAGCTAGACTTTGGAATTCCACTTCCGGGTCCCTGCGTCCCCGACTGTACTGACATGCAAAAGTTCAATAGTAACGTGAACAGACATCTTGCTGCCCAACTTCCTACACAGTACCCCTGATGCTTATGTCCTTGATAGTAGCCCCTTGCAACAAAGTGGCAATGTACCTTGTTTGGGGTGAAAATGTAATTAAAAAAAAAAAAGAAAGTGTATCAGTATAGGAAATCATTTAAAATATATTATTTCGAATATTTTTTTAATTACAAAATCCACCAATATATCTGTGTTTATTCCGACACAAATCAGTCATTTTAAGAAATAAAAACAGAGATATCTTTACATGATTTATACAAGGTGTTTAAAGAATACAACCGAGCGTTTACAGAGCATATTCGATTCAGGAGTCAGCAATTGGACAGCATTTGCTAAACAATAAATGTTCTGGTAAGTTTGTTTTGCTATTACATAGTCTCCTTCCGATTTCATTTTTGTAATATTGCCAATATTTCTCGATATTGTCCCTATTCCATTATTTATTTAAACGTCGTCCGCCTATGTTTATTTTAAAAGCTGTTTTCGAAGATTTCCCCCCATGAAAATGAGTGGGACTGAAGATAACTTTAATGTAATATTTTATTCGAATATTTTTTTACTAATTAATATCTTAAAGGTTTTATTAGCTCTTCTTTTCCCCACTATTTTTTATTAATGAGTTCTTCCCAAATCGACATGAACCCATTCATGTTCTTAAAATATTAATAAAAGTTTATACTACAATATATATATATATATATATATATATATATATATATATATATATATATATACTAGCATGGGTACCCAGCGCTGCCTGGGTTGACATGAAGTTCTGTTTGAAACACACCTGTATACTAATCATTTTCATCATGGGCAACGTGGATACCCCCACTACCAAAATAAAAGGATGAATGAAAACGTGTAAATGTAATCGCCCCAAAAAGAAGTACGTGATACCCTCTCCACCAGATATTTCAGCAGTAGGGCTACAAGAAGAAGAAACTATTCTCCGGATATTGAGCACTGGAAAGACCCACTGCAAAGAAAATATAATTAAAAATAAATCACTCAAACTTTTGTTAATAAAAATAGCAGCGAATGCCCGTAAAAAGCCGTTTACTCCAATAGTTTATTCTCCAAAACTGCTAGACTTTGGAAATCCCTTCCTGGATTCTGCTTTCCCAACTGAACTGACATGCAGAGGTTCAAGTGTAATGTGAACAGATATATTACTACTCATCGACCTTCATAATATCCCTGCAACTTATGTCGCCAATAGTAGCCCCCTAATTCAAAGCGGCATTATGCCTTGTTTGGGTTTAAAATTGAACTTTAAAAAAAAAAACATGTAAAGCCCTGGTAAACCCCATCCCAAGGAGAGTAAAGGCAGTTTTGGACAATGATGGTGGCCACACAAAATATTGAGAGTTGCCATGTTGTATGTTTATATTGGAAACTTTTTGTAAGGGGTGTACTCACTTTTGTTGCCAGGATTTTAGCTTTTTATGGCAATATTTTTAGTTATTTAGAGGGAAAATAAATTAACTCTGTAATATATGCTGCGGACAAACTAATTTCATTGATTCAAAAATCATTTTTTCAGTATCGTACCATGAAAAGATATGCTCAAATATTTGGAGAAATGTAAGAGGAGTGTACTCATTTTTGTAATATACTGTATAGGTGTATATAAGTGTATATATATATATATATATTTCCACACATATATGTATATACATATGTATATATATATGCATATATATTTGTATTAATACAGATGCATATATGTGTATTTGTATGTATATACATATATATAATGTATATGCATAGATGTAGACTTATGAGTGTATATATACACACATATATACATGCATGTATGTATATCTATATTATATACACATATACATAAAATATATGTATGTATATATACATATATACACATGTTTATATATACATATATATATAAATATTTGTGTGTATATATATACACATATATACATATATACGCATATATATATAAATATACATAATATACATAATACATATATATGCATATGTGTACATATAGATCCATATGAGTACAAGTATATATATACATATATGCATACATACACAAATACTCTCTCTCACACACCACGCACATACACACACATACACACATACACACACAAAAATATATATACATATATATAAGCGTAAATATTCTGTTTTCATAAATCAACACCTGTCGAAATACTGACTGACTTAAATTATTTTTTTTATTTATATAATTTACAAAAAAAAATACTCATGTAATAATTATTTGTTTTGTCATTTTAAACAACTTAAAAAATAAAACATCGCATTTATTTATCGCATGCAATTGTATATTAGTTGTACGGAAATACACGATATCATATTGAAAAAAAAATTACCGGTAAAATATTTTAATATTATTACTGAACAGTTCCATTAACCATATAATTAACATAGGAATGTTTTTTTACAATTGAAAACACTAGAAACCACATTAAATTTGCAACAATATATTTTGACAATGTTGTTTATTAAGGTCATGTTTTTATTAAATACATTTAAGAAAATAGTTAATTTACAATTCTCTATCCCACACATACACACACACACACACACACACACACACACACACACACACACACACACACACACATATATATATATGTATATATATATATATAGTATATACATATATATATATGGCAAGTTTGTGTATCCCTCAGTATATGCATATGTAGATATGTATGTATTTGTATTGCTATTTACGCATTTCTGCGTCTATGTGCCTATATATATATATATATATATATATATATATACAGTACTTTCCTTACCATAGAAATTCGACGACATATACTATCTAGTCATTTATTTATTACGGGCTATTACCCTCATCTATTATATCTAGTCCTATTGTCATCTATGAATCTAGACAATCAAAGTTTCTTCCCTCTCTCTGCCGGTCCTAATACTTTGTCACTTTGACATGTTATGCTTGGTAACTAGTTTGATTTTATTCTAAATATAGAACGTCTAGCCCCTCCTTAAAATGTTATAATTTACTGACTTTAGCATTTATTTTCCCCGACGAATTGGTGCTAAGCAAATTCATCTTTCTCATTGTGAGGACAATAGTTTTTACTCCGGACTTTTTTACTAGAAAACATTTCTACTTCAATTTTTAAATGCCATCTTCGCATGTGGAATTTTCTCATGTTTATTCAAATAATGTTAGACTCTTTCATTTACATATTCACATCTAACTAATCAGCCTTTTACTTTTGTACAACGTTTTACACATTTTATACAAATATGTCTTCTCACATTATTTCCAGTTTATAAAATTATAGCTTGCTTGTACAGTGCCGGCAAATAGAAAGTCCGCACTTGAAGTTCTGTCAAGAACTGAAAATTTAACCTACATTTTATGCAACTGATTAAACAACCTATACCTTATTTGATTCGCTTTTTATTCCTCTATACTTTTACCTGTTCATATTTGAATTTTAAATTGAAATATTCTAGTGGTCACGTCAATTTAAAAAAATAACTTCACATTGAGGAGGCAAAAAGAAATCCGCAGCAACAAATTCGCTTAAAACCAGCTTAAATTATCGCCCCTAAATCAGTTTAAAATATCAACCAACAGGCAACAAAGCATCACTAATCGTAATTGTTGTTGTTCCAGGTTATACAACGCAACATTTAGTCCATATTCAACGACTTTCTCTTAGTGACCATCAGGAGCTCATTAATCTTCAACTTTCTGTTTTATCCAAGAAAACTCGGTTGCAGATTGAAATGTTATGCGAAAACGGTACGACGAAAGACTGTGCAAAAGCACCAAAACACCGGCTGTGTTCGTGATACCCCTAACTCTGGTCGTACGTGTGTTACTTCTAACAGGAAAGACAATGCTCTAAAGATCCGCAACAGATTTGAAAAGGCTCCCCAAATCCAACAACAGTGCAATCTTGTTAAAAAGTGCGTTCTTTCTACTGCCAAGAACAGATTAAAGAAATTTAATTTCCGAGGATATGTTGCGAGAGTCAATGATTTCTGTAAAGAACAGAAAACGCCGTCTGGACTTGTTCAGATGCAATGTTGATCGTAGCTCTTCATATTAGTCAAAATTGCTTTTTAGCGACGAAAGGACGTTCAATAGACTAGACAGTGATGGTAGGCAGTACGTTCGTCGGAGGAAAGACGAAGAATTTAATCCTAGGTGCTCAGGTTCAACGCTACAAGGTGGAGGAGGTTCAGTTTTGGTGTGGGGCATTATTAGTACCAATGGTACAGGGCCTATAGTTCGCTTGCAATGTCGAATTAATTCGGCCAAGTACATTAATATGTTGACTGAGCATTTTCTACCCTTCTTTGGTCTGAATTTGGATGATAATCCCATCTTCATGCAGCATAATGCTCCTATTTACATAGTTATCAATGTCAAGAGGTTTCTGGAAAAGCATTATTCCGTGTTTTAATTGGCCTGCACAATCTTCAGACCTTAATCCTATCGAAAACGTATGACATTACATCAAGCAACAGCTACGCAATGATAACATTTCAATTTGGAAGAACTTTGTTCAAAAAGTAAAGAAAAGTGTGATGCCCTTTCCCCGGAGTATTGCTGCAGTCTAATTCAAGGAATTCCCAAAAGATTGCAGACTGTCAAATTGCAGAAGTGCTATGCTACTAAATAATAACTAGTTCATTGTGTTCCTGTTTTATTTGTGTTGCATTAATATCCTAAAGTTGCATTTAAATAACAATTTTCCATTGTGCGAACTTTCTTTTTGCCTCCTCAATTTGAAGTTATTTTTTTAATTGATGTGAACACTAGAATATTTCAATTAAAAGTCAAATATGAACAGGTAAAATTATAGAAGAATAAAAGTCTAATCAAATGAGGTATGGTCTGTTAAAACACTTACTTTAAATATAGCTTACATTTGCAGTTTTGGAAAAATTACAAGTGAGGACTTTCTTTTTACCGCCTGTGTATATATTATTTTGCTTACTTCTTTCGCTGAAGATAAGGGTCAATCTTTGAAACTCCATGGAAGGAAAATCCTATAATTTTAAACTTGTATCCACAGTCGATTAATACATTTTTGTCAATTCTAATTTACAGCGTTGAACATCTCTCTCTCTCTCTCTCTCTCTCTCTCTCTCTCTCTCTCTCTCTCTCTATCTATCTATCTCTATATATCTCTCCCTCCATATATATATATATATATACATATATAAGTATACGTATATATATATATATAAGTACATATATGTATATATATGTATATACGTGTGTGTGTATGTGTGTGTGTGTGTTCATGTTTTTTTATTATATATATTTTTATTATATTATATCTATATTATATTTCTCTTTGTCCGCCTGTTTGTTTGTACATCCGTTCCCTTTTTTCAGAAAACTACTCGGGGTGACCTGGGTGAAAATGTGTATGTACCTTTATTAGGATTATGTGCAGCGAGTAAGTACTATGGAATCAGCTCGATGCCCATATAGGGATTAATAGGGATTAATATGGATAAGTGCCGTATATTTCGGCGTAAAAATCGACTGGATAAAGTTTTAAAAAATCATTTTTAAAAAAACAATATTTCATAAGATACCGGGCGTTGCAATCTCTAGCCTAGGGTAAACAAACATGATTTCGTGATGTAGCAGTCGTCTTATACAACGGATACATGATAAATTTATTTAAATTTGCGCCACTTTTATACCTTGTCTTAGTTGACAGTCGCCTTATACTCTGAAATATACGGTATTTAAGTTTTAATTTTTATCGATACTACTGTTGCAATTTTACTAAAATTTAGTGTCGACTCTTTGTATAATAATCATCAAACTAATTTTGATTGTATCCGTTCAATACACAGTTAAAGAGTCATAAGTTTTAGTATGTGTTAAAATAAACGAGCATACTACTGATTAATACGATTCATATTTAATGCAAATGTATGCACACATTTAACCATCAAATATGTATTAAACATTTATTTTAAGTCTACGCTCTATAATTTTTACGCATTTTTAACCAGTATATATGTTTAATACATTTAGTATATATATATATATATATATATATATATATATATATATATATATATATATATATACATATATATTATGTACTCTAATGGGTTAGTTAAAGACTCGCGTTCGTAATTTCGTACAGATTTCTAAGCTCGACAGAACGATTCCTGAGTTCGATAAAGTTCAGTTAAGAAGGTCGAAGGTTACATAGGCTGAAGTCTTGTGCAAATAACATTCAAGATGCGAACAGTAGTCCAAACGATTCAAATAAAAAATATTTGAATATTGTTTAATATTAAGCAAAAGTATTACTATTTTAGCCAAGGTGTAGCGTTTGATATAGGCCTCCATCATTAATACTTTATTTTTTTTTAAACGCCATTAAGTTGCGACGATTTTATTTTCGGTTAATCGACGATATCTCTGTAAGCAAGAACAGTCAAAGGTTAAGTTCAACCCCTAAAAGCAATCCCGACATTTTAGCACTTGTGAAAGGTTTTTTTTTGCATCTGGTAATGCTGACAGAAAGCATCTGTTTACAGAGTATATATCGGTCATAGATAAAGAAACTTTCACGGATTTAAACGAAACGTAGTTCTTTTTCTTTGCCTTTCCCGTGGTAGCGGGTGCTTATGGGAAAACAAAGGATGAAAATACTGGTTATTATTACGAGATAACTCGTTTTTGATTTGACGCACAATGTAGAAACAACGGTTATAATGAAAAATCACGGTTGTGACATGGCTCAAAAACCTTATAACGGAAACGGTTATACGCACCATGCGGATGTGTTGGAATGAAAATACAGTAGTAGACTATTCACCCTGACACCAAAATGAACAGAGTATATGCCATTCTTGAACTTGTCTATTCCTTGTTGATTGCAATATTGTCCTGTGCATTTATAGGAGGCCCACCCTACTAGTCTTTAACTTATCTTTTTGAGAAATAGATTGTTTATTAGTAATTTCATGAAGTGCCCCTACACTGAAATGCTGATAGCGCTGCTCAGACACATTTTTGCCGGTGAGATTGTCCTACCTTCGAAAGCGCTGGCTCATTGATGCCACTTTCAAACCCTCGTGTAGATGGAGATAGTTACTGGCTAAAATGATATTTCACAGTAAAGTTTGATAAATGTATTAGTAATATCTGGTTTGTTATTAACCCTGGTCGACTATGCCAACTTTTTCCGAAGGAGAAAGTTTACAGGGAGTATCAAATTTAGAAACGGACCCCCCAAGTTCATTAATATTCCTGTAATAGGAAGATGACATACGGCGCATTGCATCCCAAATATCCATGTTGTATTGGTTAAACTCCACGCCAATAAAGTTCGACAGACCGTGGTAAACATTTTTAACCAAATATTAAAATATAAAAGGAAACCATGCTGCCATGAATTATATGTTTATAATCGTTTAAAATACTTAAAAACATGCTCAAATGCTTTTAATTATTTTAAACGACTTTAAACGGTTTTAATCGTCTTTTTATTAAATTCATTACCTATTTCTTTTATTTTTTATTATTCTGGAGGATAGATTATGGAGGTCGAAAACGTTCGCGAATGTCTTTTTACAATCGAACAGAATTTCCGAAAACTAGTTCGTCAAAAAGAAAAAAATGATTGTAAGAGAAACAAACAAGAGTTTCTCTGCTTTTTTAATGAAACACAAACACACACACATACACACGCACACACACACACACACACACACACACACACACACACACACACATATATATATATATATATATATATATATATATATACGAGCAAACAGTTAATAATACATGTTAAAAAACACTTTGAAAAAGACTTAAAAACATATTTAATCTAAAAAGAAAACACTTGATAAGCGGATAGCCCTTAATCCGCGGACTTTCGAAGAAATACTTTCCTTCTCATCAGAGGGTAGGAATTAGCAAAATGCGAGATCGGATTTTACATACAAAATATTTGATGAAACAACAAGTAAGTCAAAGATCTTACTTGATAACAAAAAAGTGAAGCAGAGGGAATATGGTGAAGAAAAAGGTGATTACACGTGAATGGATAGTCTGGTGAAAGATAAATAATCTAATGACGGTAAAATCCAAAAATATAACTTAGAGTGAAATTAATTCAATTTCCATTTGCACAAGTAAAATCCAAGGAAATCCCGTAAACTCCACGGATTAAGGACTATCCACTTATCAAGTGTTTCCTTTTCAAATTAAATATGTTTTTAACTATTTTGTAAGTGTTTTTTAACATGTTTTATTAACTGTTCGCTCGTATTATAAGCTCTATCTCCTATTTGGTTGTATCGAGCTTTTACATCTGGCTGAGATAACTTTATAAACATTAATTATTTAATATTTATAATATACTTTACTTTTACCATCTTGGATCATTTTGGTAAATTTAACTGTAATTTATATATATATATATATATATATATATATATATATATATATATATATATATATATATATATATATATACATGGTAGCTTCCTGCAGTTTTTACAGACTATGAATACCCACTGTTATGGAGGCTGTATGGGAGATTTTCGTGGCAAAAGTTGCACAATCTCCAACTACACTTCTGAGTTGGCGTTGTTAAATACCAGTTGCAAGTGGCGGTTCAAGACGATTGAAAACAGTGCCGAGATAAGCGGAGGGCATATACAGCGACTATAAGTCTTAAATGGTAATCTGACGAAAACCGGTATATATATATATATATATATATATATGTATATATATATATATATATATATATATATATATATGTACACGCCCACGCTAAAACCCAACTTCCTTAGTTGAACATTCAATGGATGTATACAGGAAAAAAACGTACCAGCTTAGATGACAAAATGCAGAAACACACTGATAAAAAGGACATAGAGAAAGGAACTGCCCCCAGCAATTATAGGCCTATAACGTTCTTACCCACTATGTGGAAAATACTAACAGTACAATTGAGAGAACAAATCTACCACTCGCCGAATTACCGTGGACTTCTTCCCTAAAGAACAGAAAGGATGCCAAAAGGGAAAAAGAGGAACATATGATCTGCTATACACCGATCAAAAGATCCTAAATGATGTAAAAAAGAAGAAAGAATCGCGCTATGACATCCATCGCCTACAAAAAAGCGTACGACAGGATCACCCAAGCATAAATAATAAAATGCTTAAAAATGTATAAAATACCAAGCGGGATCATCAACGTAATAGAAAATGCAATGAGAACATGGCGACTAGAATTTACAGCTGATGGACAACAAATAACAGAAATGAACATACAAAGAGGCATCTTCCAAAGAGATTCACTATCACTATTACAGTTCATCATAGCCGTGGACAATATACTGAGAAAGTTTTAAGCCCGATACAAGTTTTCGAACACGGAGGACAAAATGGACTACCTGATGTACATGGACGATCTAAAACTTTTTGCAAGGACCGAAAATTAACTAGAGACATTAATAAACACCACCAGTATCTTCAGCCAGGATATCAAAATTGAGTTTGGTATGAAAAAGCGCGCACTACTAGTGAATAGAAAGGGAAAACTAGAGACGATAGAAAGCATAGAAGTACCAAACCAAACGGAAATAAGGGCACTATGGGGAACAAGACATATATAAATGCCTAGGAGTACTGGAAGCAGGCACCATCAAAGCAACAGAAATGAAAGAGAATTGGAAAGGAATACCTCAGAAGAGCAAGTCAATTTCTCGAAACTAAACTATATAACAGACACCTAATAAACGTCATAAATATATGGGAAGCATCACTAGTAAGATACTCTGGGTCGTTCATAGGTTGGGCTAAAGAAGAACTGAGACAGCTCGATCAGAAGTCCAGGAAACTCATAACCATGCAAAACGCACTACACCCAAAGGACAATGTTGATCGACTCTACGTAAAAAGGAATGGCGGGAGAGGACTGGTTTGTATAAAAGACTGTGTTAATGGCACAAAAAAAAAAAGAAGTAGAAAAATACATAATGCAAAACACTGAAAAAATAATCATGACAGCGAGGCAATGAGAAAATCAATAAAACAGAAAACAGAGAGACAAAGGATAAGACAAGAAAAGAAAAGTGGAAAGAGAAACAACAACACGGAAGATTCATAAGGATGACAAAAGATGAGAATAACGAAAACACTTGGACATGGATTCGAAAAGGACACAGAAGCCGAGAAACTGAATCCTAATCACTGCAGCACAAGATAACTCGATAAGAACCAACCACACCCAAGCAAAGATCGACAAAACACAAAAACACAGCAAAGCACACTCTGTGGACAAAGAGACGAAACGATAAACTATATATTAAAAGAATGCAGCGAACTGGCCCAGAAGCAAGGCAAGAACAAACATGACCAAGAGGGAAGGGTAGTACACTGGGAATCATGCAAACAATTGCATCTTAAACACAGAGACAAGTGATACAAACAGAAGCCGGCAACAGTACTTGAAACAAGAATCCCAAAATCCTATGGGACATGGACATACAAACAGACAAACCCATCCAAGCAAGAATACCGGATATTATAATAATTTACAAGAAAGAAAAGTCCTGCCAAACCGTAGACTTTGCTGTTCCAGCTCACAAGAGGCTGGATATCAAAGAAAAGAGAAATACCAATAATAGTAGGAGCATTAGGAACAATCCCGAAAACTTTGAAAAAAGAATGTAAGAAATTGGAATCAAAGAAATGATTGGAAAAATGCAACGAACAACAATAATAAAAACAGTTGAAATACTAAGACACCCCTTGAATGTGGAGACTAACACACAGGAGCAACAAGCGCTTGCCAGACAAACCGCTGCAGAGGCAAAACATGAAGCGCTACATAAAACTAAGTACACTGAAACCGCATATCTATAAGTTCTCTAACCCCACCACCATCCCCCTATCACCACATTACTAAAAAAAGAAAAAAAAGAGTAAGACCAAATAGCTAAGTAGAGTCAAGAAGGAAGGAAATACCAGAGAACTGACCAGACCTTCGCTGGATAAATGCGAAAAATTGCCACTCAAATTCTAGTGAAGATCAATGGCCGCTGCCAACGAGAAATCAATGGCAAGCAGTTGTTGGGATAATGCAAATTCATTTGCAAATGTTATCGAAAGAGGTGGAGATTACTTAAAATCTGGGGAGACTTGTTGTCACTCAGCTTCCAGGGAACACCACAAGCTATTTTCAAGTAGACATCTTTGATGACCTCTGTGAAAGCTCCTTTGAGCCAATAATAATAATAATAATAATAATTAAAAAAAATAAAATAAATAAAAAAAAATAATAATAATAACTTACAGCTATGAAAATTTACGAACACAGAATCTCGAATCGACACCAAAGTGGCATGGCGTGGAATTTTCTAAATTTCAATTATGTTTTCCCTGTTTTCTTCATGGAACAAAAACTTGAAAGAACAAAAACGTTATTTAAAATTTGCTTACGTAGACGGCTTACGAAGGCGCTGGAAAAAAATGAATCACCCAGCTCAGGAATGACGTACACGACGCGACATCCTTTGTTGATTAGAAATATATTTATCATTCCAATGGCGACAAAGTAAGGCGGGCGGGACCTTAGGGAGGGGGCGATTTTGTTCGTTTTCGTTTCTCTCTCCAAAAGAGACATTAGGGTCTAACATTCCGCGTTGAGCGTACAGCGAAATTCAAAAATACGACGCATACCGACAAGACAAGTTGAATAGATCGTACAAGACACGCGAATGGTTGCCCTGAATGCCATTCCAATAACACGATGATGGCGAGTGTTTTCCCTAAAATGGCACACAGAGAAATGGTATGGAAGAAAGAGACCGAAGACCACACAAATACCATTGAAAATAAATGAGATAAAAATAAATAACAGAGTAATCAAAAGAAAGAGTAAGTACCTTTTATTTCGCATATATATATATATATATATATATATATATATATATATATATATATATATTATATTATATATATATATATATATATATATATATATATATATATATATATATATATATATATATATGTAATCATGACGAATCGTAACATGGATAAAACGCGGAATTTGCCATATATATTTTTATAACTTATTATATATATATATATATATATATATATATATATATATATATATATATATATATATGGGCAATGTTTTCTTATAAAAATAATTATATATTTACTAATACATTAAAATAAACTCTGCTCTTTAGACTAAGGGTCTAATTCCTATATATATATATATTTTTATATATGTGTGTGTGTGTGTGTGCTTGCGTGCATGTATGTGTAAATTAAGGGAAATTCTGAATTACAATAGGGAATTACAACCAAATTTTATTGCTTGACAAAAAAGTATAAATAATTATTAAATTTTTTTCGTTAACCCATTGGTCTCCAATGAATGGCCCATCTCATAGGAAGAAATGTGTTAGAAATTAGAAATTTGGCTTATGAACCCATAAATTCAGTATATATATATATATATATATATATATATATATATATATATATATATATATATATATATATGAAACAATTAATCGGATCAAGCCTCATTGGAATCAATTTACTAAACAAAATAAAGCCCGATATACAATACCCACTCCTTTAAAAAAACATTTTAATTCTGCTTAAATTTTAATTAGTTTTGGATTAGATTAATTTATATTTTTAAAAAATTATTAAGTTAAGTCTTACGTTATTTTTCAAATTATTTTGGACTGAATTATCTAGTTCCTATTTGCTTGCCTCCCAAAAAATGCAAAGTTAGGCACAAATGCCGGTTTTTAATGAGGACCCCCCCTCCAAATGGTACTCTGAATTGGAATACAAAATAAAAATATATCTAAGTTATGAAGTATTTCGCTTCCACTGACCAACGACAGAAAAGGAGAAGTGTATTATTAGAATAGATACTACACTTTGTTTCTAGTCAAATACAAAACTTTTTTGACTAGGTTTGCCTTGAACTTTCAATTATTTTAATTGAACTGGCTTTGGTTCTTTTAAGCGTTAGCTACTTGAAAAACGAATCAAAAAATAAAATAATTAAATAAAATTAAATTATAACGACAAAATCAAACGAAAGGTTAAAAGAAAATTCATGCAAGTACACACTGGATCCGATATTTCAATTATACATTTGCATACGTCCAATAAACCCAACCACCTGCTTTTGCAGAAAGTAAAACCATCAGCTCACACTGTAACAAACAATATAATTAGTTGTATTGTCAAATTAAATTGAGCAGTTAATTTGAACGGTTCGATTAAAAAAATCGAGGGAGTTCGTACTACAGAGATGTATCCCATGAAATTCCTCCCAAATTAAGTTGTTGATAAAAATAAACGAAGAATAATGCATATAATTACAAAATGCGAGGTGCCTTGAACTTTTTTGTGTAGGCAGTTAAAATTGTCATAGACCCTTGAAAATTCAGTATGTTATTGTTATAAATCTTATGAGATGACTGATCATTGTTTATGATTTCACGTTCAAACGAACAGCTACAACAGAAATTCGTCGGATCGTCTCGTGTGGTCGGCCTCAATTCGAGATGTGACTAACGCAGTGATGGGAGCCGGCTCAACCGATCAAAGCGATCAACGATGATAGCCGAAACAAGTTCAAGTAAGTGGGAATAAGTACAACTGGAATTGGAATACACCCTACTAAAGCATAATTCTCACAGCTAGTAGATTTCAAAAATGTATGAGGACATTTAGAAGAACGATATGCAATAAAATGTTTTTTTTTTTAAATTTGAAGAAACTCCTACGGAAACATCTTGCATGAATCGATCATCACTGGTTGAGTTGCATAAGAGATTCAAGGAAGGCAGGTAGTCTTTGTGAGATAATGAGATGATGTGGGAGAAAGTCAGAACAACAGAGTTCATAAGAGAAATAGAAAATTTTATGGATAATGACCATCGTGTGTGTACAAAGAAAATAAATGCACAGTTTGATGTCAGTGTGGGAACTGTGCACACAATTATTCGCGAGGAACTGAAGATGCGGAAGATTTGCGCAAAGTTTCTCACAAGCGTTCGCAGAGAATATCAGAAAGAAAGACGTTGTCATGACAGCAGGGAGATAGTTAAGCTGATCAATTCAGACCCCTATAGTCCAGACATTGCTCCCTGTGTTTTCTTGTTATTCCCTAAGTTCAAGAAAAAAACTTTGTCAGGAGACAACTGAGGAGATGAAAGACGCTGTGACGTGGGTCATTGACACGCTCATACAAGACGACTTCCATGAGGCTTTCCAGAAGTTATTGGGACGCTATAACAAGTGCATTGCAGCAGGAGAAATTACTTCGAAGGTGGAGTTTAATGAGTTACTATCAGTTACTATCATCAGATCATGTCAAGCTGGTGTAATCGTAATTATTCTCGACTTTCTTTATTTAGGTTTTGGTTTCGATCTAATCTCGACTATTTTTTACTTGAAAGAAGTGAACTGTTTAGAAAGCACATAATAAACGCATGCACACATCTCAAGTGCTTTCCGCTTTTTACCTCATTTTTTAGGGAATTTTACGTTACGTTTAATACTTACGGTATTTCTGCTTATAATAAATAAAAACCCCGTATTAATTAAAGTATAATATTTATTATTTTACTTACGGGCAACGCTAGGCGATCTGCATGTATGCTTATAAATTATAGTATTTTTCTCGCTCTATAAAGATGCTATTATACACACACACGCGCACACACACACGCGCGCACACACACACACACACACATATATATATGTATATATATATATATATATCTGTGTGTATAAGTGAAATTGTCTCTGTGTGTATTTGTCTGTGTGCATAGCTTTTCCTACCAAATTACTCTGTCTATTTTCAGTCTACAGACTCGAAAATTACTGGCCGAAAACAGATTCAAAAGATTTTCCCAAATGTCAATACCCCTTATGTCAAATTAACATAATCCCGGTTAGATGGTGATGTTGCTGTATAGAATTTCACAAATTATTATGATATTCTAAGTGTAGGAAAGAACTCCTTTGTGATGCGGGTGCAATATTCTTGAGGATCCAGTTTCAAGTTCGATTCAGTCATCAATTATGTAACTCAGTTTAGCAACCATCGGTTGCTTTGGTTCATTACTAACTTGACCGTCAAAAAATGCTTAATCAACAAGTTTTTCATTAAGATACTATACGTGACGTGGTAGTTCTAAAGCTTCTGTAATAGAAGTAAATTATTTCATGGAGCAGAAAGACAAGAAAACTAGACCTATAAATATGCTTTGACAACAAATAAATTGAAATATTGCAACCCATCTAATTCTTTTTTTAGACAACCTAAACAGAGATCGAAGTAAGTATATCTTTAGACAGTAGATGATTTTTGTCATCCAACTCCCTCGAGAATAGACACCAGGTTTTAGTATTTCCAAGCTTGACAGTAGTTTCTCTTCAAAAAATAATAGGGGCAACTAAAAACGTTCTTTGTAATCATCATATGGCTGCTACATCTAAAGCTGCGTGTGTACAAATGCAATGAGTTCATTTTTTTTCAGCTACTGAAAAATGTTCATCACTGATTCTCTGTTATTCAACATAATTAATGGTGCCCCAGCCTTGTGAAAAAACCCTAAAAAGTTTTATTTTATGTCCACTTGTTGATAATTCCATGACAACTTCAAATGCCTTTGCAACTATAAGTTCACGAATGT
Organism: Euprymna scolopes; assembly: GCF_053919585.1. Lineage (NCBI taxonomy): Eukaryota > Metazoa > Mollusca > Cephalopoda > Sepiida > Sepiolidae > Euprymna > Euprymna scolopes. Next base: position 115,939,248 of record NC_136491.1, read on the forward strand.
GATGACGGCAAGGTAATCAGAGAAATTGAAGTCCTAGTTTCTGTTCCAACAATACACATGCACCACAATTCTTGCATATGTTGTTATCGCTTGTGTCAAATGACATTAATATAACTCGGTCTGTAACGTTTCTAGTCATACACAGAAATTAGCGTCTGGTTGGGCTTCACCAGTATCACTTGTGGATTGTGGAACACCGAGTATTTTCATAACTCAGTCTCCTGATAAAATCATTACCAATCTGTCAACTTTCTTATTTCCAAAGAGTGCTGGAAGAAGTTTACCATCCTAAAGGACATTTAGGGTAACATTAAGCAAAAAGCTTCTCTTTATTTCCTGGGCTGCCGTTTCACGTCGTCGAGTTAGTATTGTAGATCGTTTATTCAGAGCTACTTCTCTGTGGTTGTAACCAAGTGCTTCTGCAGCAGCTGCTAGGATGTATGTTGCATTTCAGTCACTTACATTTGTTCTGTCAGGAGCAGCTAAAATTTTGGTCTCATGGCATTCATTGCTCTATAACATTTTATAATTGTTAAGGAGTTGAAACATTGTACAACTAGATCTGGTCTTTCCGCATCATCCGAACTGTAATCACTATATCCTACCATGCTGACTGTAGCAAAATTATTCTTTATTTGTTCATCTACCTGCATTCTCATTTCTGCAAGATGGTTTCTCTCCAGATGTCTACATTCAATCTTATGTGACTTTGAATCAGCAGGACCCATGCAACCTACTCGGCATTTCTCACGCTGTGCTTCTAGACTTTTTTTGTCTTCATCAATCTTGATTATACTCTTCAGCATGTGCAACATGGAATAAGTTATTAAGTGAGTCTGCAAATTCAGCTTCTTTAGCTTTCTGAGTATTTGTCTTCTTGGGACAGTTCTTTTGAGTGAATTCCATTTATTCGTCTTTCAATTTGATTATTTTGTAGTCATGTCGTGTTGGTATTCGGGTTTTTAGCCCGGAACTCCAATAATTCAGATGTTGTATCATAAGCACTGTCTTGTATTGAGTTTTTGATTATTATGCACATCGAAAACTCTTCAGAGAACTTGGCGATTATGAGACAATTTACTTCCAGTTATACATTCGGATGCTGGACTAATAAGCCAGATACCACGTTCGTAAGTTGCATGGTGTTTACGATTTGCAAATTCAGTCATTTTCTAAAATAAAAAAATATAATATTTTTTTATGTTTTGATAGTAACAAAAAATGGAAAGGTAATATGCAGTAGGGTGGCACTTATTTGTGAAGATATGAATTTTCTATCTGTCATCCCACGAAAGTATTAGATATACTTCATCTATCATCCATTTAATGTTTAAATAAAATCAAAAAAGATTTAGAGGTTGCTGAAAGCGGTCAAATTAAGAGTTTCAAGTCAAATCTTTAGTATTCTAATTCCGGTGTTGACCAGTTATATACGTGTTCTTGCTTCTAAAAATTCAATTTTTTGGAGTTATTGATCCACCATTAAACATTGCGGTAAAATTCCAGAAAATCATATAATAATTATTAATTATTAAGTACTTTTATAAGACCAAAAATAAAGGCTAAGACGAATATACGACATTATTTTATGTGAATTTCATTGAGTCCTAGTATATATATATATATATATATATATATATATATATATATATATATATATATATATATACTAGGACTCAATGAAATTCACATAAAATAATGTCGTATATTCGTCTTTCGATGTGTGTGTGTGTGTATATGTATGTATATATATATATATAAATATATATATATATAGTTTTTAAAATATAATAATATTTTAAAAAACAATATATTTTAAAAACAATGTATATGCCGCTCCCATCTGGGGAGTACCAAATTCGCAGAAGTATAAATTATTCCCAACTCACATTTAGGTAAAAATGCACTTTCGCATAAATAATTGAATCCATTCAGAACATATTGCAAAAACAAATCAAATAAACAACATCTCTCTCTTTCTCTCTCTCACGTTATATATATATATATATATATATATATATATATATATATATATATATATATATATATATATATATATATATAAGTGAAAAAGTCTCTGTGTGTGCCTGTCTCTTTGTCTGTGTACATATTCCTACCAAATAACGCTGTCAATTTTCAGTCTAAAGACTCGAAATTATACAACCGTGGTAATCGCTTTTCGGCCAGAAATTTTGTTGTTAAGGGTGAAAGTTCAAGAATCTGACTTTTAAGAACTCTACCAACTTCTCCGTCAATTTTGGATCAAAACATTTGAAATTTTAGACATAGGTTACTTGGATAAAGCTCAAACTTTATCATTTGATCTGAACCCAAAACAATTAATGTTAAGGTGTCATAATTGGGGTCAAATTTAAATAGAAATTGACCTCTGCGGTTTCTACCAAATTACTTAGCCAATTTTTAGTTTAAAAATTTGAAATTTTACATAAAGTTTATTCCGATATAGGGCAAGCTTATTAATCGTTTTTTTTTTTTTTTGCTTAGAATTTGGCTTCCAAGGGGTCAAAGTTCAAGAGATTTATCATTGCGGTCTCTAGCAAATTATTAAGTCAATTTCGGGTCTAAACATTTGAAATTTTACATAAAGGGTATTCAGAGATGCAGCAATTATTTTAATCAGTATTTTGGCGAAAATTCACCTGGCAAGAGGTCCAGTTTACAAAGTTGACCTTTGCAGATTCTATCAAACTCCTCTGCCAAGTTTCGGTCTAAACATATGAACATTTAGATGTAGGTTACTTGGACATGGGGAAAACATTTTAATTCAATTTGAGCACAGATTAATTAATGTTAAGAGGTAAAAATTGGGGTGAAAATTAAATAAAAATTGACGTCTGCGGCCTCCACCAACTTTTCTCTATGGTAGTTTAGAAAGCCCATTATATAGAAAAACATTACTATACATCTTCATACTTTTTAATATATACATATGCACGATAAATGTCGAACGGAGCTTCAATCTATGGTCCTCCCTTTGTAAACATTTTTGAAAACACTCCTCTAGCTACATCAAGTTCAATAATTTGCTCATTCTCTTTCTCTGGCTAAAAATAAACAAAATTCTATGAGCAAAGTTTTTCCTAGAACTTCCCATCTGACTATTACATGCTCGTTTCTTAGTCCTATGTAAATACGCCTTTATCAAGTCGTTTCCTTATATAATTCTACCATAGCCAGGTTTCACCATTACTAATCAACACGGGGTTGCCTTACCGTTTACCTTACACCCATGAACACTTATCCTAGAGTCACCTTCGAGTTTTGTAAATGAGGAATCCATGAGTAAGTATAAAATTCCCAAATTTGAAAAGATGCACCTGGAGAATATTGTAGGTTACATCGGCCAAAACGTACAAAGGCGATGATCATAGTCATCCAAATAAACTAGTTATATATTGATTAACAGTGGATATAGTTTACATGTGATAAAAAAGTAAAACAAAATTTTGATTGATTTGAAATTATATGATTAACTTAAAGCAAACATACAAAATAAATAAACAGTCGCATATATAGAATACAACAATTATTTCATGGTTACATCATGTAAGACTTCTGTTACATACTTATGTTTATATTCTTTTTCAAGCGATATTAGGCATAGTGTCCCTTGAACGTATGGAGTCAGAAGCTGCGGGAAAATGTGAGGATTGGATGTGGTAATAAATATTAAGAGGTTACAATGGCACATTTTAAACATTCTAAATCCTGCTATCAAGAACCTCCCAACTGCAAAACACGGCGGACATTTGATACAACTGTCTACTTTATTAGTCAAGTCTAGAATCTACTTGAAGCACACGACACACTGCTGATACAACTTATAACTTTAATAGTCAAGTAAAAAAATCCAACTGCAAAACAAGACGCTCTATTAGCATAACTCGCTACTTCAAGGGTCAAGTTCAAAATCTAATTGCAAAACACAACGCACAGCTGACACAACTCGCCACTTTAATAGTAAAGTCAAAAACCCAACTGTAAAACACTACGCACAGCTGACACAACTCGCTACTTCGACAGTCATGTCCCAAATCCACCTATTCCTAAAACCAGGCCCATTCTTTATATCAAACCGGAAGCGTCTCATTTCTATATTAAGGAAGCATATAAAAGCCGGTCGTTTCGTTGTTTATTTTTTCTTTTTTTCTCTTCACTCCTTCTGTCTACACGAGATCTTAGAGGTTATCCAAAGATCATATTTCTCACAAATTTAATAATCTAATCTCAGAGAACAGCAAGATAGGTTAACATTAGGTTTACATTTCTGCATGTAAATACAGTGAGTGTAAGGAATTCTGCAGAAATAAGCAAGCTTTTTATTGGACGGTTTCTTAGCCCACAGATTTGTTTTAACCAATCAAATTGCATGTTATAACTAACTGCCGAGAATTTTCTGGGCGCCAAATTCCTTTTTCAGGTACGAATCCGAAAAGACGCAGCGTTGGACACACGTGGATTTCTCACACGAATCGAGGCAGCGAAATTACTTTGCTGCTTCGAGAAGTTTTAAATGCCTAAACGTGGAGCAGAACATTATAATTGCTATTACCAACACCCTTATGTAAGGTGAATTATATTTGCACGCTTGTGCTACAATTTGATGTCTGTCAAGACAAAATTTAGGTCTATGGTTTGACCTGCCTTGTCCGCCATTGGGCTAACAGAAAAGGACTCCTCGTGTATGCCCAGCTAGCAGTATCCACCTTGGAAGACACTTCTACATCTCCAACATGCGCACTACTTCGTCGCGGGAATTCTACCCAGCCTTTATCGAAGACGAACTATTATTCCTTTAGGGGTCGTTACCAGCCCATAGTGGCAGATAGCTGAAGATGACGCATTTTTTTGCAACATGGACCTTTTGTAGTTTAATAAAATTTACATTGATGTCTTAAGGTGAGCTTGTAATTTCTGTTTGGTTTTCTTTCATTCTGCCAGGGGCATAAACCTTGTGAAATACATCTCATATCAGTGAAGCAGCAAACAGAAAAGGAATTCTAAAGTCTAACAGCAAACAGAAAAGGAATTCTAAAGTCTAACAGCAGTGAAGGTTGAAATTGTGCTGCTTGACAACTTAATCAGTATATTTACAAGGATGAGCACAATTTCTATGAATTCGCAACTGAACATTTCATTAAACTACTTGTAAAACAGGCAACGGGGTACAACGTTGGGGGGATGGATATGGGTTAGAGCTTAGTTTATAGTTCGGGGCCTTTTGGATTGGAGAGTTTTTAAACCTTATATAAAAGAGAGAGACATGGCGAATTGTGACGTTGTGTTGTATATTGTAGGAGATAATATTAACAGAGAGATATATTAAACATGCCATGTGTTATCTAGTGGATGTGAGATATTGTTCTTTTAACATACAGATAATAAACGAATACATCGTATGTATGTTGTTAAGCCAGGAGGACATAAGATTGACGTGTAAACTGAGTCATGTTGTATCAGACTTATCACACGAGATATTTTTACAGTTCATATATAAGAATAATAATATATGCTTCATACCTTTTTTCTTGAAGAGTTTTTTATCTTCCCGCTGCTCAGTGACGAACCACGAAATGATCAGCATCATCCAATTGAGACATCTATTCTTACTTGTGAAACCATAAAACAACTATTTATATTTTTATAATATAAATTTATTACAGTTGTCTCAAATGGTTTTCACAATATCTGCAGTTCGTCCACGTTTTATATTCTTACAGCCCGCTCCTAGCTGTCTGTCCACCTCTGTCTAGACCGTCTGTCCTCTTTGGTGGTACAAACAACGCTCCGAATCTTTCCAATACTAACTACATCACGTGTTCTCTTACGTCATCACATTACGTGTCTCCTACCAACCTAATCTTCACATCTAGTTATTTGTTTATTCAAACCCCAAAATAATGTTTACATCTATTTTCTATTTTCACATTCTTTTTGCGATTACCACGTCAATCATTTCTTCCCCAATTTAATTGTTTATTCTTCTAATCATAATACATGATCCAGCGACCATCCGTCGCTAAAACAATTTAATAATAATAACAATAACAATAATAATAATGTTTTGACACTTGACCGCGCTTGCCACAGTTAACACAGATACTACGCTATGATCACAGCCTAAAAGGGTCATAACATTACAGTTGAGCCAATTGTGACATTGTAGATTATATGCTACTTCCAGGTGTGAGAAATTTGTAGAACGATCAATCGGGCCCTCAATTTTTAAAGCAGCTTTAAATATTTGAACATACATTCTACCGATGTATATTTAAATATTAATATTTCAATGCAGCAGAAAATGACACTGCCGAGTGTCAAGTACGTTTGCTAGTACACTATATTAAAAGTGTGCATTGTCTTTATCGGAAGTCGTCAGAATGATGAATCTTTTCGAGGAAGACAAAAACTTTTTGTTATCTGCAATAAATTTAAGTTTCTTTGTGTTTTTCTTCGATTTTTTCTTTTTATTTTAGCTTTTCGTTTTATTTGTTTATTTATTTATTTTTTTTTTTGCTTAGTTTCCCGGCTTTTATAAAAAGATTTATGTTTAGCTGGTGAAGTGAAAATTATGTCCCTCGCCTGTTAAAGAGATTTCCTTCTTGTTAATGAAAAGCTCACACGGGGGTTAGGGTTAGGTTTAGGGTTAGCGTTGTAGGCGCATAATAGAATCGACTAATATTTGCAATAAGCTCACTATGATGTGCAGAAAGATATGGCTTCAGATGAAATAAAGATTATTCGACCTTTTTCATAAACAGACTAGAGAAAAACAGTTGTTTAAATAATAGTAATAATAATAATAATAGTAATAATAATAATAATAATAATAATAATAATAATAATAATAATAAAGACAGTGAAATCAACAAGGAAACTCTCAACACAAACCTACGAATAATGGCAAGCTTGAGAGTACCAGGTCATAACTAATACGCATACTGGTTTCAAAACTTATAACACTACATTTTCTCGTCCATAAATGTTCTTATATCTACCAAGTTGATCTTAAAAGTAGCATAAATAGATTATCCAATTTTGTTTATTTTCACTTAATGAGAGGGGAATCTATCACCATACTTTCCCTAAAACCTGTCAACGGGACTTTTAAGTATAATACTTAATAAAATCATAATTTATGTATTTAAAACAAAAATTATGGACATGAGTCAATGCATTGTGGATGCGTTATTGGTAGCTCTCCTTACTCTCGCTGCTCTTTATTTGTCCTTCAGTCCTCATTTTTAAATGAGTGATTTCTCTGACATAGGGGGGAGAAAAAGCTGTGTCCTAGGTTGGCAGTTTTTTGCATGAACAGTCGCCAGAGATGTCGGAAGTTTTCTGTTTCTAAGTCTATCCTTAGCACCTCTCCTTAAGCCAACGTTTAAACAGTTTGGTAAGTATGGGGGCAAGTTCTGGTTGTAGCTTTTTTAACACTATAATTGGAATACCGTCAGGGCCAGTTGCTTTACTGGAACCAAGGTTCTTGATTAGCTTGGCGACCTCACGCACATATATGTGTATGTTACCTTGCGTGTTGTGTGTTGTAGGAGGTAATACGGGGAGTTGATGGCCTTCGTCGCATATGGTAGAATTTGCTGCAAAGTTCTTGGAAAATAGTGTGGCCTTGTCGGATGCTGACGAGATGACCTCTGGTCCATTGATAATGGGTGGGATAGAACGATCGCTTCTGTTTAGGATCCTATTCGTCAAAACTGGTGGGAACCAAGCCGCAGCTCAGCTACTTTGGATTTGACGGACTGAGCATATAGCTCTCTTGCATTTTTTATTACTCTTTTACAGTGGTTGCTGGCGGTCCTGAAAGCAGCTTTAGTCTCAGTGCATCTATTTCGTTGGTAGCTATGAAAAAAGTAGTTTCTGGGCGCGATGGCAGCAGCACATTCAGGGGAGAACCATGGCTGACTGTTAGGTTTTTGTTGGAATTATTTGGATGGTATGAATTGGTCTATGCCTACAAGGTAATATTCGGTCGGGTCTGATATTATAGAGGTCACATCTTTTTTAAACATGGAATGGAGAGGTAGATCAGATATAAATGTACGGAAGCTATCCCAGTCAGCCATAGAGAATCGGTATACAGTACGGTGGAGAGGTACGTTTGTAGACTTATTATATCTCATTTTTATCTTAACTGAGCCCACGGAGTGGTCGGAGGATCTCAGAGCATAGCGCAGGGGAATGGGAGATAAAAAGGTCTAGAAAGCTTTCGTACTGACCGGTAGTATCAGGCTCACGGGTGGGCTCGCGAACAATTTGAGTAAGGTCATAGGCAATATCAATATCATGACAGAACCTCCTCTCATTATCAGTCTTCTTTGAGTGGGTCAGTCATTCCACATTATGGACATTGAAGTCACCGCAAATGTGAATATTAGCCGCGGGATGGGCAGATAGGATGTGGTCAATTTTCTCCGATATACTCTTAAAGATAGTAACTCTGCTGTTGTGGGGGCGATAGAGGGCCAATATAAATGCGCTGATGTAAGCAAGTGCAACCCGGAAGCACATATAAGGTAAATTAGGGACTTCTCTGGAGACATCACTGCCACACGGGAAGCCATCTTTAATGTAGGCACATATTCCATGCCCATGGCAATCTTGGGGTCAGATTTAGATATTAAGTTAGAGTATCATTTAATTATGAACTGATCTAGGGAGGTGATCGGCCCTATTCCAGTTTCGCTTAGAAAGAATATGTCTGGTTTCGTCTCCTGTAATTGTGTTTCAACCTCTGGAAGGGTGGAACGTAGACCTCTGACGTCGGAGAAGGACACCTGGTAGTAGGGGTCTACGTTGGAGGATGCGGTTCTAGGTTTATTCGTGTTGTTTTTTTAGAGATATTTCATGTTGAGAATTTTGGGATTTGTTACTGCTACTTAAAGGGTATGATTGGGTGGGTAGGGGTGGGGAGTTAATGCTTTTATTTATCTTTTTTTTTTGCTTTATATACCTCGAGGAAGAACCTTCGAGCTTCAGTTTATAATTAAGTTCCAATAATGGGAATTGTGAAATCGGCTTATGTTTTTGGATTGGAGATGTACTGAGACTAAAGCCGCTTTCAGGACTGCCATCAATCACTGTAAAAAAGTAATAAAGAACATGAAACAGTTGTATGCTCAGTCCGTAAAGTCCAAATTAGCTGAGCAGTTTTGGCAAATAGCAAACAGAATCCTAAACAGAAACGTGTGATCTATCCCAACCATTATCAATGAATCTGAAGTAATCTCGTTAGCACCAGACAAAGCCAAACTTTTTGCCAAGAACTTTGTAGCTAATTCAACTCAATGCGACCAAGGCCGCCAACCCCCAATATTTCCTCCTGTATCAGAAAACAAGCTATGTGACATACAAATATGTGTACGGTATGTTGTCAAGCTAATCAAAAACCTTGATTCCACTAAAGCAACTGGCCCTGACGGCATTCCAATTATAGTGCTTAAAAAACTTTAACCAGAACTAGCATTTATACTTACAAAGCTGTTTAAGCGTTGTCGTAAGGAGAATTGCTTCCCAACACCCTGGAAAATTTCATCAGTATGCCCTGTATTTAAGAATCCAGGTGATAGCTCATCTCCCTCTCAGTGCAGGCCAAATAAGTCTCCTGTGCGTCATGAGTAAGTTGCTAGAATCTGTGTTAAATAGAGAAGTAGTCTCATAGGATTAGCGAATCTCTCGACGGAGGCTACCTTTCTAGGGCAATTGCTCTTGATATATCAAAGGCCTTTGATATGGTGTGGTATAAAGGATGTCTTCACAAGATCTCTAGCTACGGTATAGCTGGAAATGTTTACTCAATTATTAAATCATTTCACTCTTATAGGTTCATAAGAGTAGTAGTTGATTGGCAAAAGTCAGAAGCTCACGCCATTAATGCAGGAGTCCCTCAGGGGTCCATACTATGCCCAACTATCTTCCTGATTTACATTAATGATCTTCCACATCACATCTTTACATCATTCATTGATATTTATGCTAATGACACTACCATCTATGGTAGAACATCAAAGACTGTAAACGACCAAGTTCTTTCTTATTCTCTCTCCCCTGATCTTGAGCATGTGGTACAATGGGAAAAGAGGTGGCTGGTTACTTTTAATGCATCTAAAACTAAGCTTCTATGTTTACATCATAAACGCCCTGATCCCCATCTGGCATCAATTAAAATGAATAGCTCTCGTCCTGGGGAGGCTTCATGTTTTGACAAGCTTCTGGGCTTGCCCTTTACGCTTGACCTGAAATGGAACACGTATATCAAATCCGTTGCCAAGGTCGCTGGAAAAATTGTGGGATCTTCTATCGATCCTGTAGATATCTCACTGCTGATGCAATTCTCTATCTATATAAGAACCAGGTAATCCAAGGATGGAGTACTGTTGCCACATCTTGGCAGGAGCTGCTAGAAAGGACTTGTCCTGCCTTGATAGAGTTCAAAATAGACTTTGTAGTCTCGTAGGAAATGTCCTTTTCTCTTCCCTGCAACCTCTATCTCACAGAAGAGATGTTGCGAGTTTGTCTCAGCTTTATCGTTATTCTCATGGTAAATGCTCGCCTGAGCTTCAATCTATGGTCCCCCTTGCCAAACTTTCACAAGAAACACTCGTCTAGCTGAAAACACTATCAATAATCCCCTCACTCTTTATCTGTGCCTAAACTGAAACGTAGATTCCATAAACAAATCTTCTTTCTTAGAACTGCACGCCTGTGGAACTGTGTTCCGTTTTCTTGTTTTCCAGCTGACTAGAATCTGATTGTCTTCAAGTCCAACCTAAACTTTTTGATGATCCGTTCCACTTAAGTTAACAAAGTGACCGAATTTCCAGTACTAACCATTACTATATTGTCCAATTGACTACTGTACACTCTTAACCCTTATACTCGAGTGGTCCCTGGGTCTTGATAAGTGGCGATGCCTATGTTAAAAAAAATAAAAAAAGGAACGTATATTATATATAACATATAAAATTGAGGGTGTGAAGATTGAAGTATTATGACTGTTAGTTTAATGTCAATATTAAAACATGTTACATACTTTTCTATATAAAAAAATCAAAAATGGTAAATGAGAAGAGGAAAGAATATAAAATATTATGTTATAATAACAACATGCACAATCCTTAAATAATATGAAATAAATCTTCAAATATTATTGTAAATAATAAGTTAATTAATAATTTAATAAATCTAATAAATCTAAATAATAATTTAATTAATAATTTAATAAATCTTCAAATATTATTGTAAATAATAAGTTAATTAATAATTTTATAAATCTTCAAATATCATTGCAAATAATAAGTGAATTAATTAATTAAAAAAATAAATTAATATACGATCTTATATGTTCTTTTAAAATTTTTTTAAGTGGAAATGATTTCTTCAAGATAAAAATGTATTAAAAAATTAACTCGTTTGGGTAATGATTATTGATAATTGATTGAAGTATATGAGTATAAACTATTTACAGAGGGAAATAAAAATATCTTTTAGAGTCAAACTTTGAAAATTAACTAAATAAAAATAAAGAAATATATAAAATAAATAAATTAATAAGGTAAGCGTACTTAAGTAGATAAGATTAAATATTAAGCTGATAAGGTTTTAAAATAATATTTTCATTAATGGATATTAATTGAAATACAATAAAATTGAACAAAATATACAAATGATTTAATTAATATATGATTAATAAAAGTAAAATATATGTCGATAGTAAAAAAAAAAATAATAATTATACAAAAGAATAGCTTAAAGGCTGTCAAATACTTTATTATTACTTTTGAATTATGCATAAAATATAAAATAAGTATGTGATCTAATTTCAATATAGAAGAATGCAATTAAATAATGAAAATTAGTATTTATATTAATTTTATCAATTAGATGAGATAAAATAGAATTATTTAAATATAACTAATAAAATACAAACTTGTCGTTTATTTAAATATCAAATATAATTTAACATAGGTAACTGATTAATAAAATTCTTAAATATATATTAATTTTTAATAAATATATAAGTGTGAATATTATTTATTTTTTATTAATAATATAATCAATTATTAATATAAATTGGATAATTAAATAAATAATATATAATAAAAAAGATTAAACTCAACAAATATATTATTTATTAATATATTAAAAATCGTTTATTATAACTAGGTTTAATTAAGTTAAATAACCAATTTTAATGTAAACGTGAATTATCGATCTTTTATTGTGTTTAAACAAATTACTATAAAATATTATAAAGTAAATATTTACATTAAAATTAAGTAAGATTAATATGCACATAATTAGATGATAATAAAAGAATTAAAATTTATTTAATTATAAATTTAATTAAAATGGATATAAAAATAAAATATGTATCGATGAATAATTGAGATAAAATAAAAAATTGAATTAACCGGAAATAAAATACATAATTTTGTAATTAGTTTTATATAAATGTAAAAGAATTAAAATTTATTTAATTGTAAATTTAATTAAATTAGTTATAAAAATAAAATATGTATGGATGAATAATTTAGATAAAACCAACAATTGAATTAACCAGAAATAAAATACATAATTTTGTAATTATTTTTGTATAAATACAAATAAATATATAGACATATGTTATATATAACATTTATTGATATTATCTAAGTATGTGTAGATTAATTATAAAGACCAAATTAATAAAATAAAAAATAGTATATTTTTAATTGTGCATACAAAAATTAATACATATATGCAAATTTAAATTTTTGCGACTTTACTTAAAAATTCAAAATGGCGTAATAAAAAATAAAAGATAATTGCAACTTGGCTTCCAATTTTCGGATTTTTAAATTATTCTCAAATGCATTTATTTTTTTCTTAATGGATTGATAGTTGCTATTTTTTCGACGAGTTAAGGAGAGAATAGATTCATTGATTGATATAATAATTAAGTGAAATAATTTGCGCTACGAAACAGTTTGTTATATGCTCTGAATTTACATTGAGCTTCATAAATAAAGGATTGTATATAAAAAAATAAAATATAATATTTCGACTGAAATATGTATATATATATATATATATATATATATATATACATATATATATGTATGGATAAAAAATCAATACGAAAAATGTATAAATGTTTATATCTTTTCTGTATTTTTTCCTGTGTGTTGACGTTTAGGAATACAAAAAGTCTTTTGAAAAAAAACAAGAATGTTTCCTTCAAAAGCACATAATTTTCGACCGATCCTTCGATCTTCCTCAGTGTGAATGTGAAGGAAACATTCTTGTTTTTTTCAAAAGACTTTTTGCATTCCTACACGTCAACACACAGGAAATAAATACAGAAAAGATATAAACATTTATATATTTTTTGTATTGATTTTTTATTCATACACATTTAAATATATTAAAAAGGAATACACGTGGATACAACATGCAATTCGGACTATATATATATATATATATATATATATATATATATTGTGAAAAATACAAACTAGATTACATTACAATTTACGTTGTAAGCCTCGTAGCCACGTGCCCACAATAGTATTTATATTATAAATGCCATAAACCAAGCTTTGGTATCCGTCACATATTTGTATAATTAAACTATCTTTCTTTGATTTAATTTAATTTAAGGTGTGCCGGCTTGGAAAAGAGTCTTTTTATAACGCATGTGTTTTGCACAGCTACGGACAGGTCCTAGTCTTTCCGCACCGATGAGTTGTAATACAACGAAACAGTAAAGCATTCGAATGATTATATATTAAGACCCTTGTCTTTGAGTTGAGCACTATCGTAAATGTATCCTACTCGCTGCTTATTTAACGATTAAGCGTAGCTTGCTGTTTGTAATCAAACTAGTAGCTCGAGCATTGTAAAGCAATGGGTGAATATTTATTTAATGCACATTTGATGGGACATTTACGAGCACCAATCCATGGCCTACTAATTAAAACTCTCGCCTATCAACGCGATGGTTGTAGGTTCAATTCAAGGCTAGGGAAAGATGATGATAGTCTAGCCGCACTGATTAGTTGTGATATAGCGAAACAGTACTGTATGTGGATGACTATACACACACACACACACATATATATACATACATATATATATATATATGTGTGTGTGTGTGTGTGTGTGTGTGTGTGTGTGTGTGCTAATATTATAGATTTATCTTTTTGAAAATTGTAAAAGAATCACCATGGAAATCATGATACTATTATGAAAATGATCAGATTTTTTTTATTTCAATATTACAAAGCTTTTGAGGAGGAACGTTAACTTTTCAACTTTGAACACTTCTCGGTGCAAGTGTCATCCGATGACTTCCCGTGTCCAAACAGGATTATCTTCCCAACGTGAAACTGTAATTTTGAACCACACAAACAATGATACCAATTGTTATTACTATCTATTTAACGCAGTCGCACCTTTTCTATTCTAATTACCTCAAAGCACAAGAAATTTGTTCAACCTATTTGTCATTTTGTCTAAATATGATCTTTCTTATCTCGGAAAAAACATCTTATGCATTAAAATCTTGAAATAGTATATCACTTGACTTGTCAAAAATTGAATATTATAAAATATAGAAAACAAATAGGTCGTCCGGCGTTATTCTGTCGTAACATACGCTTAAATATGATATTTTAATTCACACAGATTTCGTACTTATTATTATAGAGACAATTCTTCACTTATTATTATATTGTACCCAATATATAGGAATGATTCTAAAAGTTTAAAAATAATGATTTGGGAGCCATCAGTTAGAATCCAACCCAAAATATTTAGCGGTACGATTTTATTTGTTACATTCCGAGCAAACAAAAGATGGATAAAGAAACTTTAAAATTAACAGACTTTAACGTATGAATGTATATTTGCGCATATGTAGAAGTAACACGTTTAGTCGACTTACGCCTGCCAAGTTACAATTTTTTACACATTTTGAACCCCTTAGCAGCTATTTGTAACGTTTAGTCGACTTACGCCTGCCAAGTTACAATTTTTTTACCAATTTTGACCCCTTGGCAGCTATTTGTAACATTTAGTCGACTTACGCCTGCCAAGTTACAATTTTTTTACCAATTTTGACCCCTTAGCAGCTATTTGTAACGTTTAAAATATAAATCGGATTTGTTCCATACGTTCAAATCCTCTGTTCATCAAGTTTGAAGACAGTAGACTAAAAATTGAAAAAGGAATGTGGTACAGACATGTAGATAGATTGGGACTCATCGCTATGCATCGGGAGAAAGCTTCACATGCCCATCCGCAGTTGCTTAGTACACAATATATTGTAGTTTATGTTGGAGTGTAGGGAAACTCATGATTTTATGAAATTATTTCATACGTAACGTATTGAATTAAAGTTTAAAATAATTTTATATATAATGTATTGAATTAAAGTTAAAAATACAATGTTAGGTATCGAAGATCCGTTGTGCTCTAAACATAACCATTCATTCCGAACATTGATTTTATATGCCGGGACTTATTGCTTTGGTGGTAATAAAACTTTGCGAAAGCACTTGTGATGCTAGGCTGTATAAGGTTTTTACTTTGATCAAAATCGTCTCTTTCTTTTTTAATAAGGAAAGAATTTTCACACAGACACAGGCAAAGTTCCTTTTACATGGTAGTATATATATATATATATATATATATATATATATATATATATATATATATATATATATATATATATATATACTAGCAAAAGTACCCGTCGTATACTGGGCTCCAAAACGCCTACAGAAAATGGACTCTGATTTATGAAAGTATGATAGGTGATGAAAAGGAAGGGTTGTAAAGAGATAGCTTCGAATTTGGGGGTATCAAAACCAAAGTAAAATATGATGAAAGTAAAAATAAAATAGATAAACCCCATAATTTATTATACCATACCTGTTCACACTGAAACATTTATCACAATATTCTGTAGATCTATATTAAAAAAAAACTTGTTGAACTTTGTGACATATTTCCATTCTATGGAGGTCAGACGCGAACGAACACCCCATAATTTTATTATACCATATTTCTTCAAACTGAAACATAATTATTTAAGTATACTTACGCAGATAGATATGAAAAGTCTTTATTAAAATTTGTGCCTATTTCCATTCTATGGAGGCCAGGCGCGAACGCAGACCCCACAATTTTATTATATGATCCCTATTTAATTTAAAACATACTTATCAAAGTATTATTATGTACATCTATATCAAAAACACTTGTAAACGTTTTTTTTTATTTTTAAATTTTTGATTTCCATACTTTGTGGACCAGGCGCGTACGCAGACCCCACAATTTTAACGAACCAATGTTCTGATAGATAAAACATACCCATTCCTGTGTCTCAATACATCTTCTACCATTATATGTGATTAGTTTTCTATACACACACACACAGACGTTCAGTTTTATATTATATATATATAATTATATATATATATCATATTATATCATATTATATATATCATATTATATCATATTATATATATGTATATATATATATATATATATATATATATATATATATATATATATTGTTTATATCCGTTAGAACCGCTGAGTGAAAGTTGAAGAGTATAATACGTATAAATACGTTTGAAGCCGAAAACTGCAACACGAATTTTTTTATAAATCAAACAAGTGTTTATTTTTAAGAAATATATTTCGGAGTAAGATTCCTTTGTCAATATTTTTTTTGCTCTTTTTCTTCGACATGATGTAAGGCGGAAGATAGTTCGATGAAGAGTCACCGTGATGTTGTAAACTGCGGGTTTTTTATGAAGCCGGATAATTGACGCGTTGTCGCGCATTTTGAAAATCTGGGTAGTTTTTTTATATCCGTTAGAAACGCTGAGTTAAATTTGAAGAGTAAAATACGTATAAATACGTTTGAAGCCAAAAACTGCAACGCGAATTTTTTTTATAAAATAAACGAATGTTTATTTTTTAAGAAATATATTTCGGAGTAAGACTCCTTTGTCAATATTATGTTGCAGGTTTTTGGCTTCAAACGTATTTATGCGTATTTTATTCTTCAAATTTCACTCAGCGCTTCTAACGGATATAAACAAGAAAAAACAACTACCCAGATTTTGAAAATGCGCAACAACGCGCAACTTATCCGGCTTCATAAAAAACCCGCAGTTAACAACATTACGTGGAATCTCCATCGAACTATTTTCCACTCTACAAAATGTCGAAGAAAAAGAGAGAAAAAAGATTGACAAAGGAGTCTTACTCCGAAATATATTTCTTAAAAAAATAAACACTCGTTTATTTTATAAAAAAATTCGCGTTGCAGTTTTTGGCTTCAAACGTATTTATACGTATTATATATATATATGTATATACATATATATATATATATATGTATGTATATATATATATATTAATAATTTTTGTAGATATAAAATTTAATAATGGCTGAAAAAAAAACAATTAACATGATGGATTTAAAAAATGAACATAAAAAGTTCTTGCTACCCGAGTTTTTCTCCCTGCTCAACAGAGCTAAATCGAGTAAAATTGTGATTAAAAAATTGCCATTAATATAGCGGGGGAAAAGGATATAATTAAAAAAAAAAATAAACGGCAGAATATTAACAAAAAATCATATTAAGTCCTAAGTGATTTTCACTTTGTTTGTAAAAAGAAGGTCTAAAGGACTTAATAAAAATGCTTTCTGGAGTTTTTAAATAAAAAGGGGAGTTTGATCTGCTTAAGATCATGAACATGTCGACACTTAAGTTTGTGACACAATCACGAGTATTTATTTATAAGGTATTCGCAGATCGCAGACCCATATGTATTATTCAGAACGTCATAACGAATCTTTGACGGTACGTGTCGTTTTAAACCAGGGCAAAAATGGGGCACTTTGGCAGCATAAAAATAGTAATTGCTTCAGAGTTGCCTACATTGACCAATTAACTTAAATGAAGCGTCAGGTCAGATACTACATCTTGATCGTAACCAGTACGCAAAGATCAACAGTGAAAAAGCAAGCCTTTTTTCTGTTTATTTACAAAGAAAACACAACTTTGTTTTATATATATATATATATATCTTTTTTATATGGGTCGTGGAATTGCATTAATTTGCAAAAGAGCTTGCTAATTTGCATATTCTTTTAAACATTCATTTTTTTTATTAATTACCTATTAGTATTTTCGGTTTTCTTTTGGGATATTAATCTTTAGTTTACTATTACGTGTAATTATATTCATGCATATATTCTACATGATTTATACTTGCGTAATATTCGCTTAAAAAGATTATAGTAAACACAAACATCTTTCCATATATATTTATGTATGCGTATCTATCTATATATATATATATATATATATATATATATATATATATATATATATATATATATATGTTCAAAATTTTTTCCGACCAAACTCTTTCTAGAGTTTTTGGTCTGCAGACATTAAACTTAATATATACGGTATTCGGACGCCATGCGAAATTTCGTATTTGGGTTTAAGCCGGGGAAAATCGGTGCAAAAATGTGGAAATTAAAATAAATGGAATTTGCCAAGTGAAGGTCGAACGACGCGATTACGAATATGCATAGGTAACGTTATAGCTATTGTTTAATGTTTTAATTTTTTGCCTTGCAGCAGATATATCTTCATAGCTCAGCCATTGACTTCAAAGGATAAATCAGTAGTAAGCTAAAAGTTTTGATTTCGATTCTCAGTTGTGGCGCACGTGTCATTTTAAAAAAAATTTTGTTAACTTTTTAAATCATTTTTTTTATATATATTGGATAATATAATTAAAAATACGAAATCTATATTTATCAAAATATCGTATTAAAGCGTATTTTACGAGCGGGCAACGCCGGGAGATCTAGTAATTATATAGGTTTATTTTATTATTGGAAAAATTACACAGACGGTTAATTTAATTATACTATTTACAATATTATGAAGGCCGCATCATTCTACTGGCCGCCGGGGAAAATGTTATGCTAGAGAAGAGTCCAAAAGATAGATATGTCAACTGCCCCCTGAGAAGGGAATCTTTGAAATAACATTACATATTATTATTATCTCTGCCAGATAAGAAAACGTCAATTTATATGATAATAATTTGCCTGCTAAAAAGAGAAAGAGAGAGAGAGAAAGAGAGAGTGAAAGAGGGAGGGAGGAAGGAAGAGATAGATAGATAGATAAATAAATAGAGAGAGAGAGATAGAGAGAGAGTAGCTTTGCTATATTCCCGTCTTATTATAAGGAAATGCAAATGCTAAGAAACACGAGCGTACGGGACTCTCATCCTCGTATTCAAGAGAGTATTGCATGCGATTCGATATAGGCTTATATGCATTGCAGAAGTATTGCATGCGTATCGACCTACTTATTTTGCGTCTCGAACGTTATTCCTTTACAAGAAATAACGTCTCACCGTTACAAAATACATATTTTTAAATCCTGACTTTGTTATTCTTATAGTACAAACAAAACCATTGAATACCTTTCGTCATATTTACTGTAAACTTTTGTATGTTTCATAAGGGGGTACAATAAACAAGGTTATTTCAAAGCGCAAAGACACACCAGCATACGATAAATAAATAAAGCTTTATTGAAATAAAGAATTATTGAGAGATATATTCCAATAAAGCGTTATAAAACTTATAACGCTTTTAATAGTTACATTTGCATATACATACATACATGCATATATATATATATATATATATATATATATACATATATATATATGTGTGTGTGTGTGTGTGTGTAATTGGAGAAAATATCGGAATTAAAGAAAAAGGTTAATAAAAATACTTTTCGAATTCGAAAACGATGAATTACAAATATAGACATTTATTTATAGATAAATATGCTTATCCAGATTTAAAAGACTCAATATCAGAGATAGAGCCTAATACAAGTAATAGACGTCACGCTATTGTAGAATTAAATTCACAATATTTTATTGAAAACAAGGAATACGAGAAAAAGCAAGAAAAATCGTTTATTCCACGGAGTTTTAGATACGCGCTTCTCCTCAGAGGAAAAAACGGTGGCAAAAGAAATATATGAATAAAAACCTAATTTTGCTGGTTAGTGCAATTTTGAAAAAAGGAAGTTATAAAAGATTTTGAATGAAAGTAAACGTTAATTGGGGAAAAATACTCAGCATACTATCCATTAATTTGTTGCAGAAATCCAGTGAGAGTATGAGTTTCCTATTGGGAATTCATTGGGATTCAAAAATGTGTTCGTTTGAGTCTCTTTAAAAATATCCAGGGATGAAGAAAAATGACATATTCTTGTAGATGAGTTTTGTGTTGAAAAGTGGGGGTAAAACTCATTCCATGGAAGATATATGTTAAAGTGTAGAGAAGCGCGCGAGGATTTATATTGATGATATAGGCTTCAAACGGAGAAGAAATAAAAAAAAATAGCTTGATAATGTTTTTTTTTCCTCTGAGGAGGAGAGCTTGTCTCTGAAAATCCATGGAATAAGGGATTTTCTCACTTTTTTTCGCATTCCTTGCTTTGAATAAAATATTGTGCTACGAATAATAGGGCATGCTCAGTATGATGGAAACAAAGTTTACAGCCATGGTTATAGTCTTTGGCGTGGTTTCAAGTGAGGACCACAAGATGCCACCTTAAATCTTCGAAGTCAGCTTGAAAGTCAACACCAAAGTATACTTGGGTTTGATGAGGGTGTTACATAATTAGGTGGCCGCTGGCAGACCCTGGGTGTGGTAGCACAACTTGACCCCGGCCCACAAATCCAAGGAGATCCAGGCTTGGCTTCAGAAGGAGCGCTTCGACTTTGTACCTTACTCTCAATGGCCCCCTCCTCCTAGACATTAACCCGCTAGACAACTTCGTTTGGTCACACGTCGGGAACATCACCAAGATTACCTCCCGCAACACCAAAGCCAGCCTGATCACCCCCATCCGCCGAGTATTCACCGAGCTCCTGCCGGCGCTTGTGGAAAAAGCATGCCCTAGTTCTGACTCGTATCGAGGCGGTGATTGAGGCTGAAGGCGGCTATATTGAATAGATGTCAGCTCTACAACATAATCAAGTTACCTGAATAGATTTATCAGCTAAATTTTAAAATAAAAGTGTAGCGTTTTTTTTTTTTGTGTAGCACTTTTCTTGTTCCACTCTGTACACGTTCTGCTACACAGAAGAAAAGGGTGTGAGCCACCTGACATTCAGTTATGAAGTTGGGCGACGGCTATTATACAATGCGACACAATTGAACGAGAAATGACAAATCTGTAAACAGCTGAATATTCAGTGTAGCATCAAATCTTTTGAAACATATACGAGAAAGAATAGTTTGAAATAAGCCATACACATTCCATTATGACTATGAAATTTCTATAGCTACGTATACAAAGAAAGAAGCTGTTAAGATTGATATAGTGATATAAGACGAAAGAGAGAAAGTAGCAACCCCAGTTTAAGTATCTGTCAGTAATGATGAAGGCCTTAACAGAGCTGAGAGATTGAAGATAACGAAATGACAAAACTGAAACTGGAATCTTACGAGGATCCTCATTATTCCAGTAATTATAGGAGTAAGCGAACTCATGAAAAAGACTGTGAATATAACCTGCGAATCAAGTGTAAGAGAACTACAAACACTCGCATTCAAGGGAACAGTTAGAATCTTTAAAAAATTTCCTTCGGTTTGAGTGATAAAAATAGTAGGCAAATGTCTGGCATCCGTTAGAATGCCCAATTACCAGTAAAAGAAAAATTATAAGAAACCTCAGACCAAGTGAGAAACAGTACAGAGATTTTTAATTACTAAAATGGAGAGTAAGAATGACATAATTGACAGTTTAGATCAACAATAAGGCACCATTCCTGGGTGTTTTTGTTCTCTCTGTACAAGAATTTGTCAGGACAACTGATACGGGAATAAGCCATCCTCCAAGTAAACCCTGACAAAATATTCAAAATAATATATTCGAAGCTCAAATAAGATCCGCTTAATACGGCTCTAGACTGGCTCATACAATGAATTGTGTACATTCCTCGGGTGACGTTTCCTCAAGTGACAGTCATAAGTAAGGTAGTCTACAATGTAACATAAGCACATGCATGGAACAGAGGCACGATTGTGAAATACAGATTAAGTGTTTTCTATCCTTTCCGAGTAGAAGAGTTAAGCGGTAGCTGCATTAACTCACGTTCCAATATTAATCTATGTAAGGTCGTACCAGTGATTTATAGCTGAATATGATAGCGTTGCTATCCATCCGTTCTACTTAAAACAAATACAAGTGTTTAGAAAATCTAGTATACGGGACTGACGTGGTGTTTTGAGGAATTTTCTAATCAGGTAAAGCATTCAGATTTTTGTAGCAGGAGTAACAGTGTTTTATTATTGGTAATCACTTGAGATTGATACTTTGTATATTTATTTATCTATTTGCTGACTGTTTTCCTCATCATAGTTCCTCGTCATAGCTGTTGTTTCACAACGTTTCGGCAAACGGCCTTCATCGCGACGGGATTGAAATGCTGAATCTCGTAACTGTATTTTCAGTAATTACTGCCTTCCATAATTGCCGTCGTCTCACCGCATTTTAACACGTTTTAACTACCTGAGAAAGGCCGGAGGAATTGTTGGTCGAAATGTCGTGAAACCACAACAATAAAGATGAGGATTACAGCCCGCAAATACATAAAATGACAGTGTGTTCTATATTCTCATTTTAGTCCAAGATGCCAGGCTGAAGTTTGAACGTTTTAGCCCATCAAGATGAAGTATATCGGCCAGGATAATTGGTTAACGAAATTTTTTTTGTTGTCATATAAAAGTTACATTCTTATTTGAGCAACATATGTGATCATTCTATTAAGTGTTGGAGGCCATTACCAAATTCAACCATCTCAGATGCGATTGCATTTGGTAACTATTTTATGATATGTCTGCTCTGTTGTCATGACACCATCCTCTCAGGCATCACCTTCTCGTTTTTATTGGTGTGGGTCAAGGTAGTGCAGTATCTACGCTATCGTTTCAGGCATTATCTCCTCCTTTGGGAAGAGGTAGTATGTATATGTTCATTCGTCATAATATAATACTCCCAGGCATTATTTCCCCTTTTGAGTGTATGTGTATGCTAGGGGGGGGTAAGTATATATCCATATATTCACAGTTAAAAATACATAACTAGAATGAGAATTTTTATAGGTACATGTATGTATCTCTTGTACATCCGCAATGTTGCAATGTTATTTGAATGCTCTATCGCCGGGAACTATATGGACCTTTGTTTTTGTTAATGGAATATATGATAATATCAACTATACGTCCAGAAATTCCGTACCGGTTAATTAAAAGGTTAATTCTTCTACTGAAATCTTACAAAACCAAGAAAATACCATAATAAATGTAAACTAATATTTAATGGTTTACTGAAGAGCAGAAAATAGCTGCTTTGATTTCTGAGAACAAACTTAAGAATGAAGCACACCAGAGGAAGGTTTATATAGGAATAAAGGGAGTGAAAGATATTTTATTAAAACAACAAGCTACAAAAATAGTGGTAAGGCAACTGGTCCAGGCGAAGGTAAGCACTGAATAGAATCGGCGTCCATGTAGAAATTAGCGCACCTGTACAATTAGAACTTGCCAGCTAGAGTGCGTGGTTTACTCTCTACGTGGCTTACTTCAAAAGATATCCAGGTGTGAAGATATTCTAATGCGTAGGACTGTAATTCTAGTGATAAAAAGAGTACCGCATTGGTACCGGCATTTCCTTGCTTTTAGCCACATATACTGATTTATAAAGAACGGTTCCAATTTCAAAATGTCCACATTAACGTTGTTTTAGTGAGTGATGCGATAGCAATTTCGGAGTACACACGTTCACTTTGTTTAATCATTTTGGCTCAGCTGTAAACACCAATTGTTTTAATCAACATTCGTCATACCCGATGCCAGATATTCACACGTCATCTCATACACTCAAACACAGGGTTTATTTTTACTATTCTAACTACTCTTTTAAGTGCAATAGTTCCTATCTCTTGTACACGTGGTTCATCGGTACATGTGCCAGGTAGTTTTTGATATTGTTTTCCATGAGTCTAGTTTCTTCTACAGGAATGATAAAAAAGTCTTAATAAATAAGTTTCTTTTCATATAGTACTGAAGACTATGGCATTAAAGGATACTTTGGAAAAAAGAGAGTTTGAATATGATTACATGTCCTACAATTTTTAATCCTTTAACATACAAACCTTGTCTCTTCTCCCGATATCCTACTTCTTGGGCTCATACCTGGACAAAAGCGTAGAAAAGTACTCAGTTTTTTTTATTGCGGAATGTATTTTTTTTATTTCTGATTGTTTAGGCATGTTTCGATGATTTTTGTTTGTTTGTTTGTTTGTTTGTTTGTTTGTTCCACTGTTGTTGTTGTTGTTGTTGTTGTTGTTGTGTCTTCTTTTATTTGTGCTGCGAAATAGACTTTGTTCATTGTCCAGTGCGGAGGGAAGACAAACAATAAAGAAACGAAGAATTCGCATTTGTCAGTAATCTGTACACTTACACTCAATAACCCACATGAGCGCACCGGTCAGTTCACATGAAGATCATGAACAAAAGAACTTTGTCTCCTCGTTTCATCTAAAATCATCTAATATCGCATCGGGATGGTAGGTGTGTTCTAAAGAAGAAAAGACCTTACCATCTATCCACCTACAAGAATTCATTCTTTAGAATTGGATTTCCTCAATTCGTTGCGTAATTTCAGATTATATATATATATATATATATATATATATATATATATATATTATATATATATATATATATATATATATAGGAACACCCACATATTGGACTGTTCCGCAGTATCATAGTCCATAAGTGCGGCTAGACTACCTCAGCCAGGTTTGAACGCTGACTTTAAGAAACAAGCTTGGCGACAGTCGGCGCTCGTAACCATAACGCTATTCGGTTGAGGCTATGATGGATATGTGGAATAACAATATTTAAGCAATCTTAGCGTGAAAACATTACAAGATCATTCGTTGATTACCACATTTACAGTGCAAGACGAACGTTTTATTATCTCTCTCTCTCTCTCTCTCTGTATATATATATATATATATATATATATATATATATATATATATATATATATATATACTAGTAGTTAAATCCGACTTTGCTCGGGCCCTATGTACTGTTCATAACTTTATGTGCAAATGTATATATATATATATATATATATATATATATATATATATATATATATATATATTAAAAAGTTTGACTGATGTCTAGGAACCCTAGATCTGGAATTTCATAAGCTTAGACCCAAAATTGGCGGGGGTGTTTGGGAGAGGCTGCAAAGGTCAACTCTTTTAACTTTGACTCCTTGGCAACCAAATTTTCACTCAAAAACAAACTAAAAAGTATAATGCAGTTCTGAATACTCTTTATGTAAAATTTCAAGTTTTTAGACCCGTAATTGGCGTTATAGTTTGTAAGAGACCGCAAAGGTCAAATCTTTAGAACTTTGACCCCTTAGCAGCCAAATTTTTAGGTCAAAAACTGATTTAAAAGCGTGCCCTATGTCTGAATCCACTTTATGTTAAATTTCAAATGTTTAGACTAAAAATTGGTGTAGTAATTTGGTAGAGACCGCAGAGGTCATTTTTTGTAAAACTTTGACCCCATTAACTTTTTTGTTTTGGGCTCAAATCAAATTAAAATGTTTGATCCATATCCAAGTGACCTACATCTTACATTTCAAGTCGTTCGACCCAAAATTAGCGAGTCTGTAAACAGAAAATTGACAGAGTAGTTTGTAAGGAAATGTAAACACACAAACACACAGACAATTTTACTTATATATATATATACACACATATATATATATACATATATATACACATATATATACATATATATATAAAGAATGGCTATATATATATATATATATATATAAAGAATGGCTATATATATATATATATATGTATAAAGAATGGCTTTTAAAATAATAATATTATTTCAGCACGGTAACAGAAGTGCACACGTACCAAAAACAAAGGGTAATAATTCCTTTCCGTGTTTACAAAATGGGAGCTCGATTTAATATAACGGTGAAACTAAAAAGTGAGAACCCATTTTTTTCATTCAAGCATTATTAAATACAACGGAGTTAGTTTGCTTTATGGTTCTTTTCTTAATTTTTTTCGATATTCTGTTAAATCTTTTTTTATATAAAATAAAACATATTGATAAAAGTTCCATAATTATCACAAGTGCTTTCGGTTCGACAGGAAATCATCTTTATGTGAAATATATTAAATTGATGGGGTAAAAGTGAACGGGAGCAAAAAAAATTTAAAAATCGAAAAGGAGAATACACAATAAATTGTACCGCGTGGTGGGAGGTTAAAAGCTTATAAAAAGTCGATTAAAAGTCGGTTAAAAACTAAGTCGATTAAAAATCTGAGTTTTAAAATCTACAAGTACATGAGGCAATATTAATAAATCACGTCGTTTAAGCGCTACGTCGTGCATTTTAATACGTTGTTGCTACTGTTGCTCTACTCGAATACCATTTTAGTAGTTGGGCTCTAATATAAGATATCTCGAGAATTTTTAATTTTTTAATTTTTTGCGTGTTGTAAAATTTTTGTATTATCAACAAATATGTGTCTAAGATTGGAAGGGCAGTAATGTTCTTTATTACATGCTGGTATATGGCGTTAGTGTTGTTTAAATACATAATATGTTGGCGAAACAATGTATAGGTGTGTGTGTGTATATATATATATATGCATATATATATATTAAGACAGCATACTAATATATATATATATTAATATGTATGTATATATATATATATATATATATATATATATATAAAGATTGCATATATATATTTGTAGTAATCCACATACAGTAGTGTTTCGTTGAATCACAACTCATCACTGCGGCTAAACTAGCACCTCTCCCAAGCCGAGACCATCGCGTTGACAGTCGCCAGTTCTACCCATTACGGGAGAGGCGCGTGTAAATAACCTTACAAATGTCCATTTTAAACAAACATTTGCCCACCACTTGTATAATGCTCAAACCGCTTGTTTACAAACAAACAGCGAGCCGCGCATTTTCAGCAATAATGCAATTAATAGAACATTACTAGTCGAATATAAATGTAAGCTTCAGTCCAATAAACGTACTACTGTTTATATTCATCCCAAACAAGTAAAAAAAGTTCGATACGACAAGGGGAAGTAGAGATTAATGCCATAAACATAAATAAAACAGTAAATCAAATAATTACATGTACAAATATATATTTCGACGGATAAATAAAAAAGGCGGTGGAATATCCTTATTTCGCGGAGTTTCAAAGAATGTAAGGTTCTTCTCATCAGATGATAGAAACTGGTTAGCAGATCATATATATAGCGGAGCTAAAATCTACGGGTGTTTGCACTTTCGGGAACTGCATTTTATGATAATGGTCATAAAATTCTTGTAAAATAATGTTTGCATATAGTGTTTGCGTAAAATAATATTTGGAAATAATGTTCGTAAAAAATTTGTCAGGGAGTACAAACAAGCAAGAAAGAGGGGGGGAAGGAAAAGAAAAAAAAAGAAACATTTCATACCGGGCTAGTTGAGTCTAAGATGTGATGTTGTCCTTTGTAAATATCATGAAGCGAAAGATGAATGTATCCGTTTCATAAAATGGTGCTCTAATTAGTATCAAGAAATTTTTAATCATTATTGCATGTCAGAAAGTATTTTAATGGTAAATGCTCTGACGAACTGCAAGCACTTGTTTCCCGACGACGTAAATACCATCGACAAACTCGACAGGCAGCTAAATCCCACCCCCACACAGTAGAGATCCCTAGATGTAAAACAGCTTTCTACCGTGTTTTGACAAGCTTCTGGGTTTGACCTTTACTCCTGATCTGAAATGGAAGACGTACATCAAGTCTGTTGCCAAGGTCACTGGAAAGATGGTGGGATCCTTCTACCGCTCCAGAAGATATCTCACTGCTGATGCAATTATCTATCTGTATAAAAGCCAAGTACGTCCAAGGATGGAATACTGCTGCTATATTTGGGCAGGAGCTTCTAAAAACAGCCTATCCTATCCTGCCTTGACAGAGTACAAAATAGACTTCGTGGCTTAGTGGGGGATGCCCTTTTCCCTACCCTGCAACCTCTCTCCCACAGAAGAGACGTTGCGAGCATATCCTTGTTTTATCGTTATTTCCATGGCAGGTGCTCGTCTGAACTCCAATCTCTGGTCCCCCCTCGCCAATCTTTCATGAAAAACACCCGTCTAGCTAAATCCACTGTGAAAAATTTCCACCACTCTTTATCTGTGCCAAATCAAAACGTGGATTCCATGAACAAAGCTTCTTTCTTAGAACTGCACGCCTGTGGAACTCTGTTCCGTCTGCCTGCTTCCCACCTGACTACAACTTGGATGTCTTCAAGTCCAACGTTAACAAATTCCTAATGAACTGCCCCCTTAAGTAAACACTTCATCAAATCTCCACACTAACGTACTGTACTTGCAATAACCCTTATCCCTGAGTGGCTTCCGGGCCTTGATAAGTTGTGACCACCATGTAAAATAAAAAAAACTCCAGTAGTTTCTTCCCCAGAACCGCTAGACTTTGGAATTCTATTGTAGGTCTCTGCTTCCCTCCACTGTACATGCAGAAGTTCAAGTGTAATGTGAACCGACATCTTGCTGCTCAACTTCCTACAAGTATTTTAATTTAAGCTTATATCCCTGATAGTAGCCCCCTGCACCAAAGTGGCAATATGCCTTGTTTGGGGTGAAAATGTAATAAAAAAACAAAAAACAACAACAAAAAAACTTACGTGTGAGATATTGAAGACAATAATAGAAAATAATAATAGAAAAGGAAATTAAGAGAGCGTCAATTAACAAAGCGTCCACGTTGTATCATAGTTATGGCCCGAAGATAACTTATCATAATTTAGTAATATGGCACATGTACTAGTTTTAAACTAGAAATTAAGATTAGTAAAATAGGAAGTTCCCAGTGTGTATTAAGTTAACACGTCAAGGAAAATGACGAAGGAGGACAGGAGTAAAAATAGATGTAGAAAAGAAAATATAGGAAACGGCTTTACATCACAGCTATTACAATCTAGACACTTCAAGACTTAAACTTTTGCTGTTATTAAGTGTCAGCAAATCTGCTTTACTGAAAAGAACTCTGAGGTAGCTTAAGTCTAATTATATATATATATATATATATATATATATATATATATATATATATATATATATATATATATCTCACGAATGAGATAAAGCCGAAATTAATAATAATACTTTTTTTTGGGCTGTTAGGCGGCGATGGAAGTTTAGATAAGGAATGTTTTTGTTTCCAGTTGATTATGGTACATGTTATACAGAAAAGGGATACTCCTTTTTAAACGACGGTGCTATAACCTACGGTGAACAGACAAGATACATTAGGTGTGGTTTGCGCTGCTTTTTCTAATATGTGATTGCTCTTGTCCGTTTTTTACAGGAATCAACTGTAGATTTATGGGTCTGTTATTTCAGCGTTGGGAAGACATTATAAAATCAAATCAGGATCAAACTAAATTTTCGCCATTGTTTTGTAACGTTTTAGAAGTAACTGAAAGTTTTACAGTACATATATTTTAAAATAAGAAAAAAACACACACAATGAATGCAAACTGTTATCATCTGTATATTAATACGATAGCGTGTGTGTTCTTTTGTGTGTCACGCTTTCCAGCAAATTTGGTCGGTTGAGATTTAATTCTGGAATAGACGTAATTTCGGAATACACATTTACGAACGCTCCAGACTGCATTCGATTAGTGTCTTGTCACTGTTATACTTTTTTTTAATTCTATAAAATTTAGGGGTTTATCTTTCAAAAGTTGTTAAGAAATAATTGAGTTTAAATTATTCCGTAATAAAAAAAACGATAACACAAATCTCTCGGCCGGTGGGAACAAAAATTGAGCAGTTATTTGTTTTTTTCATTGTTTAATTTTTTACATTTGTTTATTGAAAGAGAGAGAGAGAGAGAGAGAGAGAGAGGACAAGAGAGAGACGCTGATGTCTTTGTTAATTAAAATATTATTGCTATTACTCCAACATTTACATGTAAACAAAAGCCAGGATGCATATCTGTTATGAACCATCGAAATTAGCAACACGGTATTAGCGAAACGAAACTGGTTTTGTACATAAAATATTTTTTATAAAAACATTTAATCTAACACACACACACATATATGTATCATATGACAGTTCTTTTTCTAAATAAATTGTTTTATTACAACATATTTTAACTAAAATAGTTTCATGAAAAACTGTTTTTGATACATAAAATATTTTAATCTATATAATAATAATGGCAAGCGATCTACGAAAGATTAATGCAAGCAACAGTAAACGCAGTCACTAGTTTTGTCTTCCCTGCCCTAACCTCTCGAACCAAAGGTTCTAAAGTCCTTCGCCACCCTTACTCAAGGCACGCCATGCTGGTCTATCTTCTGCTAGCTTCTCCACACATACACATCGATGCCAAGAGCGATCAGATCCCGTTTGAAGCTCAGCACCGGGCGACCCCGGCGTCGTGTTTCATTTGCCAGTTTTGTATCCTTGGCTATCGGGCATTCTGTGCAGATGTCCAAGTCAACTCAACTGTCGGATCTTGAGTGTCTGGAACAAGGAGCGGCTGCCGGCACGTCTTAGCACCTCTTCATTGGTGATTCTATCCCACCAATTGATGCCCGTGATATGTCGCAAGCATCGGAAATGGTAGACGTTTATTTTTTTCTCGTGACGAGCATACCTGGTCCAAGTCTCTGCTCCATACAGTAGGGTACTCAGAACACAGCATTCGTAGATGCGGCATTTTGTGCGAGAAGTGAGGTATTTATTGAACTATGCTCTTTCACGTAGTCGGCTGAAAGTAGACGCTGCTCTACCTATGCGTGTTTGTAGCTCCTGTTCAATGGATACTCCCTTGTTGATGTTGGATCCAAGATACGCAAAGTTCTCAACCATCTCTAGTTCATAGCCATTGATGGTGATTGGTGATGCGTCGCACTGGTGCATCACGACTGCCCTCTTCACACTGATTACCAGTGCGAACTCCGCACAAGCTCAATTTGTCAAGCAGCCGCTGGAGTCCACTTGCGGAGTGCGAGACCAATGCAGCAGCATCTGCAAACAGCAGCTCAAGTATTAGAACTCTTCGAATCTTGGTTTAATCTATATATTAATACGATAGCGTGTGTGTTATTTTCCGTGTCACATTTTTTTTCCAAGTGTCTGTCGTTTAATTGTTATGCCTTTCCATTTCTTGTAATAAATACTTTTACCAAGAATTCTTCATCAGTTTTTGTTTCGGTTTCGATTGAAGCTGAAAGAACTCAAGTTATATATACATACATTCTTTTTTCTTCATAAGTTTCGTTTTGATTCAAGTCATATGAATACATTTTTATTTTTGAACTCACAAGTTTATAATATATAAGAATGTGTCGAAAATTGACTCTTATATTAATATATACGAAATCTGCATAAATAAAAATATTATATTTAAGCATATTTTACGACCAGGCTATGCCGGGCGTTCCTGCTAACTTAGATATTATACTTTTACAGTTTTAACAAAAGAATTACAATAATATCAGGTCATCTCCATTTACGCTGAACATCCACAAAAATGCTAACATCAATATATTACATATGAAAGAGTCCATTGTGGAATTTCCACAGGTCCAGCTAGTTAGCAACAATTATAAGCACTGTTATGTAAAAATGAAATACAGCAAGTTTAAAGAAAATAGAGGAAAGAAAGAATTTTAACTCACGAGTTTTAGATTTCGCACACATAACAACTTTGACTTCTGCAGCCACGAAGTGTCAACAAAAACTTATGCTGCTAGATACGATTCTCATTTGTCGAGAGAAAACACATTGCGACGTTGCAATATTTTCATTTATATAAAAAAAGAGTCGTACTGATACTGGAATGCATTATTCAAATTATTCAAATAATAAAAAATAAAACTAGGGAACGATAATAAATAATAATATATAGAAGGGAATATATATATATATATATATATATATACATATATATATATATTCCCTTCTATATATTATTATTTATTATCGAGCCAGAGATGTCTCGTGTCGCGGGGTTCGAATCGTTCTACTGGTAGTAATCGTGACCCCCTGCACTGAAGAATCCCGAAAGGATGAAACACTAGTGTATGTAGGTATTTAATTATTATAGTAAAAAAAATAATTATGACAGCCCCTTTAAGAAATTCGTTTCTTATCGTTGAGCACTTTCAGTTGAATTAAAAGTTGGTCAATTTAGCTCTTATGCGTAGATCATCGTATAACGATTTGATCACTGTCTGCCTGACGTAATGAACATTTAAATTAAAATGTTTAAAATTCAACGCTATTTCACACGGTTAATAGTAGCCGAATGGATACGGCCTCCGCTAATCGAGCCAGGGATGTCTCGTGTCGCGGGGTTCGAATCGTTCGACCGGTAGTAATCGTGACACCCTGCACTGAAGAATCCCGAAAGGATGAAACACTAGTGTCTGTAGGTATTTAATTATTATAGTAAAAAAAATAATTATATATATATATATATAAATATATATAAAGTGAAATTGTCTGTGTGTGTGTATGTCAGTATGTTTGACACAAAGGGTATTGAGATTTTTGAAAAATATTTTTATCAGTTTTCAACCAGAAATTTGGCTGTCAAGTTATCAAAGTTCAACGATTTGACCTTTGAAAACTCCACCAAACTGCTCCGCTACGTTTTGGTCTAAATACTTTAAATTTTAAATGTAGGTTACGTGGACATCGATCAGTCATTTTTGGTTTTCTTTAGATTACAGAAAAATAAAATAAGCTATAAGGGTTCGTAAAAATACATTGGTCTAAATATTTGAAATTTTACATAAATTATATTCAGACATAAGGCAAGCTTTTTAATCGGTTCTCAGCCGATAAAATTTGCTACCAAGCGGTCAAAATTCACAAGATTTTACCTTTGCGGTCTCTAGCAAACTTTTCAGCAAATTTTGAGTCTAAATATTTGGAATTTTACATAAAGGGTATTTAAGTATGCAGCAAGCGTTTTACTCAGTTTAGGGGCGAAAATTTGGCCGCCAAAAGGTCAAAATTGAAAGAGTTGACTTTTCTCCGGCAATTTAAGTTCTAAACACCAAATTTTCGCCCAAAGACTGATTAAAAAAGCTTGCTGCCTGTCTGAATACCCTTTATGTAAAATTTCAAATATTTATACCCAAAAGTTGATGAATAGTTTGCTAGAGACCCCAAAGATCAAATCTTCTGAACTTTGATCCATAGGCACCCAAAATTTCGGCAAAAAACGAGTAAAACGCTTTCCTGATGGCTGAATACACATTATGTAACAATTCAAAAGTTTAGACCAAAATTTGGCTGGGTAATTACGTAGATACCCCAGAGTCAAATCATAGTAAAAAGTTTGCAGCATGTCCAATCAACCTACATCTAAAATTTCAAGTGCTTAAACCGAAAATTGAAGGGGGAGTTTGTTAGAGTTTTCAAAGGTCAAATCGTTTAACTTTCACATTTTGCAGCTAAATTTCAGTCTAAAAAGCGATTAAAAAGGTTTTCCCAAATCTCAATATTCCTTATGTCGAATTTAGAGTCGGTATACTGAAAATTGACAGAATATTTTTTAGGGAAAAGTACACACAGAGACACAAACAGAGAAAATTTCACTTCTATCTATCTATCTATCTATCTCTCTATCTATCTATGTATCTATCTATCTATACATATATTTTATATATATATATATATATATACACATATATATACAGACACGCACACACACATACATATATATATATATTTATCTTGAATAAAATTAGATTAAATTCTTGTGCACATAAGATCTGCATGTAAAAAAATCAACAAAATCTCTATATAAGTCTAAAAGCGATAAAAATAGCACTAAAAATGATCTAGGACTTCGTGGCGAAACGTTTAACGCACCATAACATAATACACATAGTCTTAGGTCTGATGCCTAGAAACAGTCAAGCTATGCTGACTAGAAATAGGATCTCGATATATGGATGTCGGTAGTTTAATGTTTAATAAATAATATAATTTAATAAATAAATACTATTTGTTTAAATCAATCTGTCTCTGTCTGTCTGTCTGTCTGTCTGTCTGTCTCTCTCTCTCTCTCTCTATCTCTCTATATATATATATGCTTATGCTCATATCTATGTATAACCAGATGTACATCGAACGAAAGTATTGCGCCTATATACCCACGAATGAACTTAGACTTAAATCTATCCAGACGAATATGTCTATACCAATAACTGTCTGTATAACTAGGTGTGTATGTGTGTGTATGCACGCACGTGTACATCCACGTGGGCGTCCGTGTGTACACGGGGTACCGATGTGTATGTGCACGTGCCTGTGTATGCGTGTGTGGATGTGAGAGTATAGATGCCCGCTGCCTGCTGTCCACATAGTGTGTAAGAGCGTGCAGCTGTGTATATATGTCGATGTATGTGCTCACGAGTATTGGTATCTGCACGCGCGCACGCGCTTGAACGTATGCGTGGGGTGCTAGTATGCCTGAATCAATATGCGCATATGGGACCGTATAATCGCCTCCTTGGGGGCAGAGGCGTCGATGTATGTATGTATGTATGTATGTATCTGTGCATGTGCGCATCCATGCCTACGCACGCGCACCCAATCTTAGCACCTTAAAGAAAATTTGACGCAAGTGAGAACAACGCAGGTGTCTATGCATGCAGGCGCACATATGCACATATATTTGCACGCCAGGGCGGGCATGTATGTGTAACTGTGACCGTTTCTTTTAAGTATATATGTGTGTACGTACGCATGTGTGGACCCTTTCCGAACAATTAACAACAAAATAAAAATTAAAAATAATAAACCGAATCATAGCCCCCGCCTCCAAACATAAGCGAACACCCAACAGCTCAAGACATACTTACCAAGAAATCACCTCATCAACGAGACGCTAAAAACTTTAACACTAAGACTCGAATTTTAAAGTAACCCCCTCCTCCCATCCCCATATACTCCCCTTCCCCTCATGTATCCCTATGCCCTCAGCCACACCAGAAATGAACTTCCCAGACCCTCCCCCACAAGTTCCTTAAACCCCAAAACTAAAACATTACGCCCCCCACCTTCCCTCCTTGTTCCCTTCCTCGCTTACTCTTCTGCCCTCCTCGCAACCCCCCCTGACCTCATTCACTCTTCCACTCTTTCATCCCAAAATAGCGAATATTTCTGTAAAAGTCTGAGGACGCTACAGACGGCAAAAAAAACAGCCGTGTAGCCGAAACAATAATGTAACTTAACAGAAACATACGGTAATAAAAATAAAACGTATATATATATATATATATATATATATATATATATATATATATATATATATATATATATATATACACTTCTCTTTTGGCTTGGCTGTACCATTATGCGGTTACTGCTTTTCATTTTTATATTTTGTTAATATTTTTTCTGTTCAGGGTTTATGAAGAAAAGTGTGCATACTTCTTCGAAAAAACAACATGACATGACCTTTGTTTTTTATTTATCATTTCTATCTATTTTTTGTTTTATTCTGCTCTTTTGAATTACAACCCTCTTCCCTACCTTCTCACCTTATCCTTTCATTCTTTCTCTATCTTATATAACGGCCGTTTCGAATCCCCAACACACTCTTTGTTTATTGCCCCCTACCTTCATCCCTATGAATCCTCGGGACATTCGGTGCTTGTGGGGGTCGTTCGACGATTTTTGCACTGATCCACCTGCTTCTTCACCTTAAAACGTTAGGCGTTGCCCTCTTGTAGACGGCACACGAACGTCGAAATGAGAAAAAGAGAGAAAACAGAAAAGATAAGAAGAACGAAAGTGAAAGAAAAAAGAAAATGGTAGAAAATAAAATAAGGAACTTGAAAGATGCAGGAAACAAGGGGAAAAAGTAAAGAAAGAAAGAAATGTGAAAAAAGAAAGAAAGGAAAATTAGAAAGGTGGATAATAGAAAATAAGAAAAATGACGAGAGAATAGAAAAAGAAAGAATAAAAGAAAGAATCCAAGAATGAAAAAAAACTAAAAATAAGAAAAAGAAAAGAACATGCAAATAAAAAGGGAAAAATTATCATGTTTTATTTATTTATTTTTCTTTCAATTTGAGAATGAGGTTTGATAATTCCTTTTATTTGGATTTTTCAAACTACGGTTCTCATATTGCCGAATGCTGGACACCTCGTCTTACACGGTACCTTTTAAATTTCTTTATTTGGTGAGATTTGACGTCTTTGAGTTCGTGTTTATATGATAGATCAAGTTATTCTTGGATGCAGGAATTTTTCCTCAATCAGTGATATACTTTCCAACAAGAGTGCGAGATCCGTTTGAGATTTTTGTTTGTAATTATTTTTCCTTTCCACACCTGTTATAGATTATGTCTCTGACGCGCTAATTCTTCTTGGTCGTATCGTCCTTTGTGTTCTCCTCAAAATGACCGCTAATCGCAACGTTAAATCTTGTCGCACTTGTTATTGTTAGATACTTACATCAACTGAAGTTGTTGGAAATTCTTGTCAGTAGTTATGTTGCTAGTCTCAGTTAATTTTAAGAAATACTATTATTGCATGTGTTCTTAGAATTGTTTGATCTATTCTCTGCTTCATTTGTTACAGCTCATTTGACTTGTTTGGCTCCTTGATCTAGTAGTTTTCGTTCAATTTACTGTTTAGCGATTTATTCAAATAGATCGTATTCCAATAGCTTAATTTCAAGAAATGTAAGTTTGTGAAACGCTTTTATAGCTAACTATTTTCCTTCTACTCAGAGCCTTGATCTTTTTGAACTAATGTCAATAGGAATCTGTCTTTCCGAGGCTCATTTTTTTGTCGCTGTTATTGTTAGCTACTTACACCAAAATGCGTTGTCTCGAGCGATTTCCATAAAGACAATTATTAAAATACATTTAACTTACATTAGTATTTTGAGATAAAACAACAAACAAGAAAAACTATTTTTTATAATGCATTCTTATATTACTAGATCACGAGTTTATATAAGGTTTGCTTATAAAGGCAATCATAACATTTAGACAAGGTGTCTAGAGAAATTCAATAATCCTGGTCACACATTGCGAGAATAGAACATTTGATCTCTCAATCTCTTCCTGTTAGAGAGAGAGAGCAACAGAACAGAAGTCTAAATCATTGATCACATACTTGGGTTGAAGCAAAAGGTTAAAATTTATTTCGAACACATCGAGCAGCGTCTATAAAGAACCATCCCATATATATATATATATATATATATATATATATATATATATATATATATATATATATATATATATATATATGTTTGGAGGTACAGAATTTATATAGTTTTGAATAAAATAGGCGGAAGTTTCTACAGAGCTCTTTCAGTTATAATCTCATCAGGAGAAAATCGATAGCGTACAAAATAATATTATGTATTCTGGTTATGTTGGGCGAACATGCTTGCATCTTTTGACTCGTATAAACCAGCATGTTCCATCGAAGATCAGACAAGGGAGGATGGGGTCCGATGGTCTCCCACCTTCTGCAGCCTTGGACTGCTATTGGCCAGCATTTGGTTGACAACCCGTGATGTGCCGATAGATATAAAATAGAATGGCTCGAGATGCTACATAGAGCGGACTCCAGAAAGTATTTAACGATTTTTGAGTCTGTCTCTATTACGGTGCGTCAACCTTCTTTGTGCCGGCAAAAGGAAACATCAAACGCATTGTTTCTCTTTGGGTAACTTTGAATCTTTTCTCCCATTTTTTAATATTTTTCCCTCGTTTTGCCAATATTTTAATCGTTTTTAAACGTTAATAAATTTATTTTAGTGTCTCCGTACTTTTGGCACATTCAATAAGTTCTCCATTAGAACTCTTTATTTTCGACATAATATTATTTTGTACGCTATCGATTTTCTCCTGATAAGATGATAGCCGAAAGAGCTCTTGAGAAACTTCCGGCAATTTTATTCAAAACTATATATATATATATATATATATATATATATATATATATATATATATATATATATATATATATATATATATATATATATATATATAAAGGGTTTTAGGGGTAAAAAACTTTATTGAAGTTTTAAAAAGGATAAGTGGAGTCATTATTAGAATTTTGAGGAAGATCGATCGGGGGAGAAAAATTATTGACACGAAAATAGTCAAAAGACTATTCGACTACAATAAAAAAGAAGAAACTCGAGGTCACGAGATTACGTCGACAGCGTTAAAAAAAAAAAACAATTTACACATAATTGAAAATGGAGGCGAAGGGAGGGGTGAAACACCCCCAAAAAATTTATAAAAGACGAAAGATACCTCGAGGTTCTTTTTTCTTTTTTTATTTTAGTCGAATAGTCTTTTGACTATTTTTTCGTGTCTATTAATTGTTTTTCTCCTCAAAATTCTAACAATGTCTCCACTTATCTTTTTAAAACTTTAATATATATGCCCCCCCCCAAAAAAAAACAGAGAGTATTCAATTGTTTTTCTGAGTAGTTTACAGTCAACGGAGAAAAAAAGGCCAAAGACCCTAGTGTTTTGATGTCATGTTTTGAAAATAATAAACTAGTGATGACCAAAGTTTCATTTAATTCGGACAAAACACTAAGAAATGGGGCCTAATTAGAGTTGGGCCAGTCTGTTAGGGTCATCCTATATATATATATATATATATATATATATATATATATATGTATATATATATGTATATATATATATATATATATATATATATATATATATATATATTTGTTTATGGGAGACACAACGTTGTCAGGGATTGATCAGCGAATACGTCACACTCCCATACTTTTATTATCGGTAACATAGGTCAAATCGCTCATTTTTCAATAAAATCGATTAATGACCTGCTCTTGATGAGGACACATCATTGTGAACGGGATGGTACCTTCACATACCTCAACGCAGTGACTTAGTCTACAATACATTGTAGTCTACATTGCACTATAAGAAACCTATCGTTGATTTTACAAAATTATTTTTATACAAGATTGGCTTCAATCTAAGTTTAAAATGCAAACGTCAAGTATCATGCTTCAATCGTGCTTCAACAGAACCATTAATTTTGAACGCGTTCCTGTCATCTTAAAGAACCTACTGTTTATTTTATATGCCTGACCTTAATATTTGTGCGATTTTACTGATTTTAATTTAAGTTTAAAATGAGAAGTTTATTTACAGACCACATAAAGTAATATATGTATATATATACTGCGTCTAGAGACTATATGTAAAAGACGTATTGCCAATGCCGAGGTCTCTTAAATAATTTTTCAGACATTTGTCTGAATATACACTTTTATTGATAGTACACACATGAAACAGTAGTTCTCTTTGAAGTAATCTCATCGGGCTGCAGTGCACGTGTGTACCATTCCATCAACTTCTGTAAGGTCCCATGGGCGTTCTCCTGTGTTAGCGGGACAACGATCCTTGTCACAGCCTCTTTCATTTTCTAAATTCTCATAACGAATGACTCTAAGGTTTCCATTCAGTTTAGAGAATAACTAAAAGTTATAGGGCGCAGAACTATAAATAAGGCGAGGAACTGTCTTAATGCCCATCTTGGTCTAATAGTTTGCAACAAGACTGGAGATGTGGACTGGTGCATTGTCCTGGTAGAAATGCTACTAACCCGCTTTGAAGAGTGCTGGCCTCTTCTTACGGAATCTCTTCCTGAACTCCTTAAAACCTCAACCTATTATTCATTGATGACTGCTTTTTGTGTATTTTCTTCAAAGGAACCATCACTTATGAAGGCCCAAAGACCACTCGAGAATAAGGGTTAAAGAGTGTACAGTGGTCAAAAATACAATATCATAGTAATCGTTAGTAAATTTGGTAAATTGAATTACTTAAGGGCTCATCAAGAACTTGTTTACGTTGGACTTTAAGACGAAAATATTGTAGTCGGCTGGAAAGCAAGTAAACCAAAGAGAGGGCCACAGGTGTGCAGTTCTAAGAAAGAAGCTGTGTTCATGGAATCTACGTTTAGGTTTAAGCACAGATAAAGTGTGGGAGAAATTATTGATACTGTTTACAACCAAACGAGTGTTTTTCGTGAATGTCTGGCGAGGGATACCATAAATTGGAGCTCTGGCGAGCACTTCGCATGATAATAACGACAATACTCCATCCTTGGACGTACCTGCTCCTTATATAGGTAGAGAATTGCATGTAAATATCTACTGGATCGATAGAATGATCCAATCATTTTTCAGCGACATTTGCAACGGATTTAATTCACGTATTCCATTTTAGATCAGGAGTAATGGTCAAGCCCAGAAGCTCCATAAGACGAGAGCTATTCATTTTAATTGATGCCACATGGAGATCAGAACGTTGATGATGTAAATATAGAAGCTTGGTTTTAGATGCCTTAAAAGTAACCAGCCACTTTTTCCTCATGGTACCACATGCTCAAGATCAGGGGAGAGAATATCAGAGAGCACTTTGTCGTTTACAGCCTTTGATGTGCTGCCATAGATCGTAGTGTCGTCAGCAAAAATGTCTACGAATGATGTAAGGATGTGATTTGGAAGATCATTAATATATTTTTTTTACACAGTGGTCACCATAAGGGTTATTGCAAGTACATTACGTTAGTGTGGATATTTGATGAAGTGTTTACTTAAGGGGGCGGTTCATTAGGAATTTGTTAACGTTGGACTTGAAGACATCCAAGTTGTAGTCAGGTGGGACGCAGGCAGACGGAACAGAGTTCCACAGGCGTGCAGTTCTAAGAAAGAAGCTCTGTTCATGGAATCCACGTTTTGATTTAGGCACGGATAAAGAGTGGGGGAAATTTTTCACAGTGGATTCAGCTAGACGGGTGTTTTTTGTGAAAGATTGGCGAGGAGGGGGACCAGAGATTGGAGTTCAGACGAGCACCTGCCATGGAAATTACGATAAAACAAGGATAGGCTCGCAACGTCTCTTCTGTGGGAGAGAGGTTGCAGGGTAGAGAAAAGGGCATCCCCCACTAAGCCACGAAGTCTATTTTGTACTCTGTCAAGGCAGGATAGCCTTTTTTTAGCAGCTCCTGCCCAGATATTGCAGCAGTATTCCATCCTTGGACGTACTTGGCTTTTATATAGATAGATAATTGCATCAGTAGTGAGATATCTTCTGGAGCGGTAGAAGGATCCCACCATCTTTCCAGCGACCTTGGCAACATACTTGATGTATGTGTTTCATTTCAGATCAGGAGTAAAGGTCAAACCCAGAAGCTTGTCAAAACACGGGGCCTCTCCCAGACGAGAGCCATCCATCCCAATTGATTCAATATGGGGGATCAGAGCGTTGATGATGTAAGGATAGGAGTTTGGTTTTAGATGCATTAAAAGTAACCAGCCACGTCTTCCCCCACTGAACCACGCGTTCCAGATCAGAGGAGAGAGAATCAGAGAGAGCTGTATCATTTACGGCCTTTGATGCGTTGCCATAGATGGTCGTGTCATCAGCATAGATGTCAACGAATGATTTAAGTATTTGTTTAGGGAGGTCATTGATGTAGATCAGGAAGAGAATTGAGCCCAGGATTGACCCCTGAGGGATGCCAGCATTAATACTGCAGACCTCTGATTTTTGTCCATCGACCACTACTATTATGAGCCTATCGGAGAGAAATGATTTAATGATTGAGAAAACATTTCCAGTTATACCGTAGTTGGAAATCTTGTGAAGTAGACCCTTATGTCATACCTTGTCGAAGGCCTTTGATATGTCAAGAGCAATTGCCCTAGAAAGGAAGCCTTTGTCAAGAGATTCACTAATCCTGTGAGATATAACCGTCAGCACATCTGCGGTAGATCTTGCAGAGCGGAAACCATATTGTATGTCACTAAGAAGGTTCTTTCTGCTGAGGTGGTTGACTATATCTCTATTTAATATGGATTCCAGCAACTTACTTATAACACACAGGGACTTATTGGTCTGTACTAAGAGGGACATGACGTATCACCTCAATTCTTAAATACAAATATATACATATATTGATCAGGAAGAAAGTTGGACCCAAGATGGACCCCTGAAGTGCTCCAAAATTAATACTATGGGATTCTGACTTCTGTCCATAAACCAATACTTTTATGAACCTATCAGAGCGAAATGATTAATAATTGAAAATACATTTCCAGCTATACCATAGCTGGAGATCTCGTGAATTAGACATTTATACCATACCTTATCAATAGCTTTTGATATGTCAAGAGCAATTGCCCTAGAAAGGAAGCGTCCGTCGAGAGTTTCACTAAATCTATGAGAAATAACCGTAAGCACATTCGCTGTACATCTAGCAGAATGGAAATGATATTGCATGTCACTTAGAAGGTTATTTTTGTTAGGATGGTTAACTACTTCTCTATTTGACACATATTCAAGTGACTTACTCATGACACACAGGGGACTTATAAGTCTGTTCTGAGAGAGAGATAACCGATCACCTAGATTCTAAAATATAGAGCATATCGACGATATTTTCCAGGGTGTTGGAAAACAATTCTCTTTAAGACAGTACTTAAACAGCTTTGTAAGTATAGGTGCTAGTTCTGGTTGAAGCTTTTTGAGTGATATAATTGGAATGCTGTTGGAGTCAGTTGCTTTACTGGAATCAAGGTTTTTGATTAGCCTGGCAACATCACTCACATCTATTTGTACATCGCATAGCGTGTTTTCTGATACAGGAGGAAATATGGGGGTTGGCGGCCTTGGTCGCATAGAGTAGAATTAGCAGCAAAGTTGTTTACAAAGAGTTTGGCTTTGTCTGACGCTGACGAGATTACCTCAGATCCATTGATAATAGTTCGGATAGAGCACAGGCTTCTGTTCAGGATCCTTTTGTCTATTTGTCAGTCACTTTGGACTTGATGGGCTGAGCATACAATTCTCTCGCGTTCTTCATTACTTTTTACAGTGGTAGCTGGGAGTCCTGAAAGCGTTTTTTTTACATAGGCATCACCACTTATCAAGGCCAAGTCGAGTAAGTAATGGAAATTGGTAAATTTGTTAACAAGTGAAACGGCTCATCAGGAACTTGTTTACGTTAGACTTGAACACAACCATATTGTAGTCCGCTGGAAAGCAGAGAAACGGAAGACAATTCCACAGGCGTGCAGTTCTTAGAAAGAAGCTTTGTTCATGGAATCTACGTTTAGGTTTAGGCACAGATAAAGAGTGGGGGAATTATTGATAGTGTTTTCAGCTAGACGAGTGTTTCTTGTGAAGCTCAGTCGAACACTCTCCATGAAAATAACGATACATTAAAAATAAAAAAAACTCACAAAATCTCTTCTGTGACATAGAGGTTGCAGGGAAGAGAAAAGGGTATCTCCGACGAGGTTACGAAGTCTATTTTGAACTCTATCAATGCAGGGCAAGTCCTTTCTAGCAGCTCCTGCCCAGATGTGGCAACAGTATTCCATCCTTGGACGCACCTGGCTCTTATATAGATAGAGGATTGTACCTATTTACTATGCCTCCCCACGGGACAGAGTTAGACACCAGGGTCGTTTTTTAACGTGGAGAAAAGGTACAAAAATAAAAATTGTCTCAGTCGTGAAGGATTTCTCCTCCGCTGAAAGAGAACAGGAAATGGAAGTGCAGCATCTGAAGAACAGATACTACACTTTGATCTTGGACGTACTTGGCTTTTGTAAGATAGAGGATTGTATCAGCAGTGAGATATCTACTGGATCGATAGAAGGATCCCACCATTTTTCCAGCGGCCTTGGCAACAGATTTAATGTACCTGTTCCATTTTAGTCTCAGTACAGCTGTTACGTTAAAGCAATGGAAAAAAGTGATTTCCGTGCGCAATGGCAGCAGCACATTCCGGAAGGAACAACGGCTCGCTGTTAGTTTTTTGCTGGCATGTATGACACGGGCAACACCTAAAATTAATCACTTTGTAATGTCTGTTACTATAGAGGACTGTTTGTCCAGTGGGAACCTGTGCTGTAAAAAAAGAGATCATCGTATGGTTCTGGATGGATTTGCTTGGTGTGGCGTTCTTAGGTCTGGGAGAGCCAGCATGCCGCAACTGGTAACTATGTCTC
This sequence comes from Euprymna scolopes, assembly GCF_053919585.1. Classification (NCBI taxonomy): domain Eukaryota; kingdom Metazoa; phylum Mollusca; class Cephalopoda; order Sepiida; family Sepiolidae; genus Euprymna; species Euprymna scolopes. The sequence continues at coordinate 115,983,591 of NC_136491.1, forward strand.
TTGGTCTCTTTTTTACACGGGGGCTCACCACTTATCCAGGCCCGCAATCCACTCGGGGATAAGGGTTATTGTGTGTACAATAATCAATGGGATAATATCGTAGTAATAGTTGGTATTGGAGATTCGATAAAGGGGGCGATTAATCAGGAATTTGTTTATGCTGGACTTGCAGACATCCAAATTGTAGTCAGGTGGGAAACAGGCAAACGGAAGAGGATTCCACAGGCGTGCAGTTCTCAGAAAGAAGCTTTGTCATGGAATCTACGTTTTGATTTAGGCACAGATAAAGAGTGGGGGAAATTAATTACTGAGAGTGGTTTTAACTAGACGGGTGTTTATCGTGAAAGATTAGCGAAGGGGGACCAGAGATTGGAGCTCGGACGAGCACTGGCCATGGAAATTAGGATAAAAGAAAGACAGGCTCGCAACCCCCCTTCTGTGGGAGAGAGGTGGTAGAGAAGAGAAAAGGGCATACCCCACTAAGCCACGAAGTCTATTTTGTACTTTGTCAAGGCAGGATAGGTTGTTTTTAGAAGCTCTTGCCCAGATGTGGCAACAGTACTCCAACTTTGAACGTACTTGGCTTTTACACAGATAGAGTATTGCATCAGTAGTGAGATATCTTCTGGACCGGTAAAAGGATCTCACCATTTTCCAAGCGGCCTGGGCAACAGACTTGATATACGTGTTCCATTTCAGATCAGGAGCTTGTCAAAACATGAAGCCTTCCCAAGACGAGAGCCATTCATTTCAATTAATGCTAGATGAGGATCAGAGCACGGATGATGTAAAGATAGGAGCTTGGTTTTGTGATGCATTAAAAGTAACCAGCCACCTCTTCCCCACTGTACCGCGCGCTCAAGAACAAGAGAGAGAATCAGAGAGAGCTTTGTCATTTACGGCCCTTGATTTGTTGCCATAGATGCTCGTGTCATCAGCATAGATGTCAACGAATGATTTAAGTATGTGTTTTGGGAGATCATTAATGTAGATCAGGAAGAGAGTTGGGCCCAGGATTGACCCCTGGGGGGACTGCAGCATTAATACTGTGGGCCTCCGATTGTTGCCCATCAACTACTAACTTACGAGCCTATCAGAGAGAAATGATCTAATGATTGAGAAAACATTTTCAGTTTTACCGTAGTTGGAAATCTTGTGAAGTAGGCCCTTATGCCATACCCTATCGAAGGCCTTTGATATGTCAAGAGCAATTGCCCTAGAAAGGAAGCGTCTGTCGATAGATTCACTAATCCTATGGGATATAACTGTTAGCACATCAGCAGTAGATCTAGCAGAACAGAAACCATATTGCGTGTCACCAAGGAGGTTTTTCTTCTGAGGTGGTTAGCTACTTCTTTATTTAATATGGATTCCAGTAACTTACTCATGACACACAAGAGACTTATTGGTCTGTACTGAGAGGGAGATGACTTATCACCTGAGTTGTTAAATACAGGGCATACTGACGAGGTCTTTCAGTGTGTTGAAAAGCGCTTCTCCTTAAGGCAACGCTTTAACAGTTTTGTAAGTATGAGGGGCAAGTTCTCGTCGAAGCTTATTCAACACTATAATTGGAATGCCGTCTGGGCCTGTTGCTTTACTGGAATCAAGGTTCTTGATTAGTTTGGCGACCTCACGCACAGATATTTGTATGTTGGATAGTGAGTTGTGTGTTATAGGAGGAAATAAGGGGAGTTGATGACCTTCATCACACAGGGTAGAATTAGCTGCAATGGTCTTGACAAATAGTTTGGCCTTGTCTGATATTGATGAGATGACTTCAAATCCATTGATGATGGTTGGGATAGAACGCCCGTTTCTGTTTAGCATCCGTTTGCTATTTGCCAAAACTGGTGGGAACGAATCCGCTGCTCAGCTACTTTCGACTTGACGGACTGAGCATATAGCTCTCTTGCATTTTTTATTACTTTTACAGTGGTTGCTGGCAATCCTGAAAGCAGCTTTAGTTTCAGTAAATCTATTATGTTTGTAGCTATGGAAAAAGTGATTTATGTGCGCAATGGCAACAGCACATGGCTGGCTGTTAGGTTTTTGTTGGAATTTTTTGATGGTATGAATCGGTCTATGCCTACAATTAACCATTCGGTCAGGTCTGATACTAAAGATGACACATCCTTTTTAAACATGGAATGCAGAGGTAGATCAAATATGAATGTACGGAAGCTATCCCAGTCAGCCATAGAGTATCGATACAAGTCTCTAGGTCAAAGTAGTAGACCCAACTTTCATCGCAGGTCACCAGAGCATCAAAATCTGCAGGGTCTAAATTGATCAGCTTGACCATATCCCTGGTATCATGGCAACGTCTTTCTTTGTTATCTTCTGTGTGCACCCTTGGGACAAACTTCGCGCCAATTATCAGCATCTTCACTTACTTGCGAATAATTGTGTGTACACTTCACATACTGACATCGAACTGCAAAATTATTATCACTATAGACACACAACGATCCTTATCAATGCAATTATTTAGTTGACCACTTATCGTTGGTATTCTTACTTACTTGCTCCTTCCACACCTCGCATCATCCCTTACAGACTCCATGCCTTCCTTGAATCTTTGATGCCACTCCAAAACTGATGTTCGATTCATGAAATTGTCCAAAAGCGGTCTGAAGCATTCCATACGTGTCTTACGCATATTTTTTATGCATAAAAACAGAATTTAATTGCATATCTTTCTTTTCTTCACCAACTGTGACAATCAAGCTTTAGGTGTATTCAAATTCATGCTATAGGTTTTTATTTGGACCTTAAATCATAAACATATGTCAATGATATCATAAGATGTACAGCAATAATATACTGGATTTTCAAGAGTTTACGACGATTTTAAATGCCTGTACAAAACGTCTGGCAACTTATTTAAGACACATCGTATTTTATGTAAAATCTATGTGTTAACGAATGGAAGAAATTGTTCCAGTATGTATAGCGAATAAGGGTAAAAACAAATCCCATTTTTCAATTCCAGATTAATATTTTGTATTTTTCAGTAATTATAGCAATTTGCAGTGGCAAGAAAAAAAGAATTAATAATGAATGAAAATATATAAACTAAGAAATTAGCAAAGGAAATGCTTCCTTCAAATTTCTAAAACATGAGAAATGGATCATCGAGCAATAAGTATATCAAATGGGAATTCAACTAAGGAAAACAGTTTCAGGCTTAATTCAATCATTTTACAAAGTGAGATCTGTCACATATCTGAGGAGAGCTTATAAGTAACGCACATGCATCCAGTGCGTTCATATTTGAGATCGCTACAGCTTCTATTCTATCAAGTGCAACAAAATCGTAAGCGTTAAGGAATTTCTTTAAGGTAAAAATCGAATAAAATAACCCATTTTAACGAAAAAAAAATGAGTAATTAAAATTGACGTAATCCAAATATACATGAAAACTAATTTCGATGAAGTGCTATCCACAAATGGATCGAGTTACCCTCGGTAGGCCCGATGGATAAGTTTGAGGATATGCTTACAAGCAATCGTCTCAACGCTAACATATATATCATGGACTCTCCTGTCGATTTCGACTGATAAGATTTTTATACTTCGTCTATTCAACCTTTCGAAGATGTCATTTCTGTCCAGCAAATGATATACAAATTATGCATACGGTAGGTTAAAAAAGTTCTTGTCGAATTTTTAATATGGATTTCAAAGGATTACCAAACAAGTTTTCGTTATAATACCTTTACTTTATATATCATTTTAAAAAGGTCTTCAGCTTTAATTAAAAGAGTATGTCTTCTTTTCATAGCATTGTTCGGAAACTTACTTCTGAATAAAACTTAACGCATACGACAATTTCCAACCACTTGAGAATAGTTGAAAACACAAAAAGCTTGATAAATGGATGCCTCACGAATTGTACGACAACCAAAAGAAACGCCGTAATTAAATGTCATTTTCCTTTCTTTTACACAAAAAGAACTGTCTGTTTCTCGACAGGGCTGTGATTTACGATGAAAAGAAGGTTCTTTACGACAACTGGCGACGTTCGGCTCAGTGGTTAGACATTAACGAGGCTCTATGACACTTCGCAATCCAGAATTGCACCAACAGAAGGTCATACTGTTTGGTGATCTGCGACCGGGTTTCATCCATTACAGTTTTTTTTTTAGAATGCAGGCAAAACCAATAGTGCGGAGAAGTAGTGTCAACAAATAGTTGAAATGCACTAGAAACTTTGACAACATTAGTCAACAGAAAATGACCAATTCTCTGACACAACAATACAAGACCGCTCGTTGTTAAACCGACCCTGCAGAAGTTAAACGAATTGACTGAGTAAACTCTACCTCATCTGCCATACTCTGCAGCCCTCTTCCATGCCAACTACCACTTTTTCAAGCATCTAATATGCTTAACCCAAGTTAGGAAAAATTATAGTCATCCATATACAGTATTATTTTGCTGTAGCACAGCTCGTCAGTGCGGCTAGACAGCCCCCTGCCTCAAGTCAGGATCGAAACTCGTCTCCATTTTGAGGCTGAGCACTGTCGTAAATTTTTCGCCTGCTCCTTAATTAGAATAACGCAGAGCCAAAGCTCTTCGTAAATAACTATGCCAATGGAACACTTTAAAAGTAGCGGTTAAAATGTTTATTTAAATAGGCATTTAATAAGACCGTATACCGGCACTGATTTCATGAGTAAGTGGTTAGAGCTGTCGACTATCAACTGGGTGGTTATAGGTTAAATCCCTTACATCGAATGAGTGCTAGTCTAACCGTACTGAAAGGGTGTGATGCAGCGAACATACTGCCACTACTATTACTACTGTTACATATTTATATATCTATGTTTATATACGATAATTGCACTGATGATTGCGAGCGTATGAAACGCTAGTATCTGTTGGTATATAAAATTAATTAATTATTAGTTATAATTATTTTGCCCCTTTAAGAAGTAATTTCTTAAAAGCTGAGCACTTTCTGGTAATTGGCGGACACTGGATCACTTTAGATAGTCTTAATCACATTTTTTGCTCCATAAATTTTCAATTTACATTAATTCTCTTGATTGTTTTCGGTGGTCCTGGGGTAACATTCCTTGTGAATGGAGTCAACGATGGCTTCGTAGCAGGGTGCACCAACAGTAATCGTCACTTCCTGCACTGATGAATCCGAAAGTATGAAACATTAGACCTGTAGGTATATATATATATATATATATATATATATATATATATATATATATATATATATATATATTGCTTTAAAAATAGCTTGCAATACCCTAGGGACCTCATTTTACCAACAAAACCACCCGGAGTGAATCGTTGAACTGCGCAAAAACTAAATAAAAATATCACGTAAGAGCCGAGACTTAGTAGGGTGAGCCTGTAAATTTTATCGAAGGAGAGAAAAAAAGGAGACGAGTGGGAATACGAATAAAATAATCTATTTACAATTGTGTAAAATATATGTACACGTGGTGACAAAGGAAAAGGTAAATAAATAAATAAAGAATAAATAAAAAAGTAATGATAATGTCGTTCATCAAATTTCGTCTGTGATTGTTACAATATCACGTCAGTTGATATTTGTGCCTGACGATAAATACCCTGGAAAAGTCACTTATGATTAATAGTTTTAAAATATGCAAACAGTTTTTAAAATAATTTGCGGTGATTTTACAGGAAACCTTTTCTTTTTATCGTAAATTGAGTTTATTAATAATAAAAAAAGATGGCGAGGCACACTGGGATCATTAAACCTGTAATCAAATGATCTACCATTGAGCTATATTTCAAGATAACAAGAAATCTGCTTTTTTCTAAGAAAAAATTATTTGTTGAGATTTTATTATTTCCCTTGCCAGTGCACACTACAATATTTCTCTGTACACGCAATAACCCTTATCTCAGAGTGTCCTCCGGACCTTGATAAATGGTGACCACTATGTAAAAAAAGAAAAAAAATACTATTTTTCGAATCGGATTTTTTCAATTATCGATACTTTTCGGGTGAATTTCTGTACAAAAAATATCTAAAAGCACTGTCAGACATATAACTTAGCCTTGTGTGAAATTTGCAAAAAAAAAAAAAAAAAAATAAGTTCAGCCGTTTGGGAACCTATAAGAAAGGAACTAAGACACACATACAAAATTCCAGGTGCTGTATGTGCTCTCTGCTTATGTCGGCATTGATTCCATTCATCTTGTACTTCTCATTGCCACTGAACTAAAACAGTGTTGATTCAGGAGAGGTGTGATTGGGAATTGTGCAATCCTTGCCTAACAATTTCACGCGCAGTTGACTCTACAGGGGGTATCCTTTGTTTTTCGAAACTGAACGGAGGCATCGATATATATATATATATATATATATATATATATATATATATATATATATATAATAACCATTTAGTTGGGGGATCGAGGGGGCTCTTTATACCAAGGTATTTCGAAGCCTAATACTTCTCATCAGAAGAGTAGAGAAGATGCAATGCAAGCTAACATAATTGGGATGCGACGTCTAGTGTGGGATTTATCAGGAACGAAAGAAATCATAAAAATATTGATGTTGTCAGATGGAATTATATCTAATTCTAAGGTAAAGGATAAGCCTATTGTTACAGACTAACATAAATCTATAAAAAGGATTGTTTTAATAATACCAAAGGTGGAAGAGGAAACAGAATCCTTTCAAAGAAGTCATGAGAGCAAAAATGAAAAAAAAAAAACTTACTAATAGTGAAACTACTGAAAATAATTGAATTACAAATAATAATATATATAATTATTTCATTTTTTTTATATATTGTGGCTTTTAGGCTTTTGGGCTTTTGTTCTAGTACCTTAGCATTGCAAACTGCAGAAGTACTAAGACCTTTTTTTATCGAAGTTAACACTCTTATACAGCCTAATATCACAAGTGCATTAACGAAGTTTTTTCACCAGACAAACTGCAAATAGATGTGACCGGCATATAAAATCATTTGATAAGACAGGGACGTACTTGAAATGAAAATTGCTATTATGAACACAATTAAACCACGTTACTTGCCTTTTGCATTCTAAAATTTAATTCAATCCATTATCTACAATTTTTTAAAATCAACAATATGTTCTCAAGAAGGCAATATAAACTAAATTTATTGCTGTCTAATAAACTGATGAGAGGTAGGTAAGCTTTCATTTCGTACCGGGACTAGAACAAAATTCGTCGATTTAATTAAATCATGGGCGAATTCACCGATTTCAATGACAATAAAGTATTGGAATTGCGAAACATTCCTTGATATCCCTATAACCCCGGCTTTTCATTTCATACATACATACATTCATACATAAATACATACATACATACATAAATACATAAATACATACATACATAAATACGTAAATAAATACATACATACATAAATACATAAATACATACATAAATACATACATACATACATACATACATAAATACACACATACGTAAATACATACATACATACATATATATATATATATATATATATATATATATATATATATATATATCGGTTCCTTTATTTTGTTATTTATTTCATATATTTCAGGATGGGTGTTTCTGACAAAGAGGGAAGAATTGCTGTTTTCTAGGTCAGAATCTATTCCATTTAACACTTATCGTTTGTAAAGTTTTGACCTTAAAAGAGTATTCGTTAGCTCCTTAAATCAAGTGGTTTTTATGCTCTGTCTGGAGTGATTTCTATAATATATGTGTGGGCCTGTAATACGATTTATCGCAATCGGAATCGGGAACTGAAGCATTAAAACTTTTTGGAGTGTCGGTATCGGTATCGCAATCGTAAGATTTTGCTCAAATTGACGATAGCAGATAATTTCTGATGCCAAAAACAGATCATTTACTTTGTTAAGCTTCATTTTTACCAAACTGATATTTTGAATAGTTATTGCTTAAAAAAATTAGTAAATCTTAAGACTATATATCATAATAATATTATACTACGAAGTAAATAGATTTGGCTTGTGTAAAAAAACAAAGAAATGAGACATGCGTAAATCCGCTCAGTAATGTGAATCTTGTTTTTTTATTAAGATTTCGAAGAATATTTAAGAATTAAATAGAACGATTTTGTTAGGAAATGAAAAGCGTCATTAATAATTGGATTAGTAATAAAATGTATGGAAATATTTCAATTGTTTATACAGTGGCTTTTTGTATTTTGGGGGTTTGTCCGCTCCTTTGCATTGCAAACCTACCGCAGAAGAACTGACCAAGTGTTTGAAAGAAGCTTTGATTTTTTCACTAATCAGCTTGAAGTTGAATTTGATATAAAGATAGGGTGAATTGTAAGATTTTAAATACTCCGGCCTAAAAAAGAAATTGGCGTCAGTTCTTATTTGATTTGGAGTGGCTATGAACGTGTCTGTGTATCTGTGTGTCTGTGTATCTGTGTGTATGTGTGTCTGTGTACATTTACCTACGCAATAACTCTGTCAATTTTTAGTCTACAGATTAGAAATTTGATATACAGCGTACTGAGATTTGGGAAAATCTATGTGATCGGTTTTTGGCCAGAAATTTGGCGATTAAGGGTCAAAGTTCAACGATTTGACCTTTGAGAACTTTACCAAACTCCTCCGACAATTTTTGGTCTACGCACTTGAAATTTCAGATATAGGTTCCTTGGACATGGATCTAACTTAATAACTTGATTTGAGCCCAAAACAATGCATTTTAAGAGGGTCATAATAGGGGTCAAAGTTTAAAAAAATTGACCTCTGCGATCTCTTCCAACTCAGACAATTTCTGGTCTAAATATTTGAAATTTTACATAACGGGTATTCAGAGATAGGGCAAGCTTTTTCATTAGTTTGGGTCGAAAATTTTTAGTTACCAATATATAAATGTATGTATGTATGTCTGTGTACATGTCAGCCTTAAACTTTCAATAGAAGCGACAGATTTTACCAAGATCAGTATTGTTTTAAAGTTCGACCTTTCATACGATAAATATCGAACAATTGGCTAAAAACATTAATATTTTCACCTTCAACTAGGCATTTTTCTACAGGGGGGCACTTTTTTGCAGATATTTTTGAAAGTTATCCTCTTCTTTAGATTGTCTAGCGTTACTTAAAAAAATGTCGCTTCTGGTTTGGCGGTGGTCGTAACAACATAAATGTTAGGTTTTACCCCCGTTCTTTTCCTCCTTTGCGGTACGGGTTCGAGCCTGCCTTCCTACTACCACTTTTTTTTTTTGCTCAACATATACATCCAAACACCCGGGCAACGCCGGGCTGAAATGCTAGTAATGATATAAAAGTGGACTGGGATGATATTAAAAGCGATAACATCAAAGACAAATAATAAAATCAAACTTGCTTATATTATTGACACTGCCATTTTCCTTCCATTTTCAAGACACTTTTTAGACTACACGAAAGACAATGAAAATTTGGCAGCATTATAATTTAATTATATATACATACATATACGTATATATATATATATGTGTATGTATATAAGAACAAGTAGTTAATAATACATTTAGAAAAACACTTTGAAAAAGAGTTAAAAACATATTTAATTTAAAAAAGGAAGCAGAAAATAAGAGGATAGTCCGATATATATATATATATATATATATATATATATATATATATTAATTTATATATATATATATATTAATATATATATATGTGTGTGTGTGTGTGTGTGTGTGTTCAGAATGTGAGAGATTGTGTATATATAATAAATTCTACAACCAAACAACGTCGCAGCCAACAAGAGCCATGACGGTCAACGAACCGAAAGTTTTCTGACTGCGACGTTGTTTGGCTGTGGAATTTATTATATATACAATCTCTCACATTCTGAAAACGTATCATAAGTTGCTCGCGTGGTTAGCATTGCTAGATGGCATCATCCTTTCGAGTTAAAACACCTACTTGTGAGATCGGCTTGGGGTTATTAGCTGGTTTGGTGACCGCGTCGAGACGAAGTAGATTCATTTCACAGTCGGATTTCGGCACGGTTAGGTTTGATCTGTGATTGTTAATAGACATTCTTGTGTGCAGGGCGTTTGCTCAGTTGATAGAGTGCTTGCCTCGCATGCAAGAGGCTCGGGTTTCGTATCCAGAGTTCGGATGTGTCTAACTGATGAGCCCAAATGAGGGCGAAACTCGAGTCTTGGACTTCCGGTTCGTTGACTGCCATGCCTCTTGTGGCTGCGACGTTGTTTGGCTGTGGAATTTATTATATATACAATCTCTCACATTCTGAAAACGTATCATAAGTTGCTTGCCTGGTTAGTGTTGCTGGATGGCATCATTTCGAGTTAAAACTCCTACTTGTGAGACATCGAATTGGGGTTATTAGCTGTTTGGGTGACCGCGTCGAGAAGAAGTAGGTTCATTTCACAGATGGATTTCGGCGCGGGTAGGTTTGATCTGTGTTTGTTAATAGAAATTCTTTTGTGCGGGGCGTTTGCTCAGTTGGTAGTGTGCTTGCCTCGCATGCAAGAGGCTCGGGTTTCGTATCCAGAGTTCGGATGTGTCTAACTGATGAGCCCAAATGAGGGCGAAACTCGAGTCTTGGACTTCCGGTTCGTTGACTGCCATGTCTCTTGTGGCTGCGATGTTGTTTGGCTGTGGAATTTATTATATATATATATGTATATATATATATATGTATATATATATATATATATATATACCAGTTTTAATTCTGAAATTATTATTTTTACTTTTCACCATCTTTATACGATTTTTGCCGGGTGCTTACACATGATCACCTAAAAGTAAAATCTACTTTTGGAGGTGATTTAGTAAATGTCATGATTTATTAAGTGTGATCCTATTTAATTGGCTTCTCACGAGAGCAGGATTAGACTTTAAGTTTTTAATGTAAAATCAGGTTCTGAAAAAAGAAAGTGTATATGCATCAAAATTAAAATTACCTCAGTCTAGTCAATGTTCTTCTCATAACAGAAAAGAACAGACACAACACTCTTGCTTATTTATTTGTTATTATAACCTATATTTTTGCAAATAAACCATAAAGCAGATTTGTTAAAAGAAATTGTACAAAGGAAATATTTGCTAAAACATACATCTCTTCATTTATTGTGGATGTTAATAATTTTAGCTAAACAATTATATAATTAAATAATTATAAAAAAAATCACTTCTTTTTTCTATTTAATTTACTTTCATGTGTTTGTACTCTGTAATTAGGATATTATTGTTGTCACTGTTTGTCAAATAATACGTTTAATACAGATGGTCAGATGGGGTTGTTAAACAAAACTATAAACATATACAAATTCGTTTGTCTGCATGTTAAGTCAATTAATTTTTTTTTTATTAAAGCATTAATCTGTGTTAGCCCCGTTCAGGAATATACATTTGCTTCTTTGGAATTAAGATAGATATTAATTAATTATTAATTGATTGATGTGTCTTTTAACTCTGAAAAATGTTAACAATGCATATTCTTATTCAAAGACTTATCGGCAAATAAGAAAAATGTAAAAGTGTCCGTTATTCATACACCTTGTTCCAGTGGAATGGTATACTAAGAAAAAAATCTTAAAAAACTGACGTAACGTAATTTTTATTTAGTTTTTAAACATAACCTTGGTAAATTAGTTGTTATCATAATCGATACCTGTATTGGACTGTAAAATTTAAAACATTCGTCATCGCAGAGATTTAAACAATGGTTGCATGAATATAAAATACTTATACTTTCATAAGAAATTGTTTTTAGGTTAATTTATTAACGAAACGATATTTGCAAACTTTGATTATGAATTAATATTTCGAAATAGATATTATAGAAGAAAATCATGCTAAGGCACATTCTAGAAAGAAGGTTTATTAAGTAAAAAATATTAAGTTATATAACATATATTATATAAACCGAAGTAACTAATTGATAGATAGATAGATAGATAAAGAGAACGGGAAGTAGACAGATTAATCAGCGGCCACCACTACATGTGATTTTTAGCAGTTTTTTCAACGTTACAACTTACATTTTCGACTTGTATTTTCGACGATCATTCGCTTTTAGCTCTCAAACTTGTGTTTAACTTTTGAAACGAGAAACAGAATACCACGTCCCAGAAGTTTTTAGATGAAGTATAGTGAATGGTGTATTAGTAAAATTAAATTGTAAAGTTGCTCTTCTGGGGATTGAAAGTTTGTAAGCAACATTCAAGATACACTTACGGATTGTTTAGTGCTTCTAACCAGTCATAGCGTACTACCACCGTGGATTAAATAATAGCTTCCGTTCAAAATTTCATGCAGATTCCTGACTTTAACAGAAAGATTTCTGAGTTCGACAGTAGAGATTGTTGAGTTCAACAAGATAATCTGATAAAATTGGAGGTTACATTGACCTGAATGTTGTAAAAATAACATTCAAGATGAGAAAAATAGTCCGAAAAATACACAAAATACAAGAAAATGAATAGTTTACAGAAAACAAAATGCAAACTAAAGAAAAGTAGAACTAGTACCGGGAAACGCCTGGTAGAATCAGCTAGTATATTTATTCTTGGGCTTCAGTCAGATTTTTTTTAGATATCCAGTGCATCTATGTAAGAGGTACTGTCCGTCTTACGAAAAGGATGCATCGTAGGAAGAATGTTTCTTTTTCTCTCATGCTACTGTGTGATTGTTTCCGGGTGGACGTCAATAATCAAAACATTAAAACGCGCATTGTTGTCAACAAACAAAGCCGACAATATGAACAGGATCTCTTTTATCTGTACGTAGCACATTGCACCAATTGTTATTTACGGTATTTTATTGGACCATAAAGACTTCATACCTGGCTGCACCCTCTGAAAAGTACCTAAAAAAAACTTAAGGCGTTTTCTTTTAGACAGGTCACCTCTGCCACCTTTTTGAAACGCAGAAAAAGAAAGGTCCATTTTGTGTATTATACAATCTTCTACGTCATGCGGATTTATTGTCAAGAAAGATTTAAAAGGCTAAATCAACCACACAATTGGATTTGCGTAAGTTGTATTATTACGAAAAGTATTCTTATCTCGGATTTTATTCTAACAATATTTGACGGATATACCATTCAACAATAGTCAAAAGCAGTTTGTCGCACTCGTTGATAATTATGCCAAATTCAGGAAACTATACCGCATAAACATCGTTTTAACCATATTCATTCCACACACACACACACACACACACACACACACGTGATAGTGTCTGTGTGTCTGTCTGTGTGTCTGTCTGTGTGTCTGTCTGTGTGTCTGTGTACATTTCCCTACGCAATAACTCTGTCAATTTTTAGTCTACAGACTCGAAATTTGATATACAGAGTACCGAGATTTGGGAAAATCTATGTGATCGGTTTTTTGCCAGAAATTTTGCTGTTAATGGGCCAAAGTTCAACGATTTGGGCTTTGAGAACTCTACCAAACTTCTCCGACAATTTTCGGTTTACACACTTGTTTAATATAGGTTTATAGGACATGGATCTAACTTAATAACTTGATTGTAGCCCAAAACAATAAATTTTAAGGGGTCATAATAGGGGTCAAAGTTTTAAAAAATTGACCCTTTTTGGGGGTCAGCATACACCCCCGAACACCCGATAACGCCGGGCTATATGCTAGTATATATATATATATATATATATATATATATATATATATATATATATATATATATATATATATGCCAGAAACACAATTCTATTTATATTACATTTATATCATTATTTTGGTTGTATGGTACGTCTTAAACGTGTTTCTTTAGAATAATATTTATTGATCACACAAGTAATCAGAGATCCATGTAAATCGATTAGAAAATGCAGTTCTTTTAATTAAAAGGACCAAAAGTGGAAAAGGAGATGAGTGTTATAAAAAAGTAAAAAGCTTTTTATGAAGAAAGAAATAAACAAGGATTACACATGGTAAATATAATGCGTTTATGTCGCCATCTCTCTCTCTCTCTCTCTCTCTCTCTATATATATATATATATATATATTTAAAGGAGATTAGAACAATAGTCTAAAGAGCAGAGTGTATTTTAATGTAATAGTAAAATTACTAGTTTAATTAAAATACAGGAAAGGAAAAGTGCTCGTTGAAATTTAGATATATAATAAGCTCGATAGGTAAATATCCTAGAGCTAATTTAATATATAGTAATGTGATTGATAATTTAAACATCAAATTATAATTAAATTAAACATCCGTTTCATAAGAAGGAACAACAACAAAATCAATCATTTGTACGATCGTTTCGGAAAACAGTGTTTTTATTGTTGTAAACATCAAGTTACGGACAATAATTATTACACATCAGCAAATATTGTGAAGGGTTTTTATTAAATGTAAAAGACACCATAAATAAACCTAGCATTAAAAGTAAGGCAGATGTATAGCCATCCAGCTATAGAATATTTCATTTTGCGATTCTGCGCCTTCCTCCGCAATTTGAATATTTGTTTCGTCTTTAAACACACTTGTTTAAATGTATGTCTCACTAAGCTTACACTTAAATTTCTACATGTCAGTACAGCCAAGGAAGTAGAAAACAGGAAGAGAATTCAAAAGTCTGGCAGTACGAGAAAAGTAACTATTTAAGTAGTGGGCTTTCTGGGATCAACAATTAAATCTAGGGATTTTACTACTTGTCGAGTTGATCAGATATATATCATATATATATATATATATATATATATATATATATATATATATATATATGTGTATATACAGTGATGATCATATTTATTGGCACGGTAAAATAAAAGTTAAATTTTGTCTAATAAATTCTAAAAAATGGATTAAATTAAAGAAAATAACAAAGTATATTATGTATTTTTAACTGGCCTTTCCGATGCAGCAATCGGATTTTAGAAAAAATAAATAACAAAGGAACAACAAACATAATTGCAAAAAACCCTTGTTCAAAATTATTGGCACGATTTATTTAATAATCGTATAGCCTTTGGCCTTGATTACCTTCCTCAGTCGCTTAACCAAGTTGTTGCACTCTTCAGTAGTACTTTTAGCCCACTCTTCCTGACAATAATCCTCCAATTGAATAAGATTCTTAGGCTTCCTTTGCATTACCCTCAATTTTAATGTTCTCCATAAATTTTCAATTGGATTAAGGTCTGGGCTTTGTGATGGCCACTCCAAAACATTAATATGATTGTCCTCAAGCCATTTCTTAGTCAGTTTAGCCGAATGCTTTGGGTCATTATCTTGCATGAACCACCAACGACGACCAAGTGAGAGCTCTTTAGCAGAGTCTTTCAGGTTTTCATCCAATATTTTAACATAATATTCCTTTTTTATGCTACCTGTGACCTTAACAAGTCGCCCTGGTCCATAGGCAGCAAAAGATCCCTAAAACATCAAACTGCCTCCACCGTGCTTCACTGTGGGTATGGTGTTCTTAGGCAGGAAAGCTTCGCCAGATTTTCTGTAAATATAAGACACTTTATTATGGCAAAATAACTCTATTTTCGTTTCGTCAGTCCATAGAACACGTTTCCAGAATGCAACATCTTTATCAATATGACGTTTTGCAAAGGCTAGCCTTGCTTTCAGGTGCATAGGCTTCAATAAGGGAGTCTTTCTCGGACGACATGCTTTTAAACCAGCTCTCTTCAAAACTCTACCAACTGTATGTCGAGATACATTCACTCCAGAGGTGCTCTGTTCATCAACAATCTCCCCAACAGAGATCCTTGGGTTTTGTTTTACTTGTCGAACAATTTTCCGTTCATCTCTTGGGGAAAGAATCCTTTTTCTCCCTCTACCCTCTAAACTCATAACGTGGCCTTGCGATTTGAACTTGTTTATTATGGCTCTAACAGTGGATTTGGGAAGGTTTAGCTTCTTTGAAATCTTATCATAGCCCTCCCCATTGGTATGGCATGCTACAACAAGCTTCCTGACGTCTTCGCTGTGTTCCTTAGTTTTAACCATGGCGATTGAAAATTATAATTTAGTCACTTATAATAGTTTAAATAAATCGCTATCTAAAAATTATCTGAAAAAAAATTATTCACTGAATTAGCGTTAAACAAGCATAATATGGCTATAAAAAAGTTCAGAAAGCACGTAAACCGGAAATTGATTGATATTATACTGATACTAAAAGAAAAACAAAGCCGTGCCAATAATTTTGAACAAGGGTTTTTTGCAATTATGTTTGTTGTTCCTTTGTTATTTATTTTTTCTAAAATCCGATTGCTGCATCGGAAAGGCCAGTTAAAAATACATAATATACTTTGTTATTTTCTTTAATTTAATCCCTTTTTTAGAATTTATTAGACAAAATTTAACTTTTATTTTACCGTGCCAATAAATATGATCATCACTGTATATGTATATACGTCGAGGCGGAACAAGTGTATTGCGTTTATGAGAGCACATTCCATTTAAGTACTTGTAAAATAGGAACAAGGATGCAACATTGCAGCGATGGGACAGAGGTCGGAGCTTGGCAGATTGTAACGCACTTATTAGATTTAAAACCTGTTAGGACTATACCCAACAGGGAAACAATAGTGATAGACACATGCTTATGCGCTCAGATATTACTGTTAGAATATTCGCAGTCCAAAGGGTTTTGATTAAATCCATGTTGTTTATATAAATGTAAAAGATATTCAAGAATACTATATTTATTATGAATACATAAATAAATATGCAAATACCTTCAATAGAACTAATTGATTACAATAACAAATAACTTAGGTCGAAGGAGTTTTTATACTGAAAAATAACACACCAAAATAATTGAGCGCCTTCTAGTGAACCTATTAATTATGTTTAAGTTTATTACAACGTGTTTTTATTATCTGGATTATTACAGTTACTGTTCTTATATTAAGCGTTATTCTCACAACGTTCCAATCGATACAACCTCTGATCTTCATCAGATGTATCTTCTCGAATTCAGGAATCTTCCTATTAAACTCAGG
This sequence comes from Euprymna scolopes, assembly GCF_053919585.1. NCBI lineage: Eukaryota > Metazoa > Mollusca > Cephalopoda > Sepiida > Sepiolidae > Euprymna > Euprymna scolopes. The sequence goes on from NC_136491.1 coordinate 116,000,549, forward strand.
AATCTGTATAGGATTTGGAATATTTTAATTCATCCGTGCAAGGATACGTGCTGTAACACCTAAACTACTAAGTAAAATCAGTTCTAAGCGACGCATTTCTGTAAGTTGAAGGTTCAGCCCTTAATGTAAGCGATACTCAGAAGACCATAATGAATGGCTTAGAACTTCTACCTGGCCATGTCTGATTGAATAATTACATAATACCCCGGTGTTTTGAACCCGAATTTCGCATGGCAATCAGCTGTGTCTTAGTGGTGTAAGCGACACGGGCGATGTCTTGCCAACTGCTACCCACATATAATGGTTAATGAGATTGCAACTAGGCGAACTGCAGGTTAGATGTTGGAACTGCTAAACAGCCATTTATGTGTTGTCCTGACAGAGATTTGACGTCTATTGCTGCATGTATAGTATCGCATATATACAGCGCTAGATGACAGTGGATAATAACTCTATATATCTATTTTAATTCAGTGTAAGTCACTTTTTCTAAGATAATAGACGGTATGCAGTGACGTAAGCGCGAAAGACACCTAAATAAAACCACGCTGATGGTAAACTAGCTATTTCTTGTGTGGCACGATGTGCAGCTGATCTTGTGTTGAACCCAACGATCTGTGACTTGGCTATGTGTTTGATTTCGCTGATGAATCTTTGTGATTTTCTTAAAGCGGTGCTCTTAAGATTTGCCGGTGATTAGTTTGCTATTTTGACATTTGTGTGAGAGTTAGCCGATTACCACATTACACTCAGGCTTCTTTCATAGTCGCACCTTAAACACAAGTTACTCGCGCTAAGTCTGTATTAGTTTTCTAGACCTTGTCGTACATTTTTACCTCAGATTGGCAGCAAAGCTTGTTATGCGGACATGAACGCTTTCGATAATTCTCCTTGCTAGCCACTTCTTCAACATCTTAAGCCCAATTCTTCACATCACATTTCATGCTATTCAAAGGGTACTTACCTGCAGCTAAGGTCTGCGAATGTTTATAATCAGGTAAAATCATCACGGTGTTGGCCAGTGTCTTCAAATATTTCCATGCCACATCGCGGGAAAGAATTACCCAGCCCACCCTTTCCTGCTTCGAGAGGGGAAAACTGGGTTCGAAATCTAGTGAACGTTATCCTCCACCCCTGCTACCTATTTTTGCAGAAAAGAAAGGATGCAAGTATGTCTCTGTTATATCGTTATCTTCATGGCAGGTACTTGTTTAAGCTTCAATCTATGGTTCACATTGAAAATTATTCACAACAAAAACTCGTCTACCTACAACTAGTTTCAACTATTTCTCTTACACTCTATTTGGACCTAAAGCTAAGTGGCAATCCCATGAGCAAAGTTTTTTCGTAGACAAGAAATCAGTATAAATATCGCCAACCGCTGCATTCCAGTGAACTTTACTCTTTTAGCTTTCTGAAATTTTTAATAAGGACTAATGAATCGTATTAGCTAGATTGATAGAATACTGTTCTCAGCTTAAATGTTATTTTTACAATGTTTCAGTTGATGTAACCTCTGATCTTCTTCAATATTAGATTTAATATTAAATAGTAGGTAGTAATACAAAGTATTTCAATATATATGCGTGCGTGTGTATGTCTACAAATACATCTGGCCTTGATACAGGGGTGACTAAAACTTGCTGCTATGGCTTTAAATGGTCTGAAATAACAGAAAGGGAAGACTTGATTCCAAATATTTCTCATATAAAATATATTTCCCCTTTTTTGGAAATAGGGTACGATTATGAATATCTCCAGTATTAAATAATCCTTATACACTGTGAAATTTATGTTATGTATGAAAATCAAAGAGGGGAGATATAACATATGATAAGTATTTGGAATCACGCCACCCTTGCTGTTATTTTAGATTTTTAAAAACCATAGAAGCAAGTCTACCCTCTATCAAGGTTATAGGTTTGGAGAAAATATCAGATATTTTATAATTCATATGCAAAAGTAGGAAAACAAATGGCTATAATTGAAACATTTTATAGTTGTAAAAAAGTGCCAAAACTAGACTCTTTATGATGGGCGATCCCATTAAAGTACAACCTTAAGGGCAAATGTCACGTTGCCTACGATACAGTTTAGATCATTACCTTTTCCAACGGGCCTTTATTTATAAAATTCTGATCAATACTTGCTGATATTTGGAACTTATAAAATGACCAAATGAATAATATCTCTCTTTCTCTCTCCCTCTCTCTCTCTTTCTCTCTCCCTCCCTCTCTCTCTCTCTCTCTATATATATATATATACTAGCAGAAGTACGCGTTGTTGACTGGGCTCAAAAACAGCCTACAGAAAATGGACTGTGATTGATGAAAGTATGATAGGTTATGAAAAGGAGGGGGTTGTAAAGAGATAGGTTTTGATACTTAAAAATCTTACCCTAAACAAAATATGATGAAAGTAAAGATAATTTTCGCGAAAATATATTTTTATATCAACTTTGTTTCCATTCGTAGCCAAGAGTGACCAACAAAATAATGTTTTCTTACAAAGAGAAAATGTTATATATATGTATAATAATATAAATATACAAGAAATAAATGTTATCATAGTCAATAAAAGTTACTTTTATGGTAGAAAAGTTCATTGGTTTGTATTTTTAAGTAGTTTGTAAAAATATTTTTTTAAATTAACGAATCGGTTTAAAAAAATCAAAATGGCAGCGACTTTGAAATGGAGAGCCCCGTTTTTAATTTGAAGAAGGGGCACCTGAGCATTCTGTGTAAACAATTTAAGAGAGTTCCGTCAACATAAGGAATATTTATAAACATATTTTAATGTTTTCCGTTATTTTGTGCTTGAGGAATATTCGATTATGGATGTGTAGTTTATATAAAATATCATTTAAGTAGTTATCGCCTCAAATTTCGTTTTAATTTCGGTTCGCTGAAGTTATTTCAAGTAAAGAGCATTAAAAACTATTTCAAAACAAAAGAAAACCTGAACTGAACTTTTATTGACTATGGTAACATTTATTTCTTGTATATTTATTTTTCGGGTAGTCGTTTTTTGGCTTTTCTGCTAAACACTCTTACTAAATAATATCGACGAAATATCGAAAAACAAAGAAACAAAAACAGTTTTGAAAAATAATGAAGCTTTACTTACTTTAGTAAAATAATTCGAAACAGCAAAATGGGATATTAAAAAAGTAAACACGTAATTACTTTAGTTTTTTAAAGCAAAGAATCGATATAATATGAATGAGAAGAAAATGGTGCCCTTTTCAAGCAGAACAGCTTCCTTTCAGTTTTACAGTATTAAACGGTGTAGTATTGCGCCGTCGGATTCAGGTTTGTACTATTGTAATGTAAAGAAGACGCAGAAAGGGTTGTAATCAACTTAATTCCTTCTAGTACACTGTGAAAAAAAAACAGATATACAAATAAAAATAAAAAGGTTATGTAAATGTTTTTAAAAAGACACGTAATCACGTGAGCAGGATTTTTTCCTTCTTTTGACACGATAACAAGTAACGTTCTTATTTTTTATTATTTATCTTTTTATCTATTTTCGAAAGAGTGCCACGTGCAAGTGGAGAAGGAAAAAACAGAGTTATGCAAAATTTGTGTCGAGAATTGTTTAAAGTTCCGACTTTTTTTTTTTTGGCTTTCACTTTAATAAGAACGTGCATTCATGAGGTGAATTTATACAACACAATAGGATTGAACTCAAATAATAAATAAAAGCTAACGTGAATTAAGATTTAAGTTAAGGTGTTATTGTGGACCCTCACGCCTTTTAAAAAACCTTGTTCAACTTTGTGACATATTTACATTTTATGGAGGTCAGGCGCGAACGAACACTCAATAATTTTATTATACCATATTTCTTCAAACTGAAACATAATTATCAAAGTATACTTACGCAAATAGATATGAAAAATCTTTGTTAAAGTTTGTGCCATATTTTCATGGAGTACAGGCGCGAACGCAAACCCCACAATTTTATTATAAAATCCCTATTTAAGTTGAAACATACTTATCAAAGTATTCTTATGCACATCTATATCAAAAACACTTGTAAACGTTTTTTTTTTTTTCATTTTTTATTTCCATACGTTGGGGGCCAGGCGCGAACGCAAACCCCACAATTTTTATGTACCTCCGTTCTGCCAGATCAAATATACCCATTCCTCATCCTCGCTTCATCTTCTATCATTATATTAAATCAGTTTTTTTTTTTAAATAATCAACCATATAGGAGCCTCGTGGCAAGACACTCCACACACACACATACATAAACACACGGAGACAGCTTTATATATATATATATATATATATATATATATATATATATATGTTATTTGTTTTTGTTTTTGCGATACGTCTTGAATGAATTCAATTATTTATGAAAGTGCATTTTTACCTAAATGCGAGTTGGGAATAATTTTCCCTTTAACCAATTTGGTACTCCCGCATGTGGAGCGGCATATATATATATATATATATATATATATATATATATATATATATATATATATATATATATATATATATATATATATCTATATTAATGAAATCAAAGGGATGCAGTGTTTACCTGATACACGCAATGGTAAACTTCAAACTAATATAAATAACAGTATTTATATATAGAAAATTTAATCCCAACCGAATTAAACAAAGCTCCATACGCAATAGAGAGTAAAGCTTATTATAAGAGAAGACAATTAAAACTTTAAGTTGAATTTTAATATCAAAATTGATTGTTCGACTGAATGCTCCAAAAAACAATTTACAAAGTCCTTATTCCGCGGTGTTTCAAAGAATATAATGATAATAATAATAATAATAATAATAATAATAATAATAATAATAATAATAATAATAATATATATATATATATATATATATATATATTATTACATTTTCCCCCCAAACAAGGCATATTGCCACTTTGGTGTAGGAGCTTCTATCAGGGGCAGCAACTGCTGGGGCACTATGTTGGGATTTTGGCAGCAAGATGTCGGTTCACGTTACACTTGAACTTCTGCATGTCACTACAGTTAGGGAAGCAGGGACCTGGAATGAAATTCCAGAGTCTAGCGGTTCTGGGGAAGAAACTACTGGAGTAGAAAGATCTTTTACATATAGGGATCTCTACTGTGTGGGGGTGGGATTTAGCTGCCTGTCGGGTTTGTCGAGGGTGTCTATGTCGTGGGGCACAAGTTTCTGCAGTTCGTCAGAGCATTCTCCATTAAAATACTTGTAGAACAGACAGAGGGATGCAACGTTTCGTCGATGGGACAGAGGTTGAAGCTTAGATGCCAGTTCAGGCCTATCAGATTGGCGACTCTCTTTTGAACCTTGTCTAGGAGCGAGAGACTAGTAGTAGATACACCAGCCCAAATGTGACAACAATACTCCATACATCGGCGAATGGTGGCCTTATAGAGGTACAGGATACTTTCAGGTGTCAGTAGTTTTCTAGCACGGTAGAGGGAGCCTACCTTTTTCGCAGCGGCCCTGGCAATGTTTTCAATATAATTGTTCCAACTCATGTTTCCTGTGAAAGTTAGGCCAAGCAGTTTGAAAGATGTACTCTTAGACAGGGAGTCACTGGCCATTGCTATATATACACTGGTAGCAAAACTGAATATTGAAATTCTCATATCTTTGGTACTGTGGGACTAATTGATAATTTGCAGGCTTTTTGAAGATTACTATACTATTATATGGTCAACATTTTATGAGAATTGGTTAAAAAAGGACATATATTTTCAAACCAGTAAAATATGCCAAAATGTGTCTACGTTTGTATACAGTTTTCTGGCAAGCCAGCGTCAGTTAATTTGCTTTGAACTGAATTTAGCTTAGTTTTTTTTTTCTCCTGTGTTATCTCCTATGTGGCGTTGCTACGCCACTAATATATAATAAACATGTAATAATAAATAGTCATATATGATAAGTATTTAAACTGTTCATATAAAATACAATATAAGTTTTAGGCTCCTAAAATTCATACTAGATTTGTCCGCAAAGATCGGTCACGTAATGGATAAAGTAATTTATCACGTAAATTTATACTATTATGATGGTTGCATGTTTAATTCACAGTGCGAGCGGCTGTCGATATACAACTGTAAATTAATTAAAACTTCTATCAACTTATGGAAAACAAAACGAGTGCATGCTATCTCCGTGGAGTTGATAAAGGGTTCCGTGTGAAATGCAGTGCAGATTCCCGAGTTTGAGAAGACATACCCGAGCACTGATATATTGTGAAAAGTACATTCAGGATGCTCCAAATAATATGAATTTCATCTGTTGCATCGTGCATAAAAACAAAGCTATTTAAGTGAAAACATATGTCCGGCCCATTTCAGTCAATTCAAGTATGCGAGACGCAAATCTTTGTTTCCTAAACTTTCCAGCCAACACCGGAGTACTGACGCTAATAATATTTCAAATATCGTACATACATAGTTAAATTATGAACGACATAAGGTATAAAAGGTAGTTATTAATTATTTGTTATTATAAATTTGTTAAAACATACACATTTTTTTAAAGATTCATGTCTCGTTCGAAAACGGAAGTCGTATATATTAAAAGCACCTCTAGAAAACATCCAAGCCGACATGTCCCAAGTGTCGTGTGAGCTCTGTGCTTACCTGTGTCGATCAGCGCTTGAAAGATTGGGGCACATCAAGATAACACCGACTTTTTAATATATGGTTTAATAAACATCATATTTAAAGCTTTTAAAAAGTAAATGAACTTTTTTATGTCTCTGGTAGCATTTTATGCATATTTTATATATTGTGGTTAAATGAAATGATATAGTATCTTATGGCACGTCTCATTTATATATATTGAAAAGTAACATTTGTTTATGATCGAAATTTTTCAGTAGTATCTTACCTTCAGCAGATAATTTTCTTTTTTCTTTTTTCTCAAAATTTGCCGCTGAAACACATGTGTATATATATCTCAGTGTATATATATATATATATATATATATATATATATATATATATATATATATATACATTTATTGTGGCCGCTAAGGTTGCAAAAGAGAAAATTGCTACTTGAGAGTCATCTATTTTATGTGTTTTCAACTGTTTTACAAATACGCATGCGCGAATCCTTCACATTATTTTAAAAGTAAGTTTGAAAACACCTTTTAAATATCGTGTCAAGCTGGCCTCGTGATTCGCGTAAGTGACTCACGGTCTTTAATTTTTAGTTTCGATCTCAGCTCGAGTAATTTTTAATTGTTTTCTTTACTTAACAGAAGTGACCAGTTCAGGAAAAACATAATACTCGCATGCATATTTTTTTTGTTTTTGGTTACTTATTTTTTTCGTAAAAAAAATTAACGTTAATACCAGGCAATACCGGGTATATATATATATATATATATATATATATATATATATATATATATATATATATATATATATATATATATATGTATATATATATATATATATATACACTAAAAAATTGAAATTTAAGAAATCTAAATCGTTATATGTTTTTCTTTTCTTTAAAATAAATATTTACCTTTAAAAATAAAAACAAGCTTTCGGCTCGGTCAAGGCTTTTTCTGGCGATTTCATTTTGTTAATCATGTTTTCCGTCTTAGAAATGTAGTATTCTTGCTGGACAGTAGTCTGCTTGGATGTTAAATGAACAGTTTGTAAGTCCCTTCAAGTGCAGGCACGAGGCTCACAGAACAAAATTATAAGAAATTGGATTACCCGAAAAAGCATTCTTACATTTCAAAAATTTAATAGTCACTTCATAACGGTAATTGTTACCCGGTTTCTGATATACGCATTTCTGGATAGCAATATAACATTTACTTGTTTGTCTAAGAAAACAAAGAGTATAGGTCATCCTTAAAACTAAAAACATAAAATGTTCGCAGATGCACAGTAGTTGATTTGAAAAATATCCGATTAAACGAATTCATGAATCTTTAATTTTATAGTTTAATAACCCCATTTAAATTGCATTAATTGTTAATCTAGTAATCATGTTTATATAATTGAACTTAATCGGTTAAACCATGGCAAACACGCTAATTAATATAAACAGTCAGTTAAGGATACCATACACTTAGACTTGTCATTAAAATAGTTAAGCCAAACGGCATGTGTGAAAAGAATGTATTAGAGAGTTGGATATATTGTTATGTTCCGTTTGGTTGAGGGGAACATCTATTACCCATTTGAAGCTGAGTTAGGCATGGAACCTGTTTAACGTGAAGACGTGCAGATATGTAATAGCGCATCAGCTGACCGGCGATGAATCAATCCGTTCCAAAATGTGGAGATAACGCTTGGTAGAATGTTATCCTATAACTGAATCGAAATGTCCGGGGTACATGTCGAAGCAGACCCTAGAATCAGAACTAGGACATTATTTTCCTCCCAGCTTGTATAAAATAACAACTTCGTCTGTGATGTCGCTATGTATTGAGACGCCTTGCGTGGCTAGAAATGCTGAAATATGCAAGAGCCCAAAAGATGGAAAATTAACTTTTTATATAATGCTGATAAATAGCCGATAACTTATTTATTACATCAAATTCTGCCAAGTTCAAAATTATGTGATGTCTTCAGAGGAAACGGACCAACAATGGACCGAAGCCTATTAAGAACACCAACCATGATTTCATTTACGCATGAATATGCCACGATACAAGAAGAAGAAGAGGGTGAAATGGGTTTAAGTGTGAACTGATCTAAAGCATTTTAAACTGTTCTGCCATTAATTTATTTTATTCTCACTCACCACAAATAATACTCATCGCAAATTGGAATGTAAGGGAGTACTATGTGGAAGCGTATTTAACAGGAGACTGAGGCAATTTCACCAGCAAGGTGTCTGTTCAGATTACATGTTATACTTATGCTGGTTAGTGCAATAAAAGAACAGGAAATAAGGAGGAAATTCCAGTTTGGCCGGCCAAGCGGAAAACTATTAGTAGAAGACGGCCGAAGTAAATCAAATGGGCGAAGAATCAATGTAGTCACGATCCCGAGTGTTGAGCAATTCTTAGTAACAAAGATGGCGGCGAAGAATCAATGCAGTCACGATTCAGTCGTCTCAAGACAGAGCTTGACAGCGAACTGAATTGACTCCAAAATTCGATATTTTTTATAATAAATTTGGAGGCTTATGATTGGTAGATTGTCCTAACCGTAAGTCATAAGGAATATCATCGGAATAATTAGGGTTCATACACTTATCAGTAATCAAAAAACATTTTAAAAGATACCTCATCAGTAAAGGGGGTGATTTTGCAGAGGAATGTATGTTGAGGGGAGGGAAAGTGACATGGGTTCATCACAGCACATCCCATTAAAGTACTTGTAAAGCAGACAGAGGGATGTGACATTGCAGCGATGGGACAGAAGTTGGAGCTTGGCTGACGGTGCGGAAACTATTAGATTTGGTACTCTATTTTGAACCCTGTAAGAAGAAAAAAAACAACTAGTGGTATATGCACCAGCCCACTCGTGGCAAAAATACTCAATAAGCGAACGGATATCGTGGTAGCTTTGTAAAGATATATCGCGTGGGTGATTTTCTAGAGGGACCCTACATTCTTTGCAGCAACGTTGGCAATGTTCTCAATGTATGTGTTCCAAATCATGTTGCCTGTTAATGTTTAACCAGCATATCATTTATACATAGTCGATGATTATGATGTTAATACAAAGAAAATATAATGAGTGCTCCTACATTTTTTCTTTTAATGTTCATGGCCATATTACCAACTAATTATTTCTTAACGATTATGACTTTCCGTTATTAAATATACAGTTCAGCTATAAAACCGCGGCGTTTGGGGTTTTGCCAGTGACTAAGCGGAAAGCCTCCATCTTCGTTCAGTGTTTATTCAGTCGCTCTCATGACAGGTTGGAGTAATCGTCTGAGGCAAAACAGACCGGCGTCGTCGCACAAACGATGCCGCAACCGATGACACTGTTTTCGTCGCGACCAGCTGTCATTACATTTTAATGCAGACCTCATCAACAAATAGACACACAGGTGGCGTGGAGATGTGCACCCACTGCAAAGAAATGGTGAAGAGATGACTTCTACATATATACCAACAGCACACAATAGCGCACACATAATGGCGCACACACATATAAAAAACACCTATTTCTCTCTTTCTTTCTCTCCCTCGCCCTCTCGCTATATATATATATATATATATATATATATATATATATATATATATATATATATATATATATATACTGCTGATCGAAAATTTAAGACCACTTTAAAATCTTTAAAAAGAAACCTTTTTCGAAAGGATAGATTTTAAATATATGTGTGTGTGTGTGTGTGTGTGTGTGTGTGTGTGTGTTTGTGTGTGTTTGTCGGTTTGTGGGATAGAATCTAAAGCAAAAATTATATTCACCCTACCAAGTATTTTCTTTTCTTTTTCGAAACAAACTTTGGCACTTTTGCAGATCTGTTTCGTTCATGGAATAATAAACCCAAAACTCATTTTATTAATCATATATATTAAGTTATATATATAAATTAATAATTAAACAAACTAAAAATTAAATACTAAAATCTAAGTTAGAAATAAAATGATATAACACAAATAATTAGAAATAATTGAACATTGATAAATAAATAAGGGCCAAATACATTATAAGTAAAAAAAATAAGTCGAGGCAACACGTAATCCAGAACAACAACAACAATAATAATAATAATAATAATAATAATAATAATAATAATAATAATAATAATAATAATTCTGATTTCGTTTATCAACGTCTCTCTGGAAGGGATGGGATTCATTTCCAGAGGACTTCCCTCAATCCCGGATCCAAACCAGGAGCTTCAAAGATTTAGGGGTTTTCTAAGGATGTTGGTGGTACCTACAATAGCAGAGGTCTGAAGGCCACTTAAAACATCGGGGATTTGTAGTTTTTTTAATTGTCCTTCCAGACGACTTGATACTACTCCTTGTGTACCAACTACGATCTTGATTATTTGTGTTTTAACCCCGTATATACGCCTTATCTCCGAGGCCAATGTAGCATAATTGCTCCACTTCTCGTTCTCCTCCTCTCACATTCCTGTCCCAGGGCACTGAAAAGTCTACAATCTGCCATTTTTTTTAGACTTTGTCAATGACGACCAAATCTGGACGATTGTGTTCCAATTGCTTGATCCTTATTACACTTTTGTCCTCATACCTAAACCTTGCCATCCTCACTTGTTCTCACTTCATCAGGCATCTCCTCAAACCATTTTCCAGAACACTTCACACCAACCTTCTTGCACACCTCCCAATATATCCGGAGTCCCATGCGATCGTGTCTTTTGCGGTACTATCTCTGGGCCAGTCCACTTCACCCTGCTGCAAGGTGCGCAATTGACTCTGAGGTCTTACCAGAAATCCCGCATTCTGCAGAAACTTCCTCTCCTAGAACCATTTTTTTGTACAATCGTGTTCCTAATAATAATAATAATAATAATAATAATAATAATAATAATAATGTAAGAATAATAAATATTCAATAATTATAATTAAAATATATAATCATAATAATAGCAATAATAATGATAATAATAGTAATAATAGTTAAAATAATAATGTTCTAATAATAATGATTATGATTATAACAATGATAATGATATTAATAATAATAATATTGATGAGAATAATAATAACAATAATAAAATTAATAATAATAATAACAACAACAATATTAATAATAATAGCAACAACAACAATAATAACATTAATGTTAATGATAACAATAAAAATATTAACAACAACAACAATAATAATACTTACAACAATAATAACAACAGCAACAATAATAATAATACCAACAATAATGATAATAACAAAACAACAATATTAATAACAACAGTATTATTAATAATAATAATAATAATAATAATAATGATAATAATAATAAACAGAAACGGTTAAAAGAAATGGGTAATTCCAATGCAACAGCCAAACTCCTTCAAAAAACAAAATGAGGATTGGCGACCCACAGTAAATATGGTTTATAAAAACTCCAACAACTGTAGATTTATGTTTTATGCATATCTATATATCTATAAAAGTGAACGTGTCTGTGTGTCCGTGTCTGTCTGTGTACATTTCCCCACGCAATAACTCTGTCAATTGTTAGTCTACATACTCGAAATTTGATATACAGGGTACTAAGATTTGGGAAAATCTTTGGAATCGGTTTTCGGCCAAATATTTGGCAGTTAAGGGGGTCAAAGTTCAACGATTTGTCCTTTGAGAACTCTACAAAACTCCTCCGACAAATTTGGGTCTAAACACTTGAAATTGTGGATATAGGTTCCTTTGACATTGTTCTAATTTAATAACTGGATTTGAGCTCAAAACAATAAATGTTAAGGGGTCATATTAGGGTTAAAATTTTCAAAAATTAACCGTATTTTTTTTTTTGCTCAGCATACACCTCTAACTCCCGGGCAACGCCGGGCACTCATGCTAGTATATATATAAGGTGGAAAAGGTAAATATATAGACTTTTCAAACTCTAATGCTTTCTGGTGTAAAAATAAAAATAGCAAAACTAGTATTTCTAAAGGTATTTTAAAAATGCTTGTAAGTCATCTTATTAAAGAATGCTATTTTCAAATAGGAAATAAAATATTACTCCAAACGATAGGTATCACAATGGGATTGGATCCGGCACCATTTTGGGCAAATTTGTATTTACATAGACTCGAGTATATATATATGTCATCATTATTAAAAACAGATATATCAAAAACATATAACTTTCATGGGTGTAGGAGATTTATAGATGACCTTATATGCATAAACGATAATGATGAATTCGAAAAAAATAAACATCTTATATATCCAAACGAACTAAAATTAAATTGTGAACATAGAGGACAACAGGCTACATTTCTGGATTTAGATATAAAAATTGAGGATGGAATTTTTCTTTATAAAATATTTGATAAAAGAAACGCTTTCCCCTTTAAAATAGTACGTATGCCCCATAAGGATAGCACCTGCCCCGTTTTTGTGTTTTATGGAACCATTATGTCAGAGTTTTTGAGAATAGCTCGCGTTACTCTAAAATTAACAGATTTTATACCACCAGTTTCTAGCTTAGTAATAAGGATGATAAAACAAGGTGGAGATAAAAATAAAATATTTAAACAGTTAAATAAAGCATTTGCTCGTTATCCTGATGCTTTTGAATCGTTTAAGATAAACCAGACTATATTGATAAAGGAAATCCAAAACTATATTAGCAATGTATAAATGTATTTATAATTACATATAATAAATTTATATAGATAAAAAAAAAAAATGTATATATGTAAAAATAAAATATTTTTAACCTTTATATATCTAATTTTAAATAAATAAGAATGTAAATATACAAACTACTAACTATAGTGGGGGTGATAAGTAGTTAAATGGATTAATCCAAATCTTATAAATACAAGACTGAAAAATTAAAAAATTAAAAAATGTATCCATTTTAAATGTGGAAATTGATGAATCGCACAGGTAAGAAATTCATTTGTATACTATGAAAAGGTTAGTAATTACAATTAAGAATAGGAAATTGGGGAAAAATTTTTTTGTAACTTGTCTTCTTCCTAAGATTAAGGGTGGTGGTGTTTGATCAACACTGCTGGGGAGCCATGATGTAATACACTGTTTTGTTTTTAAATCCCCGAAACTGTGTTTCATGGTAAACAACTGATGATCCCTTGAAAAATATAAAGAATATTAAAAAAAAAAAAAAAAAAAAAAATTGGTATTATAGTAAATTTGAGAGTTGATGCAGTGATTGCAGGTGATTAAATGACTTACTGACTAGATGTTTTTTTAATGAATGATAAAAAATAATTTTTTGTGTGGTTTCAAATGTTAAAAACTTCAAAGACTATATATATATATATATATATATATATATATATATATATATATATATATATATATATGAATATTTTAGAAGGTTGAGTTTTTTCTCGCCTTGACACTGATATTAAAAGCCTACTTTTCAATTTAAACTTTATTAAAACGAACTTTATAATATACTCAGTCATGCGACCGACTATATGAAAGTCAACTAATTTGAAAGTTCTTTAGAGAAAAGAGCGTTAATAAATTGTCTGTTTATTTCTATACTTTATAATTAGATGCTTGGTTTCATTTCACAATCACGCTGAATTCAGTTGATGCATAGTTTTTATATTCTGCATAATTGCGCAGAATGTAAGATGAAAACTTTCCAGCAAAGAGAATTTTTTAAAATCTATCTATCTATCAATAGACATTTCTATCTATCTATCTATCTATCTACTTGTCTTTTTTTTCTATCTCCCTATCTATTAATATATATATATGTATATGTATATATATATATATATATATATATCTTTGTGTCTATGTGTGTGCAAAGGGTTCGCAGAAATATCTTCCGCATTTTGATAAGCAACTATCTCAGACGCGCTCGTGCAGTTTCTGATCAATTATTAAATCATATGGATGAATCTGCATATCAATACGTAGAATTCAAGACAAAGGATGTTTGCAAGCTGAACGTGTAGGAGACTTAGTAACAGAAAGACTTACAACTCGAATAATGTATGGTGATCGAGCGCTTCGAGGCTTTCAATGTGGCTTCCAGTTCCGAACATGTAGCTTTGAAATTTGCAACCTATATCCGTCGTCCTAATGAACTCCAAAGGCTCTCTGTATTGTAGTTACAGATTCACCCTTCTTCATTAATGCTTCTACAGCAATAGCACGATGTGCACTAATCCAAACCATACTGCTTGATAAAGCTACCTGAGAAAATTGCTGGTATTTATTTTAATAAAAAAATAATTGGTACTTGCATAAGTTCATTACCAACATAGAGTTTAAAGTTTTAAATGTCTGTAAGTATGGAATTAATTAAAAGTGTTTTGAAGCGATGTTTTGAGTATAATATACTAGTTATGACCAAAGTTTTATTTCATTCGGACAAAACACTAAGCAACGGGGCCTAATTAGATTTGGGACCCGTTTTTTTGGGGGGGTCACCCTGTATATATATATATATATATATATATATATATATATATATATATATATATATATATATAAAATTTTAGTAATTCAATAAATTTAAAATTATGACATGAAATGGTTGAATTTCAAATTAAATGATTTTATTATTCTATGTAAGATAAAGAATAGATTTAAAATATTATACCTCCTTATCCTATGAGATTTCGATGTTTACCATCTCTTCAGAGGAGAAAATGTTAGCAAATAATTATAATGGTTTACACCTTATTTGCTAAAGTCAGCAATACATTGAAAAACCACAATTAAAAGTTTTTTACATTTAAATATCATAGAGTAAGGGAAGTTAATGAAAAGGATATAGAATTTCAAATCCAAATTGGATGGTAAAATCCGAAGTGAAGGTTGAACCTGAAAAATGTAAACTCCCCCAATATGTATTTTTCTTGTTTTCTTTTTTCAATTTTTTAAAATAAATTTAACTCCTTTTATATAAAGTATTTTTTGTTTTAATCTAAGGCAATAGTGTTAAGATCTTTATTATTCAATGTGTTTTGGGATTATTTTACTTAGTCACCATGTTTTTTTTTCGTGCGCTTGCATTCTATTATTTTGCACGCGCAAAAAATTGAGTATTTTTTATTGGTCGCCACATTTGTTTTCACGCTCGTGTATTTAATTTTTTGCGCGTTTATACATTAATTCTGTATGCTCACTATTCCATAACGAGTTATGACATATGCTGACCCAACAGAAAACGGGTAGTTCACACACACACACACACACACACACACATATATATATATACATATATATATATATATAGAGAGAGAGAGGTAGAGAGAGAGAGAGAGGGAGAGAGAGAGCGAGAGGGATAGAGAGAGAGCACTTACTTTCAGATTTTTACCATTTACTCTCTAATTATATATATATATATATATATATATATATTCAGCATAAACACGTGGACACACCGGTTCCCGCGGGATCACCGAACTTAAGCAACGTCTAACCTGTTTAGTGACCCTTTATACACTTTCAGGTGTTGTATGTACTCTCCCCTTATCTCAGCATTGTTTCTAGTCGTCTTGGACTTCTCCTTGCCACTGGACCAAAACAGTGCTATTTCAGAAAGGTGTCGTTTGGGATCTTGCAACTCTTCCCTCATAATTACGGAGTCATTGATCGATATATATATATATATATATATATATATATATATATATATATATATATATATATATAAACTCAGAGAAGCTTAGGTGTTTCCGGTGTTACAACATCATGCATATACATACATTTCAGTGTTAGATATACCCGTTCCAGATAAATACAAAACCGTGGTTTTTTTTTCGTATATCAGTTTTCCTTACATTTCTACATTATATTTTTTGAAAGAATTACAACAGAAGCAAACGACTATGCATAAACAAATAAACCGAAGATAATTTAAAAAATATATATCGCACGTTTGTTGCTTCGAAAATTGTTTAACACGATTTCATTTATATTTTTAATGCAACTTGGAATCGTATTCAAAGGAAACAAAACAAATATTATGTAAAAAAGATAAAAAGTACTTAATCAGTTTACAAGTTGCTTTACTAATCTTATTTAAAGTTGTCAAGTATATATCTCCGTACATAATATTTCGGTTGCAGAAATTTCCCTTTGGGCCAAAGTTCAGTAGGTTTGCAACAACAAATACCACAAAGAAATTCAATACATCCACCCTGATAGCTTACGACCACCATGCCTGCCACATTCACTCGTGATAATTAAATGCCACATTACATCCAATGAGTAACACCATCGCAATCCACTATTTCCTATCTTTATATTTGGTGCTCGCACCGCTACCGGTTCTATATTTTCCTACGATATTGTGCTTGTACCGTCATTGACGGGTTATTACAAACATAAGATAATCTTTTCATTTCCCGATTCAAAAATAATAAATTATCCCTCCTTAAATTTTTTGCCTATTTTGATTGATTGTTAACTAAGTATTTGCATATTCCGTAATCCATGCCTATACTAAATAAACGAACGTTCCAAAATCATACAATATGGCGCCACTCTCTACAGAAGAATATCGTGCTAAAATACTAACTAATTTAAACATATTAACCAATTGTCGTCGCTCTCTACATATTACTATCGCCTTGAAAAAATTTAAAATATATATATAAATTTTAATCGAGTGGTGTCGCTAAAAAGACAAAAAATTAAACATATTAACCGATTGTCGTCGGATTTTACAGATTACAATCGTGATGTAAAAAAAAAACACACACAAAATAAAAAAAATCCATTGGTGTTGCTTGGTGGGAAAATATTTATATTAGCTCCACCTCCGCAATTTTCTTTAACATGACGACTTATATACGTTTTCGACTATGCTGATTACGAAAATCTCGTTAAAATTTCGCAAAGACAAGTACTTTTCGATGGATGGATGCGTCTAGTCTGAAGGCTGTTCTTAACATGAGGAGATTAAGAGTTGGCCACCGTACTTTAATTTTTTTAAGTGGGGAGGCATGCGTCAACAGGGAAACGCCGGTTAACGAGTCCTGCTAGTATATATATAGATAGATACATATATAGATATGCGGGCAGAGAATTTACAATATTTTGACATTGTCCAAATACCTAAGCTCAATCTGTTTACACAAAGAGAACAGCTAATGGTAATTTGTATATCACTTCCCTAATGCTCAACCTAAGATGGGGAGCATTATAGTCATCCACATAAGTACTGTTTCACTGTTTCACAACTCATCAGTGCGGCTAAACAGGCAACTACCTCAAGCCAGGATCGAAACCCGATCGCCCAAATGACAGTCGGAGCTTTTAATGGTTGCGCTATATGGTTGCTTCTATGCGGGCAGTGAATTAACAATGTGTTCACATATATATTATTCTTTATGTAATAGAAGTCATCTATCTCTCTCTCTCTCTCTCTCTCTCTCTCTGTCTATATATATATATATATATATATATATATATATATATGCCATCTAAAAATAAAAATATTTTTGTAATACATATGTCTTACCTTTAAACTTTACTTTAAGTTTCTGCAAGATGACATTATTTTGCAAACGTTTGAAATGCACTTCTAATTGTCACATATCACAAATTGTATAGAGGATTAACTGAATTGAAATGCAATTTGGTGTTCATCTATTTTTACTACTAAAGAAATTACTTGCGCTCACTTAAATATGGCGGTTTAATCTCAATTCGTATAATTAATTAATCGTAAAGAAGTAGAGGATTAAATAAAACTGTGTTAATCGAATATAAGAATGGACTGGGTATTTTGCTTTTTATTACATTTTTATCAAAGATGTTTTATATATCGAAAAAGCGGTGTTGCAGTGACGTTTCTATAAGCACGTTACATTTTATATGTGTTTCCATAGCAATGACACGTGTTACAAGAGCATTCGGTATATAGAATAGCAGGCATGCATTTAAGCAGAGAAAGGAGGAGTTGAAGAAATGCTGACTCAGCTTATAAGGTGGATTTTGTTAGATCCTACCGATATTTAAAGATAATAGATTTTTGATAAGGTTCTAACACTGACGTCCATTCTAGACCTGAAATGGAATACTGACATCAAATAGGTTAATAAGATTGCTGGGCAAATAGTTGCATCATTCTAACGCTCCAAAAATTCTAAATACTTAAAATGTAATTCCTTCTTCTATAAGAACAAGGTGTGTCCTAAGATGGAGCACTTCTGTCATATCTCAAGAGCTGCTATTAGGACACTCTTCATTACCTTTTCAGAGTATAAAACCGATTTACCGGTCTTGTTGGGGCTGATCTTTGTTTTTTTTTTTTTTTTTTTTTTTTTTTTTTGTTCGGTATTGTTTCTTTCATAACAGAGCACGGGCGCGCGTATGACAGTTGTGTGAAAATCACCGAGCCGTGTGCGAGATTACGTCACGGCAAGGAAAAAGATTATAAAAAGAAGAACGTGTGAGTAAGTAGTTATTCCTTGTAAGTTGTTTCCTTGCATCGGTGTCTGCATGTTAATACGCGTGTAAGCGTGCACTTTATTGCAATTTCACACTAAAGAGATACTGCTAACCGCTATTCCTTATACCATTATCTTCATGGTAAGTGTTCGAGTGAGCTCCAAACTTCAGTCTACAACCGCAGCAAATCTTTTGTTTTCTCTCTCTCTCTCTCTCTCTCTCTCTCTCTTGCCTTCTCTGTATCATAAACCAAAGAGAAAATCTATGGAACAAGGTTTCTGACACAAACATCCCATCTCCTCCGAGGCTGCTCCCCAACTGACTACAACATGATCGGTTTCAATTCTAATGTCAACAAATACTTGTGTAATGGTAATCTTTATAGATAATTTGACGGCGTATTTATTTTAAAAATCTACATAATTTGCCTCCCCCGCGATGATACCATAAAATATTTGTAGATGTCTGTGAAAATATTCTTAGACTTGGGGGCGGGACAATATGGTACTGCGTCTCCTCTTTTTCATTTGGTAATATTGTGGAAACCTGTTTGATAAAACTCTCGCAGATATTGTAACTTATTTTCTATTTTATTACCAGTACACGCAAAATTTGGGGGATAGAAGGTACTCTTTACGCTAGGACATTTCGAAGCCTAATGCTTCTCACCAGAAGAGCAGAGAAGGGGCTAGGTAGCATGGGGAAGATACGGTGTATAGCCTAAGGTTCCTTAGGGAGGAAAAAGATTAAGAGGAATTATAGTATGTTGGGGAAAGCTTTATTGAATAAGGAGAAGTTTGTTATGTATAGTATGATATATAAGATTGTATATGGTCTTTAACATAGTGTTGAGATTAAGGGATATATGTATTAGGATTAAATTGGGGGTGTATTGTTGCTGCGTGGTAATTTATTTTAACAGTTTCCGAGGTGTCTATTTTCTATGGAGTGGTAATTTTGATTGGTGCCACCTAAACGGCAAATGGCGGCTATAAAATCGCTTATAATTTTGTGGAATTGAGCTTTCTCTTTTCTCCTTACACATTAAGCTATATATATATATATAAACATGTAACAAATCACCCAAACACGTATCTTTTCTGTCTGTAAACGAAAGATGGACGACTGCGATCGCCATAACAGATATGTGCAAAATATCTCTACAGAAATCTGTTCGATATAAGGTTAAATAAATGTGTTTAAATGTTTAAACGTAGTTTACATAGTATAGAGACATATAAGGTTAGTTTATAATTTATCTAGTTCGTAAGTACATGTGTCCATTGACACATTATATATATATATAAATATATATATATATATATATATATATATAGAGAGAGAGAGAGAGAGAGAGAGAGAGAAAGAGAGAGATTGCCTCTCTAATTACATCAGGAGAAATCGTGTATTTTGGGTGACAGTGTACGGGGTGCCTTTATTAAGTTTTCAAACTTTTTTCGTATGGCCACTTTTATTGATAGAACACACATGAAACTCTAGTCCCCTTCGAAGTAATCTCCCACAGTTATAATGCACTTGTTATAATGTCCCTACAACTTTCGGAAGGCCCCACGGAAGTCCTCTTGTGTAAGTGTGTCAATGCCCCTCGTTATCGTCTCTTTCATCTCCTCAATCGTATTATAAAGACAGATTCTAAGGTTTTCACTGAACATAGGGGATAACCAAAAGTAAAAAAAACAAGGTATGGACTATAGGGAGGGTGAGAAACTGTTTGGATGCTCATCTTAGTACCATAGTCTGTTACAAGGATGAAGTTGAGGACTGGTGCATTGTTCTGGTGAAAATGCCACTGTCCAGATTTGAAGAGTGCCAGCCTTTTTCGACATAATCTCTTCTTGAACTCCCTTAAAACCTCAACATTGACTGCTTGTCCAGTGGGAATACAGTGCATGTAGATGATGTCCATACTGTCAAAACAAGGGATAATCATATAATAGTTGGGTAGATTTGCTCTCTCTGGCCATGTTGGGTCTGGGAGAGCCAGTATGCTTCCACTGAGAACTCTGCCTCTTGGTCTCTAAGTTATAGCAATAGATCCAACTTTCATGGCAGATCACCAGAATGTCAAGAACTCCGGGATCTGAATTGATCAGCTCGACCATTTCCCTGCTGTCATGACTTTTTCTTTCTAATCTCATCTGATCATCTTTGGTATAATCTTCGCGCAAATCTTCTGAAATTTCACTTCCTTGCGAATAATTGTGTTTATAGTTTCTACACTAACATCAAACAATGTACTTATTGTCTCTATACACACATGGCGGTACTTTTCCATGAAATTCTTTATTTAGCCAATTATCTTTAGTGTTCTGACTTCCTTACTCCTACCACAGCTCTAATCGTCCAACATCGATTCCATGTGTTCCTTAAATCTCTTATTTCACACAAAAACTGATGTTCGATTCTTGCAAAATAGTCTAAAAGCAGTCTAAAGCATTCCATACGTATTTTCCAAGTTTAAAACTGAATGTTATTGCATATTGTTCTTCTAACGTGTCTTCACGTCCATATTGCATTTGTGAAATTCAATAGCGGTGATATTCAGGCTTAAGTAGGCTCCTCATGCAGCTGTTCATTTGAATCGTAAATCATAAAAATTGGGCAGTCATCTCATAAGATATGTTGCAATAACATACTAAATTTCCAAACGTCTACAACAATTTTAAAAGCCAGTACAAAAAGAGTCTGGAAACTCATTGAAGGCAACTTGCTGGTAGATTCCGGCAAGGTAATTGTTTTATATATCATTGAAAAAACTTTTGAAAGTCCAAATATTTGGAGTCAAATAAATGTTTCATTTACCTAAATAAAAAAAAAATCCTTTCCAATGTCCGGAGTTTTCCAGTCATAAAATATGCTTAATATTGTATTGTACTTGATGCAAATTTAATAATTATTATTATAGAGCACATTTTCTATTGACTATTATATTGTACTCAATATATATATATATATATATAATATATATATATATATATATATATAATATATATATACATATATATATATATATATATATATATATTTCAAAAGTGAAAAATAAAATGATTTCGGTGCCATCGGCTGGAATCGAAACCGATACATTCAGCGCTATAGCTATAGTAGTTATTTAGCGACTCAGAGTTCGTGTTTACAGTGTGAGTTATCGTCTGATGGACAAAGAAGGTTAAAAATGAAACGAGTCCAAGGTAAAAATGTATATGTACTCATACTCACAAATAAGCTGCAAGTCCAAATGTTACTATTTTTATGTTTATTCCTTAACAACAATTCTAACATTAGAAAAACGGAATCATAAGTGTTGTGAGGTTTTAATAGCCCATATAAAGTTTCAAGTCTGAAGACCAAATGTTCGGAAAAGAAAGTTCTGTAGAGACGTTTCGCATACTCTCCATAAATATATATATATATATATATATATATATATATATATATATATATATATATATATACACACACATATATATATATATATATACATATATATATAAAGATGTCCGTGTTTTAGAATGTTTTCATCTTACATTCTATGCTCAATGTGGAAGCATAATAGTTAAATGAAAACAAGCATAGTTAAATTTTTTTTTTTTTTTACACAGAGATCACCACTTATCAAGGCCCGGAAGCCACTCAGGGATAAGGGTTATTGCAAGTACATTACGTTAGTGAGGAGATTTTATGAAGTGTTTAATTAGGGGGGGGCGGTTCATTAAAACAAGAAAAATGAATCATTGATTAATGAAGACTCGTTTGTCAAAAGAATATGCAAATTACTTAATCCTCATGAAGTCGCTCACATATCCAGTACTGAGTATATTAAAAGTTTTTTTTAACAGGTTTTATACAGGAAACGTAGGCATTTTATATAAATGTGAGAGCGAGAAAAAAAAAGCGCATCTTTATAGATATATAGAGCATATTTGAAAACGAATGGATTCGAACTGGGTACACGGAGTTTAATAACCAACGATTTCACTACGGCTACATTCCACTGAAGTTGTGATTAAAAAAAAAAACTAATTTAAAGAATTTTACTCTATTATATGGTTCTTCTCAGCCTCGGGAAATCAGCCTCCCAGACATGAGGTGCGACTTTATTCTTTACTATAGCAATGCATAACATAATTATAGCAGTTATTATAGTATTATCACCATGTAGGATGCAGTGGGGAAACAGGTAAATGTAATTATTACACCTGCACTTACGGTGGAAGAAATTAACCGTAAAGGAAAATCAGCAAGAAACGGAGTGCTATTGCTTAAAGCCAAAAAACGGGACATTTCTTTTTAATATTCGGAACATGATCCGGAAGTATGCTTACTATATCCCAAACATCCTGTTCATAAAAGTTTTTTCTCATTTCGGAATTCAAGCAGAAACGTCATTAATGCGATTAACTATCATTACATTCTAATTAAAATTGTGTAAGCAGAGTTAAACGATATTAACGGCACAAGACTTCATTGAAACTGTAGTCATACTAGTGTAACTTGCATAAGTTTTAATCGGGAAAATAATGAAAATTTTCACCTTAAAATTATATTTGCCTCTTTTTATCTATTAAAGTATAATACAATGCACAAGGATGAATAAACACACACACACACACACACACACACACATATATATATATATATATAGTCATCCATATACAGTACTGTTTCGCTGATTCACAGCTCATCAGTACGGCTAGACAAACAACTACCTCTAGCCACGATCGAAACCCAGTCGCCCTAACGACAGTCAGAGCTTCTTACCGTTGCGCTTTACGGACAGTGAATTAACAATGTTTTGGCAGTGTCCAAATACCTAAGCTCAATTTGTTTACACAAAGAGCATCACTTTATGCGCTAATGGTAATTTATATATCACTTCCCAATAAGATAGGGAGCGTATATATATATATATATATATATATATATATATATATATATATATATATATATATATATATATATAAGTGGCTATGCATATCTTTACGGGAACGATATCTACAAGTTAATATGTCAATATTTTAGTTTACAGACTTGGAACTTTATATATAAGGGATTCGGCCTGTGGAACAAATCTGTGATGGTCTTTATCCGGGAAAGCCAGCTGCGAACGGGTCAAAATTGAAAAGAAAAAATGAATTTTGGCAGGCATAAGCTTACTGGACGTATATTTACGTATATATTTTCTACGTACACGTAAATATTTACATATACGTTTAACTACATTAATTTATGTTGACCATAGTAAAGAATTCGACCGGTGCAATCGAAGAACTGGAGACAGATTTTCGCCAAGTTGCATAAAAACGACAGTTTAATACAGAAATGGAAGGAAAATTGCATGGGGAACTTTTACTGCAGCAGGAGTTGGGGAACATATTAGATGTGAGAAGTCACTCAATTCAAAAGAATACTTTCGAATATAGTAGAAACAGGACTGTTACAAGTATCCAGAAGCTGGGAATATCCCAGAACATTATTTTTCAACATGATAATGCCCCTGCACACATTGCTAACGTCACAAGAAAATATTTTTCTAATAATAAAATTAATGTGATATTTTGACCAGGTCAAAGCCTCGATTTAAACCCAATCGAGAATATTTGATCCATAATATCTCATGCATTGACTTGAAGGACTTTTTCGAATAATGACAAACTGTGGAAAGCTGTGCAAGGCGAATGTAATAGCATCTCCTCTTCGCAGTGTTCCACTTTGGTTGAAAACATATCTGAAATGATTGATCTTTTAAAGAAATCAAAAGGAAATGCGATTCCATACTAAGCATTTATTAAAGTAAATGTCTTGTTCAGTGTTATTAGTCTCGTTTAAGTTTCTTTGTTCAATTGTTCATTGTTCAATATAGCTTTTAGTGCAATAAAATGTATAAAATTTACTTGGCCCATTTTTGTTTTTGGTGCTCACGCGTGTATATTAATGATCTTCCAAATCACATCCTTACATCATTCGTAGACATTTATGCTGATGACACTACTGCCTATAGCAGCACACCAAAAGCCGTAAACGACCAAGTTCTTTCTGATTCTCTCTTCTCTGGATTTAAGCATGTACAATGGGGAAAAGTAGCTGGTTTCTTTTAATGCATTTAAAACCAAGCTTTTATCTTTACATCATCAACGTTCTAATCCCCATGTGGCATCGATTGGGGAGGCTCCATGTTTTGACAAGCTTCGGGGCTTGACCTTTATTCCTGATCTAAAATGGAATACGTACATCAAATCCGTTGCCAATGTCGCTGGAAAATGACGAGATCCTTCTATTGATCCAGTCGATATCTACCTGCTGATGCAATCCTCTACCTAGGTACGTCCAGGGATGGAGTATTGCTGTCTGGCAGGAGCTGATAGGGAGATCTTATCCTGCCATGACAGAGTTCAGAATAGACTTCGTAGACTAATGGGGGATGCCATTTTCTATTCCCTGCAACCTCTATCTCACAGAAGAGACTTTGCGAGCCTGTTTCTATTTTATCATTATTTTCATAGCAAGTGCTCGTCTAAGCTCCAATCTGTGCCCCCCTCACGCCAAGTATTCACGAGAAAAACTCGTTTGGCTGTAAACACTATCAATAATTTTCCTGACATTTTATCTGTGCCTGAACCTAAACATGAACAAAACTTCTTTCTTAAAACTGCACATCTGTGGAACTCTCTTCCGTTTACCTGCTTTCCAGCTGACTGCAATATGGCCGTCTTCAAGTTCAATGTAAACAAGTTCTTGATGAGCTGTTCCCCTGAAGTAATCCAATTTACCAAATTTACCCTTCTACCGACCACTGTACACCCTTTAACCCTTATCCTCGAATGGCCTCTGAGCCTGGATGAGTGGTGATTCTTTGTAAAAAGAAAAGATGCGACGTTGTCCGAGATTGAACGAGAATCAACAAATGCTCAACCTTCTATACTTTTATTGCAATCGAACTCGGTTAAATTACATATTATAAATAAAATCGATTATTTGCCTGCTCTAGTTAAAGACCCCTCGCAGTGTACCGAGTCCTATAAAGCAATCCACAGTTTATTTTATATGTTGAGCATTTCTTTTAGTACGGTAATAACAACTCCTCAAAATCAATTGTTAGGTTGTATAAAAGTATGACGTTGATCAAAATCTGACTTCTTCATATAGTAAGATTTATTCGATTATCGATTTTAGATACTTATCTTAAGCATTCCGATACAAACCTAACGTAAGAACACTCACATGCACATCTAGTACTTTCGTGTGACTCAGCTGTTTCCGAGTACATAAGGAATGGGCACACACACATTTCCTTTTATTTACTAGTAGTGTAAATAAATAATAGATAAACAGATACTATCACGACATCGTTACGTTTTATGTTAAAATGAAATTTTAGGCTCTTTGTCGCGCTTAAGTTTGAAATAGGAATTTATCCCTGTAACGTAATTGGAATCAGTAGTACATTTTTGTGGTCGAGCTTGATGTATTTTCAAGATGAATTATGTAAAAATAGACAAGACAAAACACAAAAACAAACAAACAAACAAAAAAACAACAGGAGAGTTCGAACCACCAAGGAGGAGGAGCTAAATATTAAATCTATTTTTATAGTCCTAACCATGTTATTGATACTGGAGATGATGCTTAGCCCATATATTTGATTGGTGCTGATGCGAATTAGTTCGCTCGGAATAATGTTTACGAATTCAAAATCTCAACGCACCCAGACATTTTTCGAAGTCTAACAAGGATGGTGATACTGGCGATAATGCTAGAATCATAGATATTACGTTGCTGCTGATGCGAATTTGTTCGCTCGAGATAATGTTAGCAAATTCAAAATCTTTACGCACCCAGACAATTTTAGAATGTTGCTCTAAATAGAATATTTTACCAGCACATAGATTATGTTACGTAATAAAGTAGGGATTGTCTCCGATCGCGCTTGCATAACCCGGACATGAGCCGGCTCTCACTGCACTTCCAATTAAAAAGAGAGATTTCAGGCTATATTCAAGCAGATGACGTATGTTTGACGCAAATTGGACCATCGTTAAATGCCCTCCCTCTTTAAAGATTACTTAATAAATGCCCCAGGATGAATTCTATTGGACCAATAAAACCCTGGAACAGGCATTTTTATGTATAACTATTCTTATTCGGGAGTTGTCCGGAAATATTTATTTTACTTTTCCGAAATATTTTTTATTATGTAGCTAGTCATTAAGAAATAATTTGCATGGACAAATACAGTATTATGCACACTTTAAAATATTGCCGTCATCTGTTATATAAAGGGAAAAATATTTTCGATGTAAGGCTAAAATTTTAAAAATACACAACAACCCTCCAGAAAGTTTAATCAACTTAATCCCGCAATAATATCTAAAATAACAATAATAATATTAGTTAGTTCTATCGAGCCGTTTTCTAGATGTAAAGATAAAAGAGAGTAACTAAGTTTTTTGCATTGAGGAATCTCCTATATGCCGACTGAACGCTCGGCTACTCGATAAAAGTATTGCATATATTTAAAAATAGGAACAAGCTGGATGTAGAAGAAAGAGGATAAGGTGGGAAGATTAAGGGATCGGAATGAGGTAGGGTTATTAACATGTTTAACAGACATATGTTACATTTTTTTACCACAGGCAACGCCTTGGAACTCTGCAAATTTGGAGGTAAATCTGACTTGGTGAAAGTATTTTCCGGAAGTAATTAAAGCGAATTTCATAGCATTTTCTTAACGGCATGATACAGGGATAGACAAGAACAACAGACAACACGGAAACAAATAATGATTTTGTAGAAAGAAAGCAATCGGCAACAAAGAAGCGATAATGATCGGACAGTATGTTAAATGTTAGATAAATACTTTTACTAAACTTAAACGTAACAAACACGCATAAATCTTATTATAAAACTAACCATGACGGACCGGAAATTAATGTTTTTTCAAACCTATCACTAGCAGACTCACGAAAAGGCTATTCAAAAATAAGTGTGGCCGACAAACCAACAGAATAGATATTTTATTATGGCCTCGGTACTGTCATTGTTGTTACAATAGATGCCCCTTGTAAGAGTGACTGCGCATGTAATCATGAAGCAAAGGTTGCGTAATCCAACATTTCACTTTTCCTGGGTCGGCACTGCCTTATTGTAGTAACAAGAAGTTCACTACGACTGGAAACAATGTTGAGCTAAGCAGAGAGCACATGCAGCACCGAGTATTCCCAAATAGTGACCCATTTAGTACTGACCAGGCTCAACGCTGCTTAACTGCGAGAACCGGTGTGTCAGCGTGATTATGCCGTATGTTTATAGTCGTATATTTATCTATCCCATCTGCAAGATGTTGGACAAAATGTCACTTGAATATTTTGAAACGCTTGCACAGAAGTTGAAGTGCACTATGCTGTAAAAATGCCTGGGAAACCTTGTCGATATTCTTCGTAAGAGCGCATTAGGTGATCAGACATAAGTTAACACCTTTCATTTGCATCAATCTGACATTTCAACGCGGGCAATAATTAATGGGGGGGGGCAGTAATTAATTAAGGTACAAGACTCATGATCCCTATCCAGTCGAGGGTAATAACCTGAAGACGGCCAGAGGATGAGTAAATCGAAACGTAGTGAAACAACAACAATTATGAAGATGAGGATAACTATTCGCAAAAAAAGGAAAAGAAGGAAAAGAAAAACGATCTTTAGATGTAAATATATTTATGATCTCTGGGTTTGTCCATTATTCCTGAAATAGGTAGATCAGGATACACCATGACAATTATATAGAAAGAACGGGAAATGTATATGCTGTAATGATTGTGATTTTCATTATGTGGAAAATACGTTAATGATTTAGTAATAATACCCAATGTCCTCATATATAAACAATAGTGAAAACTGTTTATAAAAGGTACTTGAGCCCTGCAATAACAACAAACAGTTTGGCACTTTTTCCACACACTTGACCTACATTTCTAAACATCTTGAAGGACTATAAGAAAAATATAAATACAAATGCTATGACCTTGGGCTTATGAAAACATGTCTAAATAGGAAACTGATACGAAAGTGTACACAACAGACTTTGATACATGAACTTATACGTACAAACACATATCTATTATATATATATATATATATATATATATATATATATATATATATATATATATATATATTAGCAGGGCGTTGCCAAGGATTGAAAACAAAATCAACGAATGTATCTACACTCCCAATTTCTCATCAGAATCAGTGAAATCATCTATTTTTCAATCAAATCGATTGTCTGCACTACTCGGAATTCACTCAGGGTGGGGCTGCACCTGCCTTTACTGCAGTGATTTAGTCCACAATATATTGTAGCCTACATTACACTGTAGAGAACCTACGATTTATATTATACAGTTATTTTTTTATATATAATAGCTTTAATTAAAGTTTAAAAAATCAAAAGTCAAGTATCACGCTTCAATTATGCGCTAAACAGAAGCATTCATTTCGAACGTGCCCCTGCCATATAAAAAAATAACTTTTGATTTTATATAATTGATTTTCCTGCTTTTGCTTTAAAAAAAGACTGCTTACAAGCTCTTGTGATCTTAGGCAGTGTAAGATGTTAATCTCTTTACAAAATCGCTCGTTTCTTATTACATCGAATGTTATCGATTATCGAATATCGATACGTATCAAGGACATTCAGAATACCAATTCATCTTAGAACATTGTCAGATGCATAATGTATATTTGTGTGAAATTTCATAAAGTTATAAAACGTTTTCGAGTTTATAGGGAACTCACATACATTGACGATTACTCCACTACCGCCTTACATTCATTAACCGTTATCATCGAGTGGCCTTTCTTCTTGGATAAGTGGTGACTCTAAAGTAAAAACAACAAAAAAAGAAAAACATACAGACAAAAACACACCTAGAGACAAACTTCCTTTTATACAAAAGTAGAGACATAAATCTGACTTTGTGTATGTGCGGAGCATTCTCTACCAAAATGCTTTGTCAATCATCACACTTAATAAATAGGCAATTCGCATTGCTAGAACAAATTTCAGTCGCTAAAAATAGCTGCTAAAGGTTTCACAACTTATAAATTAAAGGTTTTCATGTTTCAGTTGACAGAATGCTTCATTACTCATAAGTAAGTATACGTTTAAATATGTTAATTCTTAAAGTTTTGATATCCATCAATTCTTTATTAATATGATAGAAAACACCATTTTTTTGGTTAAAGTCTTACTGATGGAAGCCAAGTTATATTTTGTTAAACTTTTGACATCACTAAGATATGTCGAGTACAATATTATAATGATTAGAAAATTATCTCCATATCACTATTAATAAATCCGCCTAAATCAAAATAATATCTTATATCACGATCAGGCAACGCAGGGGCGTCGTGCTTATATATATATATATATATATATATATATATATATATATATATATATATATATATATATATATATATATATGGTGGCTTCCTTCAGTCTTGACAGTCTATGGAGACCCACTGTAAGGGTACCTGCGCGTGTAATTTGTCTGGCAAGAGTTGCGCAGTCTCCAACCACGCCTCTCCTGAGTCAACATTGTTACAAACCAGTGGCAAGTTGAGGTGCAGGACAACTGGAAACAATGCCGAGATGAACGGGGAGCACATGTAGCGCATAGAATTTCCAAATGGTTACCCATCTGGTACTAGCCAGTCTCAACGTTGCTTAACTTCTGTGATCGGGCGAGAACCGGTGTATCAACTGATACAGGATGGTCGCTAGAAAAGCGGGAAATTTGTCAAACAACGATTTATTTTTACAAAGACTAATTTTTACAAAGTTTTTCAAAGACAAATATATTATACTCATAGATACTCAAAATGTCGTCAGTGCACTTCACTGTAGCGTCTTAACCTAGACATCAAAGTTCGTGTGGCGTTTTGAAGGGTAACTTGTGGGATATCATTCTAAGCTTTTGCCAAGCACGTTTTCAAGTCATTGATAGAGTGTATGTCGCGTCGACAGTTCTGCATCTCTGTAAATAACAGACTCCAAGCACAGTAATTTGAGTCTGGGATTTTTTAGGGCCAATCTTCGGGTTCAATGAAATAAGGAGTAGATAGCCGAAGAAACTGAATTGAAGCCATTGCTGTGTGAGGCTTGGCACCATCCTGATGCCATGTCCATGTTTGATTGCCCATTACATTTCGTATATCACTAAACATCGGTGAATACATCTCCTCACAATAAACTTGTGGGCACCCTGTATATATATGTACGCACACACACGCGTTAGACTTGAAGACAACCATATCGTAGTCAGCTGGAAAGCAGGAAAACGAAAGACAATTCCACAGACATGCAGTTCTAAGAAAGAAGCTTTGTTCTGTTCATGGAATCTACGCTTAGGTTTAGGCACAGATAACGAGTGTGAGAGAAATTATTGATAGTGTTTTCAGATAGACGGGTGTTTCTTGTGTATAAACGTGAAATTGTGAATTATATATATATATATATATATATATATATATATATATATATATATATATATATATACTTAGTTGTATTATTTGGAAAACGGATTCCAGAAGATGCTCTATTGTAAGGAAACAATTCTTTTAAAAAAAGAGCGAATTGTGTATCGCGTCGCCTAAATAAAAAAAAAATGTTTATAAAGTAACAATTTTAATTTTTCCGGTCTTAAACGGAATTATTTTATCCTAACCCAAGTTCTAACTAGTGTAAGGGAGATAACTTATTAAAAGTCTGAAGGTTAGTATTTTATTATTACTTTTATTTGCACCATGTATTATGTTTATCCGCCTCATTTAATATGGGTAGGATGTAAATTTTATTTTTAATCTCCCGAAGAAAGCTATTGCATATAAATTTTAATTTAATTATATATTCTTCAAAATTTATTCTTAAAACTAATTAATCAGATTGGACAAATGTATTAATTTTGAAAACCAATTAAAAACTAATTTTAATTAAATTGTTATATTAATTCACAATGTAAACTAAGACTGACTTCAATTTTAAATTTTAGATCAATTCCAATATCAAAATTAAACTTTTATTTAAAAATCTGCATTAAAATTATATTAAAAATTCAAAAATACTCTTTGTTATTTTTATGGGAATGCTTATTTAAAGTAAGAGAATGGTATACTATACTCTACGCTTGTAATTAAAATTCCCCATTTTGTAGCTATTCAATATAATAATTTAAAATAAAATTAAAAATAAATATAAAAATTAAAATGAAGTTTAACACATATAAAATTTAAATTTTTAAAACGTTTAAATAAAATAAAGTAAAATATAAATAAAAAAATATTAAATACGAAAATGAAATAAATAAAAAAAGAAAAAGAAAAAGAAAGATAAAAAGTAGAAAGAAAATATAATATATCAAATATAAATATATAAATTAAATATATTTTTTGGAATTCAGTTTTTTTTTACTGTTTCAGTCTATAAGGAGTGCCCTTTTCCTCTATATACAACACTTCAAACATTCTCTCCGCACATTTAAATAGGTTTTCCTGTGTCATAAATAAATCGTAGAATATGGTACTTCTCAGCATTGCAATTCTGGAGAGTATGAAGGCCTTTGTTCAATTATCATCCATTAAATGGTAGAAGATGCACATCTTTCCTTAAGATTCCACCCACAGGCTGCTAAAGCTGTATTAATCTTTTTTTCAATCTAAAAGAGCTTACATGTGAATAATATATTTGTTTAAACGAACCTTGTGTCATTTTAATGTATTTGTAAGGTGTGTTTGTAGATTGGTTAGTGATAGTAGTTTCGTATAAAAAGGATTCAGCCTTTTAGTGAGCACTCGTTTTTGGATCAGCAAGAGCAACCTACGTTTACTATTTTTTGGATGATGGACTTAATCCATGGTGTTGTCGAGCAACTTATTTGCATAATGTTCCCATTAAAGATGCTATGTAGTCGGTGTTTTTGTGGGAAATGTATATCCAAAAGCCTAAAGAAAACATTCCTACTCTAGTTTTAGTATTATGTAGTAAGAATCAAATTATATTCCGCCTCCTATTTTTTTTCTTATTTATTATTTGTCTGTAAGAAGTATATGTTCTCGCTAAATCCACTTTTATGAAACAATTATTATATGGCGTTGCCTGTTCGAGCACTTCAGCATTCGAATAAAGTCTTAATATTCTTTTGCTAAAATTAGCAAGCATATTTTTGAACACTGTGAGTTGATAGCATGAACCTTTATTTATGTATATGCGTTTTTCTTTTGGTTTATGGAAGGATTTATATATTTCTCTCGAGATCAAATATTGTATCTAAGAAGTATACTTCATATAAATGTGTCGTTATTTTTATCTTAAAACCAAACTCCTTGAAAGATTTACTAAATCATTCCTGTCTACTATGCATCATTATAGTCTCGCGATAAGTATAATCCATAACTCCTATACAACCCGAAAGAATGCCCTGAGAATTTGTTTTTCATTATGTCTAATTAGAAAAGTTCAACTACATACCGATATATGAACCCATCGCAACATCAAATGGGTCTTCGTGATTTGATTTTTTAACCCATATTTTACCTTAAAAACAAGAGGGTCTACCTGAATTGCATAATTGTTTTTATATGTAGATCACCGATCCTTTTATATGTCGATGCGAAATGTAATGCTTTTTTCAAAATTACCTTCGTAATGAAGCGGTAAATATCAACAATATCCAGTTGTGTGAATCTGCATCTGTTTGGGTCGCTAATACTTTTGAATCATTCTTGGATTGGGCTTGCATTTGCCTATTCATAGACAACGAAGAGCCCAATTCTTGAAAAGCGTCGAGAAAAATATTTAAAGAAAAATTAAAAATTATATAAAATAAAAGGGGGCACTCTACAAAATCATAATATATTGTTGGAAGTAGTGATATCCAAAATTTCGCAATAGGTTGGACGATTAGTGAAACTAAAAAAAGTTTCGTGAGCTATCCTTTGGAATCTATTTTTAATAATTGTCCGGCGTTAGAAAAGAAAAAGTTTGTATATATATATATATATATATATATATATATATATATATATATATATATATATATATATATATATATATACAGCCGAAATGGAGATTATCAAAAAAATCTAGGAAAACAGTACTAATCAGCCAAGAAACCCAATGGACTAAGAAAAACAAACCCGGATCATTTGACCTCTCAATGAGATCTCTGGATTCAGCAGCGCAACCGACCTAGTTGGTCTCTTTATTCTATATAATCTCACAAAAACTATAGATAACAAAATAATAGGACTACATAGAGACGATGGCCTTATCGTAGTTGAAAATTCAAATGGCCCTAAATGCTAAAAATTGAAAAAAAAGCTTAACTGAAGAAGTGAACAAAATAGGTTTAAAACTGGACATTAAGTCTGACGTAAAAACTGTTAACTTTCTCGATATAACTCTCAACCTCTCAAATAACTCATATGAAACTTACACTAAAGACAACACTTACCCACTCTATATACAGTCACTATCGAACCACCCCAAACATATAATTAAACATG
Source organism: Euprymna scolopes (assembly GCF_053919585.1). Lineage (NCBI taxonomy): Eukaryota > Metazoa > Mollusca > Cephalopoda > Sepiida > Sepiolidae > Euprymna > Euprymna scolopes. The sequence continues at coordinate 116,035,169 of NC_136491.1, forward strand.
CCCCTACATCTATCGAAAAAGGACGTATTACTTATTCCTCCTAACTATTTAATAAAAACACAATTAAGCTTAGCTAAAGCTGTTCTGATAACATAGAAAAATAATCAAGAAACACAATAGGAAAATACTTAACAAGGATAAAAACACGAATAACACTAGCAGAAACAATTGTAACTGTGCCAACAAATCCCAATGCCCACTTAATCAACAATGCCTACAAACAGAAGTAGTCTATAAAGCCACAATTGCACCTGAAGAAAACCCAAACGACAAAAAATACTATATTGGCTTGGCAGGCACCTCCTTTAAAGATAGATTTAGAGTGCATAAATGCTCCTTCACAAATCCCAACCACCCTAACAGAACCTCACTAACCTCCCAATATCTAGATCTGATCCAAAATAGCCTTACACCAACCATTACTTGGGAAATCCTTAAAAAATCTCAAGTATATAAATCTTTAGAGTCCCCATGTCTCCTCTGCCTGAACGCAAAACTTTTTATATTCAGTTTTAAAGATAAGGACAAATTACTAAATAGAAAACATGAAACCATCATAAACTGCTGGCATTACAAATCCCACCTCCATAGCAATTATACACCCTTCTGAAACATCTATCAGGCAACATCCTTTTGGACACGCTGAATAATACACACAATACATCCATCTACCGCATATACCCAATTACTGTAACATCAACACGACCAAATCCCCTTACTCTACCCTCTACATACCCTATATTACCTTACCGTCTACCCATGAATCCTACTTACTTACTAATTACTATTAGAACTCTCCACATTTATATGGGTGTACATATGTTCCAATTTGTATTGATATCTGTATGTATATATATATGTACTTTTTTGTAGATATGCCAGAAATACTTTTATCTTTAACGCACCTACTTACTTATCTGTATGAGTGCATGTATCTTCATGTGTATATGTATGTGTATGTGCGGGCATAATTGGGTCTATGTATATATCCCTATGTGTGTTTATGTATATGTTTCTATGTGCGCATGCATGGATATATGTGCTCATGGGTCATGTGTATATACATGAATATATATTTGTATATCAATGTCTAGGGTCGCATGTATGTGTATGCGTGCATCTGGATATTAGTGTCTGTATGTATATGTGTATCTATATGCATACATGGGTGAACTATGTATGCAGGTGTAGCGATATCTGGATTTATATGCATGTATGTGTTTGAATGTGTATATATGCCAAATCCACAATACACTTGACACTGAAAATAAAGTTAAGCATAACCACTAACCAAAGCACTATGTTACGAGCACCCCCCTATATATATATATATATATATATATATATATATATATATATATATATATACTTAGCGGAACTACAAGTACCCCTGACTCAATATAACTTAACCACTACCTTCATAATCTTTAATCTTTAAACCTTTGCACCCAATGTTTATTTTTTTTCTAGAAACTATAAATTAATATAAAGTAAATCAATACAGACCCCCAAATATTAAACCAACAACATGTATTTTGAACATATCTTACAATACGTCTACCTAACCTCGCATTATTAACTACACCTGCTTATTTATTTATTATTTTTTATTTGTCCTAGCTTTACTTTACTTTGTATAAATATGCACATCTCTATGTATACATATATATGTCTATATATGTGCATATATTTATATTTTTATGAATATGTATATTTATATAATTGTATATACGTGTATATGGGTACATGTATGTGTATACACATATCTATGTATATGTATGTACATCTACATCTTACTAGAGATCCGTACATGTATCTTTATATGCATATGTATGTGTATGTGCGGACATGATTGGGTCTATATATATCCTTATATATGTTTATGCATATGTTTCTATGTTCACCTGTATGCATGTATGTGCTCATGTGTCATGTGCATATGCATGGATGTATATTGGTATATCTCTATCTATGTGCACATGTATGTGTTTGCGTACATCTGGGTGTTAGTGTCTGTATATATGTGTGTATCTATGTGTATGCATGGCTGAACGTATGTATACATATATAGCTATATCTGAGTTTATATGCACGTATGTGTTTGTATGTATATATATGCTATATCCACAATACCTTTGACACTGAAAATAAAGTTAAGCATAATCACTTCCCAACGCCCCATGTTAGGAGCCCACCCCATATTTATATAAACTTAACGAAACTACAATAACCCCTGGCTCATTATAACTTAACCACCACTCTCATAATATTTAACCTTTAAACCTTTATACCTCCCTTTTGTAATCTCTCATTTTTTAATTTATCCCATATTCCTATATTCATCCTTACTTTTATCTTGATCCCCATAATGTTTTTCTTTTTATTCTAGACACTATAAATTAATCCCGATCCAATAAGCATAGCAAATCAATACAGACCCCTAAATATTAAGCCAACAACATGGTTTTTGAATATATCTTACAATGCGTCTACCTAACCTCGCATTATTAACTACACCCGTGTATTTATTTATTTATCTATCTATCCTAACTTTACGTTATTTACTTTGTATAAATATACATACGTCTGTGTACGTTTGTATATTTATATTTTTATAAATATGTATATTTATGTAATTGTATATACGTGTATATGGGTACATGTGTTTGTATGTATGTATGTATGTATGTATATGAACTCTTTTTCAGGGTCAACGGCCAACTAGCACTGTGTGTGTTTGTGTGTATGTATGTGTGTGCTGGGGTGGAGAGGGATCCCGTAAGCCGTTGTGAAGGCAACCTTTCTAGGAGAAGCAAATCTCTGATTTAAAAAAAACATAAAGTGGGAGACCAATATCTGCATTAAGCTGGTCTGCAGTTTAATTGTTGCTGGCTACCTTGCTCTTGCTTGTTGCTGGATCTCAACATTTTTAACCGAGAGAGAGACTTAGCTGTCGTACAAAGCTAAGACTCTGTAACATCATCTGTGTATAGATACTCCCTCAGGCGTTTGTCTATAAAAATGGTCCTGTAGCTATGGAAGTCATTTTTGGGCTCATGGATTTAAGTGTCGGAGGGAGTAGAACTCGTCTGACAAGACGTTTCAATCATCATCATCATCATATGTACATGTACTTCTTACTGGGGATCTATATCTCCACGTATATGTATATATGTAGGTGTGTGTATATATATGTATATATGTCTATATGTGTATATATGAGTATGTGTATAGAAGTTATGTGTATATGTGTGTATGTCAGCATATAGATGCATGTATGTCTGCATATACATTGTTTATATATATATGTGTATGTGCGTATGTGTCTGTATGTTGATGTATAGAATGTACATATGTATGTGTATGTATGTATGTATGTATGTATGCGTATTTGCGCGGGCGTTGGCGTATGTATTAATCCTTAACCACCTAAAACAACTCATTGTCAAATGAAATGAACAAGTCGACTTATAGCGACTACGAAAATTCTGAATGGAACCTTTTACTTTTCAAACACATACGACATATACACAAACCTTTTTTCTTCTCTCTCTTTCTCTCTCTTCCTCTCTTTCTCTCTCGCCCCCTCTCTATCTTTCTCATCTATTTCATATACCTGGCTAAACAAGCAGAAAGCAGTCAAAATTTTAAAACCAAATAATTAAAACTCCCTTCTCCTCTCCATACCCTTACTTTCTTTGTCCTTACCATCCTCTTTCCACCTCCCCCTCTCTATACCCATATACCTCCACCCACACCTACCTGAATCTGGTAACCCTCACACACACTACAATCTAATGTATTTTAACCTTCAAAATTTAAATATTGTCGATACCCGTCTACCTCCAACTTATTATCTCTTAACCACCCCTTTTTTCTCACGTATTTCTTCTAAAACACTTATTCCAAATACTAACAACCATTTCTGCGAGGTCTGACGAGGCTGTTGGATCAGAAACATGGTCACACATCCGAAACATATGTAACCAAACAGTTGAAACGGTAATAAAAAAAAAGATATTTGCTCTGCAATAGTATTGAGCACGCTCTTCAGGTTTTTACTAATTACCAATTTATATATATATATATATATATATATATGTATATATACTAGCAAAAGTACCCGTCGTTGACTCGGTTCAAAAACATCCTACAGAAAATGGACTCTGATTTATTAAAGTATGGTAGATTATGAAAAGGAAGGGGTGTAAAGAGATAGCTTCGAATTTTGGGGTATCAAAACTAAAGCAAAATATGATGAAAGTAAAAATAGATAAACCCATAATTTATTATACAATACCTGTTCACACTGAAGCACTTATCACAATATTCTGTGGGAGTATATTCAAAAACCTTGTTAAACTTTGTGACATATTTCCATTCTATGGAGGTCAGGCGCGAACGAACACCCCATAATTTTATTATACCATATTTCTTCAAACTGAAACATAATTATCAAAGTATACTTACGCAGATAGATATGAAAAGTCTTTATTAAAGTTTGTGCCCATTTCCATTCTATGGAGGTCAGGCTCGAACGCAGACCCCCAAAATTTTATTATACCACCCCTATTAAAGTTAACACATACTTATAAAAGTATTATTATGTACATCTATATCAAAAACCCTTGTAAACGTTTTTTTAATTTTTAAATATTTTATTTCCATACTTTGTGGACCAGGCGCGAACGTAGACCCCCACAATTTTATGAACCATCGTTCTGCCAGATCAAACATACCCATTCCTGTGTCTCGATACATTTTCTATCATTATATGTAATCAGTTTTTTCAAATAGTCAACCATATAGGAGCCTATTCGTGACCAGACACACACACATACACACACAGGCATTCAGCTTTATATATATATATATATATATATATATATATATATATATATATATATATATATATATATATATATTAACAGGTGACCCGACATTGCCCGGGACGTAATGGTGATCAATTACTGTTCTACACTTCCACTTTTTTTTATCATCGAAACCGATAAAACTTCCAATTTTTCAATCAAATCGCCTGATCTGATTTAGGAACCATCACAATGTACGTGAAGGAAATATCACACGAATCCTGCTGTGGCTAAGTCTACAATAATTTTTAGTCTACATTGCACGGTAGAAAATTTACTGTTGATTTTATAAAATTATTTTATATATAATGTCTCGCAATGAAGTTTAAAATGTAAAAGTCAAGTATCATACTTCAATTGTGCTTTTAATAGAAACATTCATTTCGAACGTGTTCTTGTCATTTCAAATAAGCTGCTGTTGTCTTATATGCCTACCATTATAGGTTGTGCGGGGATAATGGGTTAAAATTAAGTTCAAAATGAAAAGGTCAAATATCATTGTGAAATGGTGTTTTAAAAAGAAACATTCATTTCGGACGCCGCTGTCATCTCAAATAACCTACTGTTGATTTTATATGTTGGGCTTTTCAGCTTATGTGAGAATAAAACTTTTTAACTGCACTGATGATGTTAAGTCGTGGAAGATGTTGACTTACTTAAAAATCGCCTGTTTCGTCTTCCACCGAATTAATTCGATTATCGATTACCAATATTTATCGAAGATATTCCGGCGCATAACTTATCTAAGAACACTGCCAGGTACATACAGTATATTCGTGTAAAATTGCATAAAAATAGCCCCAGTTGTTTTCGAGGTCATAAGGAACTAGCTTCCAGACACATAGACAAATTTACTTTTATATATAAGTAGCGTAGATAGATAGATAGATAGATAGATAGATATGGTGCTTATCATAACTGACTCAGAAGTGAAGCAAATTTGAGTTGTCATAACTTCCGTCTCGTTTGGAGGTCGATGGCCTCAAAGAAGATTTGCGACCGGCATTAGGCTTCATAAACACAACAATACAGTATCGAATGTAGGTCGCAGACGATGAGACATCAGTGGATAACCAGAAGAAAATAAGAGGATACCCGGAAAAGCGAGAAATTTTATAATACCTCAGCACATGATTGGGTTATACATATAATTGTTCAACACGCGTGCTATTGTCCGCTTCAATATGAATTGTACCAAGGCAAGAAAACTAGTCATCAGTTCAACCGCATATATATACATACATATATATATATATATATATATATATATATATATATATATATATATATATATATATATATATATATATATATATAGTCATCCCAGATATCCGTTTCCTCGTCCACTCCTCAATTATATATAACAATGGCTGGCCGCTCGGCATTGCCCGGTCGTACAATACGCTTAAACATGATATTTTAATTTATGCTGATTGCATATGTATTATTATAGTATTAATCCATTAATATTTTATTAAATATTATATATTACGAGAAATAATTTGTCTGTTAGACTAAGTTGCAAAAGAAAAAGAAAAAATATAGATAAAATAATAATGATCATATCGTTTATCAAATTCTGTTTGTGTTTACAATATCACGTCCGCTGATATGTGGGCTTGGCGATGAATGCGCTAGAAATTTCACTTCTGAGTAATGTCTAGTTTTAAAATATGCAAACGAAGAAAAGGTTGCGGCGATTTTTAAGGGCATCTCTCCTTTTATCGTAAATACAACTCATTAATAAGAAAAAAATTAAAATAAAATGGTGAGGTACCCCCGGACTTCACGAGGGGATCATTAAATCTGTACTCGTATCCTCTATCACTGATGAAAATGTATTTTTTTAAGAAGAAATCATTTGGTGAAATTTTATCATTTACTTTAGCTGGTGTAACGTAAAATATTCCTCTGTAAAAATTATTTTTTGTCTCTAAGAGAGAAAATATTATTTTATAGATCGTTTTTTTTTCAGATATTTGTTACTTATCGAGTGTATTTATGTGCAAAACGTATCTAAGTATACTAATATTTAAATTACCTTTGCGTGAAATTGGCAAAAGATAGGCTAAACCGTTTATGAACCTATCAGGAAAGACCCTCTCATCCACATGTACAAGGGCGTATATATATATATATATATATATATATATATATATATATACACATATATATATATATATATATATATATATATATTTATATATATATATATAATTTTTTTTAATATCATAATTAAACACGAGCCATCTCTGGCCCGATTTGCAAAGATCGTATCCATTCGGCTACCATTAACCGCGTAAAATAACGTTGAATTTAAACATTTTAATTTTAAATGTTCTTTACGTCAATCAGACAGTGATATAATCGTTATACGATGATCTATGCATAAGAGCTAAATTGACCGATTAATTCAATTGAAAATGTTCAACGATAAGAAACGAATTGCTTAAAGAGGCTGTCATAATAATTTTTTTTTACTATAATAATTAAATACCTACCTAAATAACTATACTATATATATATATATATATATATATATATATATATATATATATATATATATATATATATATAATAATCCACATACAGTACGGTTTCGTTGTATTAAAACTCATTAGTGTGATTAGATAAGCACCTATCCTAGTGGTGGATTGAAACTACAATCATCGAGTTGACAAGGCTACGAATCGGTGCTCGCAAATGTCTCTCATCAAGTACCTATTAAAGAAGCACTTGTCCATCGCTTCATAGTGCTCAAACTGCTAGATTCTTTACAAACAAACGGACAGTGAGCTTTGCTTAATAGCAAAAAAAAAAAAGCATCGGGTGAAAGTACATTTGCGACAGTGCTCAACCAAACGCGAGGGAGGGCTTTATATACACACACACACACGCACACACACACACACACATATTTATATATATTGTGTGTGTGGGTGTGGGTGTTAATCGTAGTTTATAGTATTGATTTTATCGAACGGCTTCAATATTTTTACTTTGAACTTACATACACACACACACACACACACACACACACATATATATATATATATATATATATATATATATATATATATATATATATATATATATATGAATTTTAAAATGGATATAATCCGACGTTATGATGTGAAAAGGAAGCGGAAGACTGGAGGCTCGACGTTTCCTAGACATACAATTAATTAATTAATTAATAATAATAGTCAACTAAAATTCAAAGTTCATCGTAAAACAACTAATAAGAATGATTATGTACATTTTTACTTGCAACACAATGACAACGTAAAAAAAGGATTTCATCTAAGAGCTATGACAATATGTAGCACAGAATATCTAAACGATGAATTTGAATATATAGAAACTACATTAAAAAACTTACAATATCTCCAATACTTCCTACTTAACGCTAAAAAAGGGCCTTAAAAATCTATCAAAACCGAGATCAAAACCACACCCAAGAAAACCTAACACACAATAGAAGACTAATTTTCCCACTAACGATAAAAATGATAACATTTATAAAAAAAAAAAACTTAACAAAATCAGCTTTCAAATAGTACAGAAAACCTCCCTAACGATAAAAGATTTAACTCGGAAATCTAAAACTAACAATAATAAACCAATAACACAAGCCGGAATTTATACCATACCGTGCCTTGATTATGGCAAGATATACATAGGAGAGACACAGCGAAACCTTGCTAAAAGATTATATGAACACAAAAGAGACATAAAGAATAACAATACACTTAATGCTATTTTCGGTTACATAATGGAAAATGACCATCATTTCGATTTGGAAAAAGCGTATACATAGTAGGTCAACACGCCGTCTGTTGCAATCTGCTCTAATATCTAACTCTAACACTATCAAACAGAGAACAGGATTTTAAAAATATTTCTTTTCACTTATCTAAAATAATATTGCACGAAAATAATCAAGACACTGGTTAATAAATATATATTTGTTCTTTTTTTTGTATATTTGTATAATAGTTCTATTTGCATACACTCCCCTAGTATATATAAAACTAAAAACATAGACCTCTCGTCAGTGACCACACCTCTTGAAAAGGCCCGCATAATACGGGCGAAACGTCGAGCCTCCGGTCTTCCGCTTCCTTTTAACATCATACACACACACACACACACACACACACACACACACACACACATATATATATATATATATATATATATATAAAATGATCATATGTGTATGTGTGTGAGAACAACTCTCAACCTATATACTTAACGAATTTTTTATCTAAAGACTTGAAATGTGGTATATAGGGTATTCAGACACGTGGAAAACTATTTAAACGGGGCTCGTCCGAAAAAAGGTGCTGCTAAGGGATGAAAATTAAACAAATTGGTACATTCATTTATTCGTTTATTTCAAACATTCCTCATGTTAAGAATAAGTAGGTTTGTAAACACTTTTAAAGAGCGTGTCAAGCTGGCCTAATTGTTATCGTTTTGGACTCACTGTCTTAAAGTTTTTGTTTCGATCTCAGCTCGATTCTTTTTTTACTTACAATAAGTGAACTCGCATGCACATATCTCAGTTTCTGTATGGATTATAATATAATGCTTATGCAGATTTTATAGCCGAGCAACGCAGGGCGGCCTGCTAGTATATATATATATATATATATATATATATATATATATATATATATATATATATATATATATATATATATAAGTGAGAATGTGCGTATGAGGACGACTCTCAATCTATATACTCAACGGATTTTTACCTACAGACTTGAAATTTCGTATATAGGGTATTTAGACATGTGAAAACATTTTAATCGGTTTTGATCTGGAAGAAAGGATACTAAAGCGTTAAAACTGAACAATTGGTACTTAGGGGTTATCCGACTTTTATCTATTTGTCAACTGTTTCACGAACGCGCATGCAAGAATCGTTCACATGACAGCTTCCTTATGTTAAGAATAAGTATGTTTGAAAATACTTTTTGGAGGCCGTGTCATGCTGGTCTAATCGATAGAGTACTTGACTGACTGTCGTTAGGTTTTAGTTTTGATCTCAGCACGAGTTTGTTTTCTTACAAAAAGTAAATAAACTAACATCATACTCGCCTACACATTTCTCAGTTTATTTCCTATTTTATTACTTCTTTTTTTAGGAATTTAATGTTAAATTTGATACCGGACAACGTCAGGTACATCTACTAGTTTGTAATAAATCTAATATTTGTTCGTGTCAGTAGAAAAATAGTTGGATTGTTCTACCGTCCCAAAAATATCATCACCCCGATGTAATCTTCGAGATGTACAAGAGCAAAGTACACCCTAAGCTGGAGTAGTTTTCTCACAGCTATATACGAGCTGCTAAGAGTACAGTTTCAATTTTTTGACAGGGTACAAAACCGTCTTCGAAATCTAGTAGGCGATGACATTTTACAACTCACTTTTTCTCACAGAAGAGACGTTGCAAGCATACCTCTGTTCTGTTGATAGTTTTATGATAGGTGCTCCAATTTTTGGTTTCCCCTTGCAAAATTTTCGAAACAAATACTCGGTTAGTTACAACCACTCTCAATAATTTCCATAACAATCTGTCTATGCCTAAAACTAAACGAATATTCGATGCGTAAAATTTCTTGCCTTAGAAGTTTCTATTTGTGGAACACTATAACATAGGGCTACTTCCCAGCTGACTATAACATAGTCGTTTTCAAGTCTAATGTAAATAAATCTTGTTTAGCTGTCCTCTTATACAATAAAACTATATCCAATTTACACCATTATTAATAGTCACGATGTGTTCTACCTAATACTCATTAACCATTATACGAGAACAGCCACTGGACCTTAATAAGCGGTGAACACCAATTAAAAAAATATGTATGTATATTGAACGAAACAGATGTTAATTGGATATTTTGAAAGTTGACGTCTTTGAAAATAAATTAGTTTTTTTTTTTACAATTCCCCTGCAAAAAAAAAAATCTCATTGTTAGTTGAAATAGGTCAGGTTTTGGGGTTTCAATCTCTGTGAGTTTCGGTAACAAACAAGAAAGTCTACGGTTGTTTTTTTTTTTGTTTTGCATAAAATTTTACTAATGGCATCGGCTGATTACAGAATTCACAATTGTGTTTGATTTTTTTATTACTGGGTGGAGAAAAAAGGTCGGGCGCCATTTAAAAATAAAAGTTTTCTAAATATATAGGACAAGGTTACACTTGTCTTTTTTTTACGCCGATAGAATTGAAGAGGACTTAATTATTTTTAGACAATGAGGGGGATCATTGTCTAAGGAAACGAAGAAATGGGTATTGGAAGGGAGCAAAAACAATTACTTTGATCCGTGTGACAGGGGGGGGGGCAGTGAAATCTGCTTAACTATAAAAATGATCATAGAATGTAAATGCATGCATATCGTCTGATAATTTCTCTTCAAAATAAAGGAAAATGTTTGTTGATTGGTTGTTTGTTTTTGTTTTACGGCATATCAACCCTTTTCAAGTTATTTAATGCCGAATCCAGTGATTTTGAAGAAACATTTTGTAATAGAGTATATATATATATATATATATATATATATATATATATATATATATATATATATATATATATATATTTTAAAGTCGGTTTCTATTTAACCCATAGTTGGGACCCTATCAGCTACTACTACTCTGGATCAGAGTGGACCTGGGAGCAATGACAATTAAAGGGTGGCTCCACACTTCTCACAGCTCGCAAGCTGGGCCTCACCATCGGATATAGTTTAAGGTCATATCCAGGACCGAAAATATTTGTGTAGATTACTTACCATATGTATATATTTTTATAATACTTCTAATGCATTTATTACGGCCGAAGTAAATACTGAAACAAAATTATATACGTAACATATTTATTAATGAGATAGACAAACATTTCTTTGACACAAGTATATATTTATGTGTTTGTGTGTATTACAAAAACAGATTTATTATTCAAAATACATTTCTAAGGAATATGCTTAAGTTTTATAAACGCTTTTTCTTTACAAGGAAAAAGAGCTAATAATGTCCAGCGACAAACTATTTTACTGTTCATGGATGAAACACTGATTTAGATCCATAATAATCTGAACTCATACATGAGAAGCATTTTTCTATGTGTTTGTAAGTTCGTTCCCTATGGATTCCGAAAAACACTTCACACAAATGAATTGAATGTATCTGGGAGTGTTATTGGACACGTTTTGTATCGGAATTCTCTACGATAAATATCAACAGTCGATAATCAAATAATTCAATTAAAGAAGGTACAGTTAGATTATACTAAACTTAGCATTCTTATACAGCCTAACATCGCAAGTGCATTTCTGGGAAGTTTTATCACCGCACAAGCAGAAGAGCCCAGCGTATAATGCCAATAGTAGCTTCTTTGATAAGAGACGGCGCGTTCGGAGTAAATGTTTTAGGCACAACTGAAATAAGATATTGACTTTTGTATTTTTAACTTTAATTGGAGCTATTATATTAAAATGATTTAATGAAATCTATAGTACCTTATCTGCAATGAAGGTAGACTACAATATATTGTAATCTATGTAGCTGCTGGGAGGCATAAGTAGATTGCTTCCGGTGCATCGAAGTTAGTCCACGACTAGAGGAGGCAATCAATTGATTTAATTAAAAATTCTGCGATTTAACCGATTTCGATTATACTAAAGTGTTGAAACTGTGAAATATTCATTAAGCCTCATTCTATTCTGAATCTCCCAGCTAGTATACCAATATATATATATATATATATATATATATATATATATATATATATATATATATATGTGTATATACTAGCATGGGTGCCCGGCGTTGCCCGGGTGTTTGGAGGTGTATGCTGTGCAAAAAAAAAAAGGGTTAATTTTTTAAATTTGACCCCTATTATGACCTCTTAATATTTATTGTTTTGGGCTCAAATTCAAGTTATTAAGTTAGATCCATGTCCAAGGAAACTATATTTAAACTTTCAAGTGTTTGGACCCAAAATTGTCTGCGGAGTTTGATAGAGTTCTCAAAGGTCAAATCGTTGAACTTTTACCCCTTTATAGACAAATGTCTGACCGAAAACCAATCACATTGATTTTTCCAAATCTCAGTACCCTGTGTATCAAATTTCGAGTCTGTGGACTGAACATTGACAGAGTTATGGCGTAGAGAAATGTACACACAGAAACACAGATACACAGACAGACAGACACTTTCATTTTATATATATACCAGCAATTCAGCCCGGCGTTGTCCGGATGTTTGGAGTTGTATGCGGAGCAAAAAAATATAAAACAAAAAAAAAACGGTATTTTTTTTTTTAATTTGATCCCTATTATGACACCTTAAAATTTAGTGTTTTGGACTCAAATCAAGTTATTAAGTAAGACCCATGTCCAAGGAACGTATATCTAAAATTTCAAGTGTTTAGACGAAAAAATTGTCGGAAGAGTTTGGTAGAGTTCTCAAAGGTCAAATCGTTAAACTTTGACCCCTTAACAGCGAAATTTCTGGCCGAAAATCGTTCACATCGATTTTCCCAAATCTCAGTACCCTGTATATCAAATTTCGAGTCTGTAGACTGAAAATTAACAGAAGTATTGCGTAGGAAAATGTACACAGGCACATACACAGAGACATGTTCACTTATATATATATATATATATATATATATATATATATATATGTGTGTGTGTATGTATGTGTGGGTATATATATACCTATATATGTATATATATATGTGTATATATATGTATATGTATGTTAAAATGAATACGTATGTATTAGATACGTTTGAAAGCCAAACAGCGCAATATTATAAAGAATAAACAATATTTATTTGTTTAAAATATATATATTTTGTAGTAAGAATTTACCCTCAGAATTGTCTAGTCTTTTTCGTTTGTTTTATTTTTTTTGCCATAGTGTTGAGTTGGGGAAGTAAGTAAGTTATTAAAAGATAGTCAGCATATTGTTCCTCTTCGGTGTTCTTGAAATAGTGATTACTTCGAAATATATTAATATTTATCACATAAATATTTTATCCTTCAAAACATTGCGTTGTAATTTTGCTTCCAAACGTATCTAATACATACATATTAATTAAAAAATTTAATCAACGCTTCGATCACGAAACCTACAACCTTAAGAGAATATCGCGTAGCCAACGCTCTTACGACATAAAAAACACCATAAAAACACTGCAGATTTTCTTTTAATAACTGATTTCCTTCTCCAACCCAACATCATTGCAAGGAAGGAAAACAAATAGAAAAAATGTACACCATTCTGAAGATGAAGTTTTACTTCAAAATATGTTAAATCTATCACGAAACTTTCAATCTTCTCTCTCTCTCTTTCTCTCTCTCTGTCTATCTCTCTCTCTCTCTCTCTATATATATATATATATATATGTATATATATATATGTTCACTACATATGACTTTTAATTTTCCTACTTGGGAAATAGTATAATAGTCCCTTGCTATCAACAAAGGGAAACCTACACTTCGAATAAATGTGAAGGTACGGATTGCAACGGAATAATCCCGTCTTTTGAGATCGGCTCATATATATATATATATATATATATATATATATATATATATATATATATATATATATATATATATATATATATATATAAAATCTTCAGAATGTGAGAGAATATATAATTATTTCCACAGCTTGATAACGTCCCAGCTTTCGAGATTCAAGAAAGCCAACAAACCGGAAGTTCGAGTTTCGCTATCATTTGGACTCATCAGTTATCACATTCGAACTCGGGATTTGCAAACTGAGACTCTTACATGATAGACGAGCACTTTACCAACTGAGCAAACGCGCGCCACACACACGCACACACACACACACACACACACACACACACACACACACACACACACACACACACATACACACAAGAATACCTAATAACTTGCACAGATCAAGCAACCCGGGGCATAAATTGTATACCACTTTTTATTTATACCAATCCTTTTATTTATGAAGCGTGATGGAATTATAGAGCATATATTAAACAAATCACAAAAGCGTATTTTCCAGATTTTAGGATGCTAACCATCTCACAGTTTATTCCTTTATGTTCGTGTATATGCACAATTCTTCACAGCACAAAATCATTCATGTAATTATTATATCAAACAATAGAATTTATGCTGCCTTTAACGCAGCAGAGACAAAAACACATATTAATGCCTTAAAAGAAAATAAATGTATATGGGAATAATTACAAAATCCAAAAGTTGCAATTACATTTTATTTTATCGTTTATTACACTAAATTAATTTTTCTTAATTTTACCTTATTTAATATAATATTTTCTAACTGTAAATAACAAATAATACACTTTATTAATAAATTAAATTAAAATTAATAAATTTTAGTTATTCTACTTGAAAATTCAAAAAACCTGTTTAAATTTCCAAGTAAAGTAAATAAAATTTAAATTTCCGTATTAATAAATTGTATTCATTTTTATATACAGTTAGAAAATATTATATTTAATATTTTATTAATATATTATTTATAATTCGTCAATACATATATTTACTTCCCCGATTTATAGGAGAGGGACCTATGTTTTCTGTGGCGTTCGTGCATCCGGACGATTAGAAGAATTAGTTTTTTTTCTGAAATTTTGTCATGAATTGTATTTTATTAAATAGATGTGCACAGTAAACACATTCTTTTTGCGAAAATTCCTGTTTTGTCCCCAGGGAATCAAAAGACTTCCAAAATTTCCCCAAAGGACACTTTTTGACCCATAGCGTTTGATCAATACATTAGATTTTCTGAAACTTGACCTAAATGTGGAGGATATTGTTCTTTATATAAATCTAGTATGAGTGAGACTGACAACAATCTGCTCGTATCCCTCTGGAATTTTAGGGCTAAAAAAAATGCCTTTTTGAAGCTATTTTGTCAAAGAACTTGATATCTATGTCTATATAGTGTTTTTCCACGGTGCTGAATTCAAATATACATGTCATAATACGTTAAACTACACCGTGTGTCGATTTTCACTTAGAGTCGGTCATAAATGCCCCAAAATTGCAAAAAATTACACTTTTACTCCATAACTTTTGCCCTATCCATATAACTGTAGCATATATAACATGTTTATTTATTTAATTTTGATAGGAAATTAATTATTAGTGTATTGATTTTGTTTCTGGTAATAACATTTGTTTATTAAACCTAAATTTTGCATACATATGATTAAAAAAAACATTGCATACATAAATATATATATATATATAGGCACTGCCTATCGCCCGGATTCCATACTCCTTCTTTGCCTATTAGCCAGGCGTAGATGTCGAATCACAGGGATTCGACAGAAACACTCAATGGTCGATCTTGTTTCATGACTAGGGCAATGAACGCCGTTTTCCCCTCTCCCGAGACATCCCACCCCTCTAAACTGGGCTCTTGGGAGTGCATGAATGCCAAAATGCCAGTAGAGGTAGATTGATTGACCATCGTCTGATGGGTTGAGGGTACCGGATTGACAGTCCCTGGCTGCTGTTCCCGACTGGTAGTACAGGAGCACTAACTTTTTGGTAGCGCTTAGAGCAGCTGCTCCATCAACGGTTGAATAATATTGGGATGTTTGCAGTGCCATGTCGCGCATGGAAAAGGGCCCTGTACTCATCCCCGGTGGGTTTTCCTGGGGCCACAATCCTAATAGATGGAGGGTCAGCTGATGGTCTACTTGTATTGTATGTCTGGTAGTCTGCATAACCACTTGTTCCGCACCATTACCTAAACTGAAACTCTAAAAAAACAAAACAATGCTGACAGCATAAACTAAAATTACGCTTAAACCAGGACAAAAGTCATACAAAACCAAATTGCCTCCTCCATTGAGGCTTGCATCTACGAACATCCGTGGGCTTAGATCTAATTTAGCTGATATTGAAGCATTTCTCCAAACAAACGCCCCGGATATCTTAGCACACAGTGAGACTAACCTACACTCCTCCTTCCCTTCTAACTACTTTAATATGCCGAGATATCTTCCACTCTACCGCAATGACTCTGACAGATATCTGCACGGGTTTGGAGTCTATATTCGAAATACCCTCCCCTTGACTAGGGAAACAAAACTAGAATCTGACGATCAAGCCTTTATATGCTTTAGACTTAATATGCAACGTAACATCAGTTACTTTTATTTTCTCTACCGCTCTCCCTCGGCCCAGGACTGTACCTTAATAAACAAAGTCTCTGACAGCATAGATACAGCACTTTCCCTCGACATTAGCGCACAAGTGCATGTATTTGGTGACTTCGATGTCCACCAAAACAACTGGCTTGGATTTTCTACTTACACAGACGCAGCTGGTAGCACAACAGATAGCTTCTCTATATCTCATTCCCTATCACAGACGGTTACGTTTCCAACCAGTTTCCCTGACCAGCAAAAACAACATGCATTACTGTTAGATCTGTTTCTGATGATTGCGTTACGAATGCCCACAGCCCATTTGGAAATTCTGATCATGTAGTGATATTAGTTGAAATCACACTAAACTCTAGAGCCAAAACGGAAGAGCCATTACTCCAAACAACGAGATATTACAAAAAGACTGACTGGAAAGCCATCAGGAATCTAATCAGAGACGACCCATTGCGAAATATCTTCTCACTTCCTGCTGAACAGTGAACACTTGAAACCACTGAATGGTTCAAAACAGCAATTGAAGCACATTTTCCCACGCGGAAGTTTTATAGCAAGCCTCACTCTTCCCAATGATTTACCTCTACTTTTGCAGCTGCCATCGCGAAAAGGCAGCATGCGTACCGCAGATTTAACCGGCATAAGTCCAGTTAAACAGACAGAGATATAAAGAAGGCAGAAATAACTGTAAGAAAGAAATAGCGATTGCTACGAGAGAATTTACTGAAACCACCAACAAAGACATCGAAGCTCAGAAATTAGGAACCCGTGACTTTTGGAAAGTCTACAACAGTGTAGTAAATAATGGGCAAGCAACAATCCTCCACTATCCAACAATCATAAGGTTGTTTGCTAAGCAACCGAGAAGACTAACATGCTTGCCAGTCGGTTCGCCTCCAACTGCACCCTGGACCCTACAAACCTCCCCATCTCTGACTTTCCTTTGCGGACAGACGCCACACTAGATGATCTGGAAATCACCCCATCTCAGGTGCATGCTATCATAAAAAATCTTGACACTTCAAAAGCATGTGGATCTGATCTTATCCCAGCTGTGCTATTAAAAAAGTGCTCCGCCGAAGTAACGCCGTCAAAGAGAATTCGTATCGTAATATTTCGCAAATAAACTTTATCAGACGGGTAAGACTTCAAACGTAAATGACGCGAATAAAAACACAGTGGATGTAACGTATATATATATATATATATATATATATATATATATATATATACATGTAATATGTATTTATGTATATCGTGTTAATAAAGGTAAATCTGTTCAGATTATTCCTCTTTTATATTTCAATTTATTTTAATTCATGTGTATCCGTTAAACCTCTACATTGTATTGCCTTTCATGAACTTATATATATATATATATATATATATATATGTGTGTGTGTGTGTGTGTGTGTGTGTGTTTGTGTGTGTATAAAATTGGTTGAGAGATTCCAACAAGAGGAAAATGTATAGTTCTATGAGAAAGGTCACCAACAATTGGTATGTACTTTTAACATTATTTTATTATTCCGTGTTTTGATTTTTCATTTAAAAAGGTATCATATTTAGATCATTGTAATAATGTTTCTAAATCTTTGAAATAGTTTTTTACGTGTGTCAGACGTTCTGTTAAGTGTCCTCTTCAAAAAGTATTCAAAGTGTTAAATATTTAAAATATAGTAATTGTCTCTATTTTTTAGATGAGGTGTTTTCATTGATTGAGATTGTCGGACTGACTTCCTCATCTTGGTTGATATCGTCACAACGTTTCGGCCGTTTGGCCTCCCGGCCTTCATCAGGTGTTTTGTATCGAACTGGGAAACCGTTTTTTAGGAGTCTCGAACCCAACCATTTATTATTATTACGGGGGTCCTAGTGACATATGGCCGAGTGGTCCTAGTCGTTGTATCAAAGTTTACAGTTACCCAAAGGTGCTGAGTTCAATCCTGAACGAAGGTAGTAAAAAGTAACATTCAAAAACAGAGAATCAGCAACTATGTCCCAGAGCCTAGCTGGAGTCCGAACACGGTACCCCCGTAATAATATAAAGGGTTGGGTTCGAGACTCCTACCAAACGGTTCCCCAGTTCGATACAAAACACCTGATGAAGGCCGGAGGGCAAAACGGCCGAAACGTCGTGACGATAACAACCAAGATGAGGAAGTCAGTCCGACAATCTCAATAATTTAAAATATATTTAAAATGTGTTCAGAATGTATAAAAGCATTTTCGCAGTTTATTTTGGTTACATGTTTCCGAGCGGTGGAAATGTCTGTAAATGATTCTCTCCCCGGGTGTGTTCCACCCTATCATTCTTTTCACGGGTGTGTTCCACCCCTACATTATTATAACTTAGTATATATATATATATATATATATATATATATATATATATATATATATATATATATATATATATATATATATATATATATATAGTAAGGTATACTCTTTCTAAATTTTTGTGATAACTTGAGAATTTTGATTAATCGGACTATTGTTCTTAACTTACTTGTTTTTCGTACAACATTTTTACCGATTTTCACGCTATAGTTACGTAAGAATTCTTTAAAATAACCGACTTCTAGATTCCATTACTAAAATGCATTGACACGTGTCTCGTAAGAAAATTGTCTTCAACACTGAACTTTCTATACATGTTTAGATTTAGTAGAACAGTGTAAATTTTACGGAGAAGTTGAAGATTGGAACTAAAGCTACGTGTTCAAAATGTTAAGTTTCAGACAAAAGTATTTGATGTTACGTAGCAAATATTCTAATAAAATATTTCCCTTTGTTTTGAACTACAAACTAGAGTGGTCGTGTTTAGAACAGTCTCCTACCTACTACAGTTCGAAAGGTACATAGTGTATTTTATCTCTATCATGCATACTGTAAAAAATAGAATAAAAATGTATAAGAATGTTTAAATCGCAGAATGCTGTATGCCGAAACACCTTGCATACCTCTATTACAAATCCTGATACACAGATTCCAGTTTTTTTTAATGTTATAATGTTTTATAATTTTTAATTCTAATACTGTAAATGATGTTTATAGTAAAGAGAATACCAATGTATGTACAGAATATTAAAATTTTAAATAGACACATTTCAGGTGAAAACATGATGGCCTACTAACGTATCATTAAACATTACGAAATATGATACAGCAGAATATGTTTTATATCATTATTTTACAAAAAAAAAAAAAAAAAAAAATATACGAACTTATCCACGATAACGGTTCGACATTTTGTATTTTGAAATGGGATGTTGTTTAAATCATTACATGAGATTACTTCCCCTGGATCTTAAGAACACTTCCCTGATAAAACATATGAGAACACTCTAAAAATCTATAAACACAATTAAATTAATGTGATAATTATTATTCTACGTGATCATTTTTCGTTATTTTTTGGAATTTATATTGATTTGAGGATGACACGTACGCACGTAATAATGTCTTCACGTGAAATGCGTTTGTTTTAAAATTCACTATTCTGTACAAGCACCCAGACGCCATTTGCTATTGTCAAATTTGTAGTTGAAGAAAAATACAGCGACCGACTTTCTACAAAAATCGCATGAACAGAGAAACAAATAGATATTCTAGTGATAAAATAGATTAGCAGTGCTACCAAGTGTAAATAAATAAGATTCAGATTTCTATATCTACACCCTTCTATTTGTTCCCCTATCTTTTGCTATAATTTGCCGCTGAGCCCATTCCTTACTAGCATGGCAATTATAATTAATTAACCTGACTCAATTGGCCCCGGAGTATGAATATTATTATACCTTTTAATTTTATGTTATTTATCCAGGGCAACGCTGGTCAAGAATATAAAAACTCTATGGGTGTTGTTTTATAGTTGTTGCGTTTTGTTTTTATTTTTTTAACTTTTTAGCTAGCCATAAAAAACACACATACATACAGACAGTTGCCCTATATATATAACAGACTAGCTGGGTTAACTGGCGTTGTCAGAAGAAAAGATAAAACATATTTCTATTAAACCTTGTATATCTCTCTCTTTTCACCTTTCTCGTTTCCCCTAATCTCTACGCATCCCACTCTTTCTTCTCAAGCTACTCCATTCCTCTCGCCGAATATACACACACACATACACACAGACTTTTATTCTTGAAGAATAAGTCTGCATCAAAAAATTAACTCCTAGATAAAAAAAAAAACAGTTCCCAGACGGTTTGTACAGACATTTATAATCGTCATAGACTCTTGAAAATTCATTATTACTATTTTGAGATGACTAATTAATATTTATGAATTCTCGTTTAAATGAACAGATAGCAGTAATTTGAATACACCATACTACAGCCTGATTGTCACAGCTTCTGAATTTCAAAAATACAACCTGGACGTGAGGACAATTTTGAAGAAAGCTATGCAACAAAATTCTGTTTTGAACTTGGAAACAATTTGTGTCCCAAAAACGTATGGAACTCTTGACTGCTGTTGGACTATCTTGCATGAATCGAGTGTCAATTTTCGAGTAGGATAAAAAGATTCAAGAGAGGCATGGAGTATGTGAGAAAAGGTGAAAGGTGTGGAAGGAGTAAGGAAGGCAAAACACATGATTGGCCAAATAACGAATTTCATGGGTAATGGTAGTCGTGTGTCTACAGAGACAATAAGTGCTCAGCTTGATGTCAATGTGGAAACTGTACACACAACTATTTGCGAAGAACTGAAGATGCGAGAGATTTTCGTAAATGCACCAGTTTACAACTCCATCTTTGTAACAGACTATTTGACCAAGATGGGCATCAAGATCAAGTTTCTCACCCTCTTTATAGTCCAGAAATTGAACCGTGTGACTTTTATTTATTCCATAAGCTCAAGGAAAACTATAGAGACTGCCGTTATGAGACAATTGAAGAGGTGAAAGAGCTTGTGACGAGGTTCTTTGACATGCTCACAGAAAATGGCTTCCATTTGGTGTTCTCGAAGTTGTTGGAACGTAGAACACGTGCATTTCAGCTAGAATAGATTACTTAAAATAATAAAAGTTAATTAAAAGAATAAAAGTGCCCATGCGATAAAAATCTGAAAACGTATTGAAGACACCTCGTACTTTCATCAATGTAATATATAATCTGTCTATAATTTGCAACAGTGTTCGATTAAAAATGTATTTGCTAATCTAAATTTGAGATATTTTGCGTCCCGGGCAACGGTCATAGAGAAATACCTTTGGGGTATTCTATCTGTGGTTTCTTTTAGCTTTAGCCGGATACACAAACACACACACATACATACAGACAGCTGTCATTTATATAAATAAAGTAATAAAAAGTAAATAAAATTGACGGATTCCCATGAATAAATGCCGGTGGGGTTTTGTTTCACGTCACAAAATTCAAGGTCGTTGGATTGTGTGTCGCTCTTATACCTCAAACAATTAAGCGCACGTTTCATCCGCTAAAACGATTTGTATTTAACACAATATGACTGCATATGGTTGTAGTTAGCGTTCATCTACTAAATGTGCCTTTATTACAAGGACAACCGGAGATGAAATGAGACGACCAAGCAGTTCTCTTTACGAGCGGGAGCTGGGATGGGCCAAAGGATTAAGTTCTTATTACAATGCTACCCCTTTCTTTTATATCTCTTTCTCTCTCAGCCTCTCGCTCTCTCTCTCTCCCTCTCTCTCTCTCTCATTTCTTTTCTTCCTATAATCTTTATTTATATAAAGTTATGTGTATGCAGGCGTGCTTATATTGATATGTAAAGCGCACACTCTTAAACTAATTAACCGATCATTAAGGATTTTGAAACACGGCTGCTAGGCGAAAGAGTGGATTATGTTAGAGTTGTTGATCAGAAAACACAAAGCATTAAATAAAATTTTAATACAACATAAAAGGGAGTGGTTGAACTTCAATTTGACTGCAGATTATTAAACTGAGGTTGCTCTAACATTGAGGAATACGTTCATACTGTATTTATAACAAGAAGAAATTGTCCATGTATATATATATATGTGTGTGTATGCACGTGTGTATGTGTGTCTGTGTGTGCGCGTGTGTATGTATATACTTATGATTATAAGAAAATGTATAATATTGAAGTTAATATTTATAAATGATAGTAAGAACTGTTACAAATATAAGAATATATATATGAATATCTCTCTCTCTCTCTCTCTCTCTCTCTATATATATATATATATATATAACTACTTCATTTAGTCACATAAAATTAATATAGGAAAGTAAAACTTTATGCGTAAACATTAAATATTTACTTAAAAAATGCTCAATACGTAGGTAGAGCTAGTTAGTAAGTTATAAAATATATATGGCGATTAAGCTACACTGAATATTCCGCGTTTCATCTACTCTAGGACTCTTCAGGCTATCCATTGACGTTTTTTTATGTGAGCGTGTCAATGATAAGCCTGAAGAGTCCTAGAGTTGATGAAACGCGGAATATTCAGTGTAGCATAATCGCCATATATATTTATAACTTACTATATATATATAGTAAGTTATAATATATATATATATATATATATATATATACACACGAGGTGCCTTTCATGAGTTTCCAGATGTTTTTTTATATAGGCACGTTTATTGATAGTACACGCATGACACTCTAGTCCCCTTTCAAAGTAATCTCCTCCGGTTGCAATACACTTGGTGTACTATTCTTACAGATTCTGGAAGGCCCCACGAGACGATGCAACGAGAATATAACCTAAGCAATATAAAATCCAGGCTCAATGAAAATATAGCTTAGAAACCACCTCACATGTCTAAAGAATTAAAACCTAAATTTAGAACTATCTAACCACCACCCCTAAACCCCACTGGCGAGTCCCCCCAATAAGAAATTATTTAAAAATCAGCGTATTATATTTACACTAAACCCTCCACACAGTAGTATTTACATTAAAACTTTTAAATGTACCGAAAATATAACATAAGAAAAGCTCCCCCGATTCAACCCAACCCACCCCCGTCACCAATACAAACATATCCCCATCCCTATCCTACCCCCTCCGACTACCAGCTAAGCGTTCCATCTAGATGCTAATTCCTACTGATAATATAACCTAAATTTGAACACAGTTGAACTAATCCAGCATTGGGTAATTTCCACCACAAGAGCCTCCGTTGACAAAATACAGTTTTTTTTGCCAGCCAAAGTAGGAGGAATAAGAATTCAACAAACTAAAACATCCACGGAAGACCACCCAAAGAAAAAAATATTTGGAGAAATATGGAAATTTAAAGGACTGCTATAAACTATGCTTCTGGATCTCTTGGAGATTAAAACTACCACATAAAGTAGTTATGGCGATTCGATGGACCTTTACCTCGTGTTCATAAACGAAAAAGTATGTATTCAGCTTTCTAGGCCTGGTCTGTCTATATAAACATAAATTAGATGGCCTTTATAATCGAACTTCAAGAAATCTAAAGTGTTAAGGTGGATGCTTGAAACTATCGTTCCTAGTGAAGCAATCCTTTAATTTAAACTCAAGGCCCTTTTGTTCATCGAACTCTTACGCTTTCCCAGCTTATTATCCATCTATTTTTTTAATACGGATATATGTATGTGTATGCGTATACGTGTATACATATATATATTCTCTATTTTACTTTATTTTATGCGAGTCCACTCACCCCTCATTCCTCAACCCCATTTACTGCTATTCTACCCTCCCCACTTGTCTGTATCCCTTTCTTTTACGCACCCCTAATAATTTAGTATTAACAGTATTTACATTATTATTATTGGTAATAGTGATGGTGATGTTGAAGTAGTTGCAGGAGTATTGTTACTACTGCCTTTGTTATCATCATTATATTATTACGCTTATCGCTCCGTCCGTTATCAACCTAAAAACCCTTAAAAGGAAAATGGAATATTCCAAACACCTGATAAACATTCGAATAAACTGAATAAAAAAATAACGTGTCGCTGCGATGTACAAAGAAAGCTTCGTTCTGATTGGATAAATGAGACTTCTTCTTAACCAATTAAAAACTGAAACAAAGATGGCGGCCTTATTTTGTTATTTCAAAAGCTTATTTCGGAAACATAAACAGACTGTACGTATTCATGTTTACTTTAATAATTTTTTTTATACTTACGATGTTTAGCTTCCTTTTTTAAATATAAGTATTTTTTTTTGTTTACATGTTACTTCTATCAAACATTTTTTTAATTTCTTCTTAATACCTTTCACCCGCTATAAGATAATGGACCCTTCCTAGCGTAAACCTTAGATAGACAAAAACAAAAATACTGCCCTTTTTTTTGTGTGTGTGTGTGTGTGTACGTACGTGCGTTTTGCAACTATACTGAACTTTCACCTAACACATTTTATACATTGATATTTCTGCAACATATCGATAGTGTTGAAATAACAGAAGCCTAAAAAATGAATGTATTAACGTTTACTTTAATAAATTTTTTATACTTACGACGTTTTGCTTTCTTTTTAAAACATAAGTATTTTTTTTACATTTTATACAGTTATTAGATCGATGTTTTTTTTTTTTTAATATTTTGTGTGTGTGTGCGTGTGTGTGTGCGTAGCAGAAAAAATAAATAAAGTATTTACCGACTTACGCCTTTTTAGGGGGGGTACCTTATACAGGTCGCAAACCCATTCATTTATTCATAAATTTTATTTGAAAAAAATAAAAGAACAAAGTTATTGCATTTTCTTTTATCTATTTACGTTATGAACCAGGCAAAAAAAAAAAAAAATTATATTAGTTACAAAATATAAATATTTATATACATGGGGGGGAGGGGTAAATACGTTCAAATTATAAATTTTAAATTAATTGACGCAGACGACACTGAAATAAGAAGTCATTTTTACGAATAATTTTAAAGCGATCAACAGAACATTTTGAGCCAATGTTACATTGATAGAACAATATATATATATATATATATATATATATATATATATATATATATATATATATACTAAATAGTAAGTTTGTTTTTGTGACTCTTGAAAAATTTTCTCTGAAAAGGAAACTCTTTTTCCTATCAAATTAATTTGACTCTGAGTCTTGTGACTTTTAATCTTATTTTGAATCGAATTTTTTAATCAAAATTGTAAACTGAAAATGTAATGCAACAAATTAGAAATTTTTAACTTTTTCACAAAATTTGTTCACATTTATTAATGCTACTTTTACTTTCTGATATTTATTGATTTATAAGTAATTATTTTAAATTTATATTTAACTAGAAAAGTTAAAAATTGGTACCATATACATATTCACATACGTTGTGTTTGCTTAGATACTTATATTTTAGTTTTTAAATTCACAAACAGGATTTGTAAACACTGACCTCTAAATAGTTGTTTTGCTTTACAATTTTTAAATATCTCTGAAGGTGTATTTCTATCTAAGAATGGATTAAATCTATCTTTGTTTACTGTGTGGCCTAAAAATATTTAAACTATTTTAAATGGTAAATGAAAAATATGCAAGTATGCCATCTTTTAATTTATGAATTATTAATTATGATCAAAATTTATTTCGTAAATTATTTTGTTAAATTTACTATATATATTCCACTTTAAAGTACTAAAATATTATCAATTTGAAAACATAATGCATTTATTGCAGTGAATTTATGTATTTTTGTTCATATGTAATTATTAAAAAAAGATTTTAAAAAAATACAGATTGCATAAAATATTCTATTGTATTTATTTTGAGGAATTCACTCGCCTTAGTCTCGAAAAGAACATCTATTTTCCATAAACTTCATTATGGATCGGAGAATGGAAATCATCCATGCAAATATGCGAACTTATCGGCAAAGGATCAGGGAAGAACAAAGAGAACAGGTCAGAGAAAGGGAGAGACAGCGAGGTCAAACTAGAAAAAGTACCATGGATGCACAGCAACGTAATATATATTTAGAATAAGAACGAAGGAGATTTCAAAACAGAATGGAAAGCATGAGTGAATTAGAGAGAGATAATTGGAGACGTCAACAAATGCAACGATTACGCCAAATACAACTAAGGCCAAGACAGAATAGTAATTCTGACACTGTGGTAGAACCACTTGATATTGGTCAAATGAATGTATTATGTGTATATTGCGGAGCATTAAGATTTAGAAATGAGAATCTACATTGTTGCCATAATGGTAAGGTACATTTACCAGCATTGCTACTATACAGAGCAATTAAAACTTTTTTTGAAGGGACTGATCATGAATCTTTTTCATTTTTAAAATATATTAGAAATTACAATTGTGCATTTTCTTTTACATCATTCGGTGTGAACTTATCTATTCCTTCAGGGAGAGGTCCATACTGCTTTCGCATCCAAGGACAAACATATCATAAAACTGCAACCTTGCATCCTGATCATGGACACCCTAAGTATGGTCAACTGTACATCATAGACGCAAATAAAGCTCTGCAATACAGATTAAATACTTTACAAAATGCAAAATGTTGTACACAGACAATGTCTACCATAAATGAAGTTATGCAGGAAATAAATCCTTATGTAAATTTGTATAAGAACATGGATTTAATTGAAAAAGAACAGCAAAATATAAGAGAAAATAAACCAATGCCCAAGTGTGAGCTACATTTCAGAAGGGGTAAAGCCATAAAGAGATACAATTTCCCCACTTGCAATGAAATAGCTATGATATTTGTTAGTGATAATGGTGCCCCACCGAAAATAGAGACATTGTAGTTTACCCACCGAATATGCCGTCTGAAAAAATATCCTACAACTCATGTCATTTAGATCCAATGAGCTATCCCATTCTTTTCCACATGATGAATTTGGTTGGCACTGTGAAATGCAGCATGCAGAAGAATACCGAACAAGAGTTCGTAATCATCTCACAATGCAACAATTTTACATTTTTCGCCTTTCTTTTAGAGGTGGTTTCAGCATAATTCACCGGGCTGGAAAATTATTTCAACAATACTTGGTGGATGCTTATGTGAATTAAGGTTGCAGGTTGCAATATCTCTGTAATAACCAATCTCAATTACGTGTGGAGCAGTATAATGGACGGATGGACTTTTTAAACAGAAGAATAGATCAGGATATCCAACCAGAAGTGCCAGTGATACTTCCCTCCTCATTCACTGGTAGCCCTCACCATATGCATCAAAACTTTAATGATGCAATGTCAATAGTGGCAAAATATGGCAAACCTGACCTTTATAACCTACACATGTAACCCTAAATGTCCCGAAATCATGAACAATTTATATACAAATGAAACCCCCGAGAATAGACCTGACTTAATTGCCAGAGTGTATAACTTGCAACTTAAAGAACTCTTGAGTGATATAAAGGACAAAAATATCTTTGGTGTTCCAGTGGCATACGTCTATGTCGTGAAATTTCAGAAGAGAGGACTTCCTCACTGCCACATATTGGTAGTTTTAAGAAATGAGGATAAACCGAGGAACGAAAGTGGCATCGATAAATTAATTAGTGCTGAAATTCCTGTTATCAATGATGACCAACTTTACATGATTTAGTAAAGAGATTTATGTTTCATGGACCTTGTGCCACTAAACACCCTTCTTCTCCCTGTATGAATGATGGTGTTAGGGTTATCCAAAAGAGTTCAAAAATGAAACCTCTGTGACGATGAATGGATACCCAGAATACAGGAGACGTAAGAATGGACTTATTGTACAAGTTGGAAACCACATTGTAGACAATAGTTATGTTGTAGCTTTTAATTCTTACTTGTTAAAAAAGTACCGTGACCATATTAATGTTGAAATCTGTTCATCTGTGCAGAGTATTAAATATATATTAAAATACATCTACAAGGGACATGAATGTGCTTCGATTGAGCTAAAGAATAGTACAGAATCACATGATGAACAAAATGCATCCATGATGAAAAAACTAATTATATTGCATGTAGATATGTTTCACCCCCTGAAGCTATGTGGCGATTGTCAGAATTTAGACTACATGATATGTCCCACACAGTGTATAGACTTGCAGTTCATCTTGAATATCAGCATAGGGGTTACTTTCGTAGTGATAATGCACAACAATCTGCGCATGCAGACACAACTCTTACAGCATGGTTTAAGCTGAATAAGCATGATGCTAATGCACATAATTAGTTGTATCCTGCCATTCCTCTTCATTATGTATTCAACAAGAAAGCCAAAACATGGACACCAAGAAGAAGGAATATCAATATCATTAGCAGAATGTATACTGTGAACCCTAAAGATATAAAACAATTTCATTTGCCGATGTTACTATTGCATGTTCCTGGAGCAAAAACCTTTGAGGAATTGCTAATTGTAGAAGGTGAACTTATGCCTACATTAAAAAAAGTATTCCTAAAACTTGGCCTTCTTCAAAATGATGAATCATTTGAAAATGCTTTGATTGAAGCCACTGCATTACAAATGCCTTCGCAACTTTGAGCCATGTTTGCTACAATATGTGCCTATTCAAACCCTACAAATTCTCTTGCTTTATGGAATAGCCACAAGAACTCTATGATGAAATACTTTTTACATCAGGGATTTGCAATGGACCAGGCTGAAAATATGGCTTTGCAATCCATCAATACAGTCCTAATTGAAAATGGTACGAATTGTTTAACAATTGGCTTACCTGGACCTGTTGGTATACAGCAAATGGAACCTGAAGTTGTCTCAAATTACCCAGACAAACACACTGACTGATGAACAAAGACTAGTCAGTGACATTGTGATTGAATCTGCTACAATGAAGAGAAAAGGAAAAGTGCCTAAATATTCCTGTTTTTATGTGGATGCACCAGGAGGATGTGGCAAAACTTATGTTTAATGTCATAAACTCAAAAAAAAATATCAAGTATGTTGTGGTGCCTGGACAGGTATTGCTTCTACTTTACTTTTAGGAGGAAGAACAATCCACAGTTTGTTTAAATTACCTATCGCACTAACAGAAACTTCTATTTGCAATGTTTCTCCAACGTCTGACCATGCAAATTATTTAAAAGAAATACTGATTTGATTATATTAGATGAAGCTCTATGATTCCTTCATTTGCTTTGGAAGCAATTGACAAAACTTTGAAAGACATAAGCAATAATAATAATGTTTTTGGAGGAAAAATTATGCTTTTGGGGGAGATTTCAAACAAGTTCTACCCATATTATCAAGGGGAAGTCGTGAGGAAATAATTGAAATTTGCATTAAAAATTCTTCTCTATGGCTTCAGTTTAAACAGTATAGTTTGTCTCAAAATATTAGGGCAACACCCAATGAAAGTGAATTTGCCTCATGGTTACTGAATCTTGGAAATGGAACAAGAAAAATTATGGAATATCCAGGCCAGTCTGATGAGGATGATATAGAAGTGCCACAAATATCATGCCTTGATGGGTCTCTGGTTGATTATATTTTTAAAAATATATGACAACATGATAGAAGAAATAGGATAATTCTTTCACCAAAAAATTCTGCCTGTTGATCAATGAGGCGGTTTTACATCAACTTCCTGGTGATAGCCGCATATATTATAGCACAGATAAAATACAGACTGATGATCCTGTGGAAGCTATGCGTTATCAACCCGGATTTCTTAATTCATTGACAGAATCTGGAATGCCTCCTCATAAATTGATTTTAAAACCTGGATGCATAGTCATGCTTCTCAGAAATATATCCATAAAAATAGACTGTGCAATGAAACAAGATTAGAAGTAAAAAATATGCACATTCAATTGAAGCGGCGTTAATAAGTGG
The DNA here is from genome assembly GCF_053919585.1 of Euprymna scolopes. Lineage (NCBI taxonomy): Eukaryota > Metazoa > Mollusca > Cephalopoda > Sepiida > Sepiolidae > Euprymna > Euprymna scolopes. The sequence goes on from NC_136491.1 coordinate 116,066,033, forward strand.
TGCATTATTAGGAAAACATGTTCTCATTCCTCGTATAAAACTTGCCCCAAGTGACCCCAAATTGCCTTTCATTTTAGAAAGATATCAGTTTCCGATTCGGTTATCATATGCAATGACTATAAATAAATCTCAAGGTCAGACATTTGAAAAAGTTGGTTTGTTTCTACCACAACCTGTGTTTAGACATAGCCAACTATATGTTGCATTTTCAAGAGCCTAGTGGCTCACTGATATACGAGTTAAAGTCATGAAAACTAACAGCCAAGGAAAAAAAAGGAAAAACTTACACCAAGTACATAGTTTGCAGAGACGTATTTTTCTAAACCTCTATAATGACTAAAATATTAAAAAATACATTTCAGTGCAGCAGTACAATTGATATAAATTTAAGGAAACATTGTTTTTCATTGTAAAATCTTCATTGGATTCAGCTACAGGATTTAAAATAAAAAATATTACATTTTTGTTTTACACAGTGATCACCACTTATCAAGGCCCGGAAGCCACTCAGGGATAAGGGTTATTGCAAGTACATTACGTTATTGTGGAGATTTGATGAAGTGTTTACTTAAGGGGGTGGGTCATTAGGAATTCTTTAACGTTGAACTTGAACACATCCACATAGTCCGGTGGGAAGCAGGCAGACGGAACAGAGTTCCACAGACATGCAGTTCTAAGAAAGAAGCTTTGTTCATGGAATCCGCGTTTTGATTTGGGTACAGATAAAGAGTGGGGGAAATTTTTGACAGTGGATTCAGCTAGACGGGTGTTTTTCGTAAAAGATTAGCGAGGGGGACCAGAGATTGGAGTTCAGACGAGCACTTGCCATGGAAATAACGATAAAACAAGGATAGGCTCGCAACATCTCTTCTGTGGGAGAGAGGTTGCAGAATAGAGAAAAGGGCATCCCCCACTAAGCCACGAAGTCTATTTTGTACTCTTTCAAGGTAGGGTAGGATAGGCTGTTTTTAGCAGCTCCTGCCCAGATATGGCAACAGTATTCCATCCTTGGACGTACTTGGCTTTTATATAGATAGAGAATTGCATCAGTAGTGAGATATCTTCTGGAGCGGTAGAAGGATACATGTACTCTTTTTATTCATTGACATTTCTAAAAAAACACTTCTACATTTTGCAATAATCATCAAGAAATAATTAAAATTCTCAGTACTTGGAAAGAAAAATATTTATTATTATTTTATATTTTATAAATTTCCATTGTGGAAAGGAAAACCTTTTCTTTTATTTGTATTTAATGAATATAATTGTAAAGAGAAATTCAAAACTTGCAGATAAAATGGAAATGTAAATTTAAAATCACATTCCCTTAAATTTAGGAATGTTAGTTAATCTGAAGAAAAAACATTTCTTCAGAATTTAAAAATATTGTTGATGTAAAGTAATATACATTATTTCACCTATTTTGAAATATGTCTTTAAATGTAAAAACTTTAGATTTCTATGACATTTTAAAGTCTGAATTTAGTGAGGCTTGGGGGAAATTCTCCCGCATTTTCAAATATTTATGAATAGATAAATTGAAATTCAAAGAAAAAAACATTGTCTGCATTGGAAAATCTTTACTTAATAATATTTGAAAAGAGACATTTACTTTTATTCATGAGGTAACTGGAATTTAAAAAAAAATTATAATTACATACATTTTAAAAATGTTCATAAAACGTTATTCAATTATTTTTTCACTTTATATACCAATATACTAGACTATGATTAACATGCATATTAATATAGATATAGAAATATATATTTAATTTAACTTTTATTCATTATTCAGTGAAATAATATTTTTATATTTTAATTAACTATCAAATTCTTCGATTGATAATATTTCTAATACTCAGTTGATATATTAAGTATACACTTTTGGTGGCTTTTTAAAACAATCATTAGATATATTCAAACTTAAATTTGAATAAAAACAAATAAATTCCTCTACACAGGAGTTGGATAGACAAATACATTTGAATAAAATCATAACATTTTGATTCCCTTATGTTTGAAAATTGAATATTACAAAACAGAACAGCTTCAATTTGTTGTTATTAAAGGAATTTGGATTTGAATGTGTTTCATGAGACTTACACAACCACTTATGGATTAAATATACAAGTTCCTGAAACACATAACGCATAGCATTTATTGAGGAAAATGCTTCTGAATAGAAACCAGGCAAGTCTTGTTTATATTATCAAGAGATAGACATCTATATCAATATTTCAACTTTTCCACTCTATTTCAAGAACATATTCTCTGATTTTCCAAATCTTTATTTAAAAAAAAAATTAATATGAAAGAGATAGTTTTGTTGCATAAAAACCTTTTCATTTATTCGAACATCCTCATTTGATGCGATACTTATAATTAAAAAAAAATGTATTCACAAATTTCACTCTATTGAAATTTGTATCTAATATTGTTTGTTCATAGCCTAATGTTTTGTCTTGTAATTATTACGTACAGAGCTTTTTATCATTTTTAACTTTCCAAAATATTCAGCGTTTTGAATTTAAATATAACCTTGCTTCAATGTAATATAAGATTTTTGTATCGCTGATTAAAATTCAAAGCAAATATTAATTGTTGATATTTCTAAAACTCAATTGATGAGTTTTGATTGAACTTTGAAGATTAACATATTATACCTTTTCAATGATTCATTGGATATTTTCAGACTTGTATTTGAATACAAGCTTTTCTCCATTTTGATCTTTCTATGAACATGATTTCATAGGAGCTTTATTAAAATATTATTTTCAATGAATAAACATATTTTTGGTATTTCAATGCTTAACAAAGGTTTTGCTAATATTTTGTAATGTTAATTGAAGGGGTTTATAACTCATAATTCAATGCATTTCTGTTCAATTTGAACATTTTTATTAATTCAATATTCAGAAAACATTTATTTTCTATTTGAACATCTTCATTGAATCCTGTTTCTGTCTATGTTTCAAGATATAAAGAAATAATAATTTTTTTAGATATCAAGACCTTAGTTTTTTCATAAAATTATAAAATATTTTATCCATGGTATGATTATAATTTATGAAAAAATGAAATAATTAAGCAATATTTTCTCCTACAATTTATAAGTGAATTGATTTTTATTCAAAATGAAAGGAAATGTTTTCATTTCCTAATCATTGTTTTTGTGGAGGTAATTTATTGTAAAAGTCAAATTACCAGATCTTTGCAAACAGATTCTTTACAGTATTAAGAGTTGATATCACTTTTGAAAAAGTGATGCCCATCCTGAATACTGCCCCAATATCCTATGGAATAAAAATTCCGCAAATCAGACAAGCAATATCCATTTTCAAGATTACAATCAAAATAAGAGTAAAGTCAGAATAATTTGAATAATGATAACAATCAAAACTCATCTAACAAAAGTTCCAACTATCAACATCTATTGCAAGATAACAATAAAGATGTGATTAGGGGTTTAAATAACTTCAATAATGATAATGGAAATACCTAACAAATTCAGACATTCAATTGCATAATGAAATTTTAAAAAAATATTTTACGAACTAAATTTCAGGTTTTGCCATATAATCTGCCAAAAACCTACATTTTTATTTTTCAACCAAATCCCACAAATCCTACTACCTACTGATTTATTCCATCATTAAATCGTATTGCAAATTGGCCCCGTTCTCTTACCACTATGAGAAAAATGCAAAACGTTAAGATGTAACATGTTTCTCGTAACATAATTATTACTGATTTACAAGTCACTTTAATAAAATTTACATCTAGATGTTTCACTGTAGTTCTATTTCCTGTAATAATCTCAAGTAGTTCAAGTAGTATTTGCCTAAAAAAAAATCGCCTTCTGATCCAAACAAATATTCCACTGATTATTCTATTGAAAGACAGCCTCATATTAATTGTTTGCTTATGTGATTAGATGTTTGCTGATATGAGGGTTGATGTTTTCAACTACCGTGGAATTTCCACGGGTACTGCTAGTCATTATTATTACTGCACTGTTTTTAACGCTATTTCTATTGTTATTATTGTTTTTATCATCATTATTATCATTATAATTGATATCATTATTATCACTCCCGACATTGCTTCCATAATTGCTACCATTATCTCCGTCTTCACTGTTATTAACAGTAATTTTGAATTTAATTTTATCACAACTATTGGTAACATTATATTTAATGTTTAATTTTAATGTTTACTTTTAATTTTACCTTTATTTTTATTTATTTTACTATATTTTTCTTAATATTAATTTTTTTTATATTCAATTTTACATCTAATTTATTTTCAACTTTATTATTACTACTATTATTATAATTGTCATTACTATTTTACTATTATCTTCCGTACTATTATAATCACCCTACTATTATTTGGTATATTTTTACCACTCTCATAAGTAGCTATGGTTTCCTTAGTCCCCCATTTTAACATCAAGATGTATACTTAACCTTTACATCAGTTATACGCACTCAGAGTCATTGCCACCCTAATCTCCGACCGCCCCCTTATGATCATACTCTCTATATCATAACAGTAGAAACTTATAAATATATTGCCGCATATTACCTTTCAGTTTTACAACCTTACATACCCCCAAATTAATCAAAATTACCCACTCCATAGAAAATAGACACCCCACAACCGTTAAAATAAATTACCACAAAGCAACAAACACCCCCTACTTAAGCATAATACATATACCCCTTAATCTGAATACTATGTTAAAGACCATATATATTCTTATATATCATACTATATATAATAAGCTTCTCCTTATTTATTTAGAATTCAATAAAGCTTCCCCCAACATTCTATAATTCCTCTAAATTTCTTTCATCCCCAATGAACCTTACGCTAGACGCCGCATCTCCCCCATGCTACCTAGCACCTTCTCTACTCTTCTGATGAGAAGCAATAGGCTTCGAAATGCCCTGGCATAAAGACTCCCTTCTATCCCCCAAATTATGCCTGTATTCCATTATTCAATGAATGCTCCATTCTATATCTACCTATATATAGTTCTGTGTCTTCATTTCATACTCTTGTTGTCCTATTATATATATATACGTCTATGCATATATTCTCAAGATATGTTAATAAAATCGATACCGTATTTAAGATAATACCAACATTCATGCACTAAAAAGCAATTACAAATAAAAATTAGTTTTACCGCATTATTGCATGATTTTATAACGCCATCTTGTTTGACGCAATCTAGTTTTGCGTCATTTTGCACTACGTCATTTTGTTTAAACTTTATCTGTGCGTTGAATAGAAGGAAATAATATTATAACATGTGTTGTATATTCAGAGGACTGTGCGCTTACTAATTTTGCCAGTTTTCATATGAAAACTATAAAAAAGTCATCAAAAGTTAATTATTGAAACAGGAAGTTGTAAAATGGTTCTGAAAAATTTGCAAAGTGTGTTGCATTTATTTCTTAGCTGCGTATAGAAATATTTTATAAGTTATACGCTTTCCTTCGAATTAAAAAAATAGTATATATTTTATTGTGTATAATTCTGATCAATCATTTCCAAGCACATATTTGTAATACGAGAATTTAAACCAAACTAATGCTTCGTACTATTGTAATAAACGCCTCCTCTATCCCTGAGTAAAAAATGCGTGAAAATGATTCATAATGAATTGTTTTTTGGTTGAAAATTAAGACCGAAATGACTGCATGTTGGACAACATGTGTTGTATTTATAAGAGATGAAACATTCCTTCCTGGTGTTTATGGCGTGGAAAATGTAAAGCGACATGCATAGTAATATGAAAGGTGATTTAAAAGTGCTCTTTATAGAAAGTAGTTGGAGTAAATGTTTGAACGACTATCTTATTTTTCCCCAATCAAGAGTAAAGTTTGATTTTTGTTTATATATAAGAAGCGAATACTAGTGGGTAGAAGTCTGTTAACAAAGAGATTTCTTTTTTGCTCTATTTATTTATTAGCTAGTATTTGACTACATTTTTGCTGACTAGAGGATGTAGTTTTTGTGTTCTTATATTTGCATTATTGTCTTACTTCTGCTGTTTCTTAACTTATGTAATGTTTTATAATTTATGTAATACACCTCTATGATGTTTTGCATGTGTAGTGTTCGATACTATAAGATGCTACTATCAATAAGAGCCAAGACTTCGGAAACTATGATGTTAAAACAATGAAAAAAAAATCGAAACTTTGTTGAGTAGTCTAACGGCATGTAAGGGAGGTAACTAAAATCTTTTAACTCATCAGATGGCGCCTGGTGGGTTTCCGAGTAGTAGAGTGGGAGTAGCAGCGATGGCTAACAGAATTAGTATAGCCATATATGTTGATAAATCACTGAGCCAAGGTTTAGGATTTCCGGTAGAAACTAAATATAGTTAGAAGCCAGAGTTCCGTAGAAGAGAGGAAACAAACAAGGCTCTGAGGATAATTAGCAGATGGTGATATAAGCTGATGACTTCGACTAAACTACAATGATGGCTTCGACTGACCATTTTTCTGATTTATGTAGCTAATATACTGGAACTAAACTAAGATGTGGGGCTACAGGTTAAGGGACGTTCCTCGACAGCGTCACAAAAAGAGATCATAAATGACTGATAAATAATGTGTTTCGGTTTATTTGGGGTGGGGGAGGAGGTAAGGTTGTGTTATTTTTGTGTAACCGTGAAGCAGAACCGTTAAGAAGACGCGACAAGTCGATGAATATGAAAACAGAACGGCGGCACTCGAACGTTGAAGTCGGCGATTGTCGACGGAGAGTCATATAGCTTTACAGTATAATACAGCGCTTTGGAAATAATATACAAACAAACTCTAGGGGCTCTTTTCACAAACAAATTCATCAAGAGTTAATCGTTCGATATCAAAAGATGCAGAAAAAAACGAATTAAATTGTCACGCAAGAGTATTACTCGGAGATATACGAGTAAAAAAATGGAATAAAAGGCGAATGAGAATTCGTGTGAAATATACATATACAATAATATAAAACATATCTACAATTGAGATGGAAGGGAGTACGAGAACGATTGAGGTATATCTCCGAGCAAGTCTTGCATGAAAAAAAAAAAAAAGAGATTGACTCCAAAATCTTAAAATTATTTTGAGAGTCAGCCCGGTGCAATATTATGAAACACTCCATTTTATAGACATTGGTACAGGCTGGATTTTCAATTAATGTTGGCCACTGGCAGATTCTAAAGTAGAAGAGGGAGGAAAACGACGTAACTTGCCTAGCCTAATTTATGCAGGTATATGATGATTGATTCGTGTCTGCAAGTTTAAGGAAGTTCGCCCCGCATAGCCAACAGCACACTGGGAATCAAATTCATGAATAACATTACTTCGGGTGATGTGGGTCAAACCGTCCTTCGTGAATAGGGGGGAAATGCTGATCTTACACCGAAAACCAACCGTAATACAACAGACGCAAAACAATTTGTTAAAGCTTAATAATACATCTGCCTACCACTGATCAGCGCCTCCAATTCAAGGAGGTTTAAATAATTAGGATACATAGACGGACCTAGGACTATAAAAGGATCGTACTTTTTCTACTTGATTATTAATAATATAATTAATTAAATTCTCTGGATAACCATTACGAATGAAAATGTATTTGACCATTTCAGTTCGTATCCGAATTTGTTAGAAGAACAAATTCTAAGGGCACTATAAAGTAATGTCTTAATAGGCCCTATTTTTCACAAAAGAGCGCCAATCCATAGAAAGACCAGTGAAAGTCAGTTTGCAATAAACTGTAGTAAGAAATGAATTCTTACTACACTCAAACTTTCTTACTACTTGTAGTAAGAAATGAATTCTTACTACACTCAAACTATACATCTACAAAAAGTAAGCAAGCTTTATTCTCTTTCTCCATATTAAATGATAATGATGTGTGGAGAGATTTGAGATTATTGAAAAAAAATGTTATTTTACTATCAGAAGCAAAAGGTGCAAACATATCATCAACGTATCTCAAATATATTGATGACTTCAACGTATCTCAACGTATCTCAAATATATTGATGACTTCAATATTTTACCAAACAGTGCTGAATCATAGAATGCTAACTCCTTGTGCCATTTAAATGTTAACATCTGAGACGTCTTATCGCTTATGTTATGAAATGAGTTTTTATTTCGACACACATTATTTATTGAATTATATTTCAGAACTAGGGGGAAGTACCCGGTGTTGCCCGGGTTTTTAGAGGCGTGTCTGGTTGGTGGGGGGATAAAATGAAAGCAAAGCGAGGTAATAACCCTGTTTAAATATTATAAAAACAAAAAATGTTAAAACTATTAAAACATGGGAAAAACAGAAAGCATAAATCAGAGGAAAGAGATTAAAAAAAACGGCATAAATAACCTTGTACGATTCAAAACCGGTGTTTCCTCGTATTGTTCCATATGAAAGCATCCGTTGCAGTGTAAATGGGGAGCGGGAAAAGGAGAAATCTAATAGAAAGAAAAGATGTTGCAACTTCCATTGAATCGAACCGAATTTGGCAGTGGACTTTCACCGGAAAATATAGGAATGTACCATTGTCAAGGAATTGTAGAGATAATAGGCCTATAGCACACCACAGACAATGTGCTACAGTTTGTACGCATTAAATGTGCACGTAATGCCATGATATTTAATCCTATTAAGGTCAAAGTCGAAGGGGAAAAACGAGTTCTATTTTATTTATATATAGAGAGAGAGGAGATAAAGATATAGAGAGTTTCATATAAGTAATTAAATAGATGAAAGTCAAAGTCGAGACAGTTAAACAACGAGAGCAAACAACAACGGATCTCAACAGGTTTTAATTTAAATGTGCTCCGCCAGTGTTAAATGTAAAATAAAGTATATATTTTTATTAAAAAAATGCATTTGCTCGCTATTCTCTACAAGCGTTAAATTTCAGCATGCGGCCCGTGCCATTTAATGTCGTCGATGGAAATGTTGCCTGTAACGACGAAATAAAGACCCAAGACGCGAGCCATGTCAGCCGGTTATAGCCGCCGACATATAGACCGGTGATGTTCCCATGTGCCTATCGTTTCAGGTTCAATTGAACAACTACAGCAAAAAGTTGAATATACCTTACTTAATGCTGATTTTTACAGCATGTGAATTTCAGAAATGCAATCTGGACGTGAGGACATATTAGAAGAACGATAGGCATAAAATTCTGCTTTAAACTTGAAAAAATGCCAGAGAAACATATGAAATGCTTCAAATTGCTTTTGAGCTATCTTAGATGAATCGAGCATCAGTTTTTGAGTAGCATAATACATTCAACGAAGGCATGGAGTTTGAGAGAAAGGGTAAAGAAGTTAGCACATCAGTTGATTGGCCAAATAAAGAATTTCACAGATAAGGACCCTTGGATGTCTATAGAGACAATAAGCTCACTGTTTGATACCAGTGTGGGAACTATACACACAATTACCTTTGAGGAACTGAAAATTCGGAGGATTTGCGCGAATTTTGTCCCAAAAGTTAACAGAGAAGATCACAAACTGTCTGGTCAAGATGTGCATCGAAACCCTCCCTTTAGTTCAGTCATTGTTCCTTGTGATTTTTGTCTACTCCATAAACCTAAGAAAACTCTTAGAGATTGTGATTTTGAGACAATTGAGGATATGAAAGAGGCTGTGGCATGCACTCAAACAAGAGAACTTCCATGGCGCCTTCTAGATGTTGTTAGAATATTACAATAAGGGCATGGTTGCCGGAGGAGATTACTTCGAAGCAGACTAGAGTTCCGTGCGTGTACTATCAATAAAATTACCCATACGAACAAAAGTCTAGACACTTATTAAAGGTACCCCGTATCTTAAGAAAAGAAGGAAGATATAATTTAAAATTAAAAATACTGGTTATGATTCTTTTTTGCTTCTGGTGGGTGTAGTCGTATTGATCGCCGCATGCAACGCTGGAATAGCATATTGCTACATAAAATAAAGATAATGACGCTTACAAAATGGCCAATTTGCACATCATAACAAAATGTGAATATAACTGCTTAGTCTCGAGTTTTTCTAAAATGCGTAGCCATTATATCACCATTATCTCATTATTCAACGATATTAAAACCATTTAATCATTGTTCAAAGATAAACAGCCGTGATTTATAATTACCCTCCCCCCAAAAAAATGTTCTTTTACCAGCAGGGGGTTGTTCTACTGTTTTGCGTCGTTTCATTATCTTTGCCTTCTGTGAATTCATTGGAGGAAATTTGTCAGAAACGATCGGATTACTTGTATGAAACGGCGTTCGACAAGCGACCTTTCACCTCGACAGAAACGAAGCTTCTAACGATAAGAACCTCTTATTTGTTTTATTTTTATTCTTGGCACAATGCTGTTGAGTAAACAGACTCTAATGACCTTTCGAAAAATAGCTTTCTTCAGACACAACCAAGCATCTCCAAAAGAGAATATTTCCTTATAGACCAATTGATCGCTAACGTATTTCAATTAATAATCTCTATTATTATATAAAAAAGAAGAAGCTTTGACTGTTTGATTGTGTGTGCATTTGGTAGAGGTAAGTTCATGCTCTCTGAACTCCTACACGGCTGGGCGGATTTTTTTTTTTGAGGGGGGTAGACAAATATACCATGTGCATGAAAGTATTCTTAGATATGCTTTATATCAAAATGCCTTCGGTATGTATCGTTAATCGATAATCGATAACCAGAAAAAAAATCCAATGAAAGAAGGAACAGAAAATTTTGACTAAATTAACGTCTTATAGAGTCCAGCAGCAAGTGCATTTGAGAAGGGTTTTTATTTACCGCACACGCAGAAAGGTTCGACATATAAAATCTTTGATATGACAAAGGCGCGTACGAAATTAATGTCTCTGCAATTGAACCATTATACTTGCATTTTTCAGTTTAAACTTTAATTTAAGCCATTATATAAAACAACTTTGAAAAAAAAACAACAGTAGGTTTTCTACAGTGCAATATAAACTACAATGTATTATGGATTAAGTCATCTAGGGAATAGACATATGAAGCTCACTAGCGGTGCACGGCGGTGGGTCTCCAACTAGAGCAGTCAATTAATCGATTGGAAAATTGGTGATTTCACAGATTTCGATGATAATAAAATATTGGAGGGCGAAACATTCTTGACCATGATTGAATCCCGGTTAAAATCGGGCCCCTCTGCTAACATTTACATGAATTAATTTATTTTAATTTCTGTACATATTAGTCTATGATGTTAGATAGCAACATTTTATTACTGTTCTCATCTCACACGTTATTTTCATAGCGTTTCTGTCGCTGTAATCTCCGATCTTCTTCAGATGTAATTTATAGAACTCGAGGATCTTTCTCTGAATATCATGAAACTTTGTGTCGAGTTCAGTAACCTTTCTGTCGAACTCGGGAATCTGCACTGACTTTTATGTAATCTATGAGGGTATAATGTTCTCGTTCAGCCATCCATGACTGAGTAGAAGTTCTAAAAATTCGCAATTGTATTTAGAGTATCGCTTATACTCAGGATTGAACTTTCAACCTCCAGAAAACTGTAACTTAGGACTGAATTTGACCATGGACTTTATCCACTAGGCCATGGAATAAATAATAGGTTCTATTCAAAGTTCCACGCAAATTCTCAAATTCGACAGAACGATTCCCTGAGTTCGACAAGATACATCTGAAGCTCGAAAGTAGCATCGACTAAAGCACTGTGAAAATAACAGTCAAGATGAGAACAATAACTCGAAAAATCCAAATAATAAAAATAAATAATCTAAAAAAATCAGAAAAATAAAAGTTCATCATTTATCGATTTATTAGATTTTTCTATTGAGTCCTGTTTTATATTTAATAAGAAATAAGACATAAAAGAAGGGGGATAAAGTTTCAATCGTATACTCAGGTTTACTACTATAATCACCCATGACATTTTGTATGATACATAATATTTGTAGCGCATTTATTTTTATTTCATTATTTCTACTAGTCTTACATATAAAATCAAATCAGTACGCTCCCATGAATTGTTGCACGATGGTTTCAGTAACAGAAACCACATAAAAATCTTTATAGTTAGCTTTCTTAAGAGTTTCTGATGTAAAGTCACAAATAGGCAAACAAACAAAAGAACATAAATAAAAAATCCGACTCGGCTTTTCTTTCTTTTTTAACACAAGTCGTTTGTTACCATTTTTTTTCTCCCCGTATCAACACCAACTTAAAGAGTCTCTCTCTCTCTCTCTATCTCTCTCTCTCTCTCTCTGTCAATACGGGGCCACATGTCCATCTCATCGGGTTGTGTTTTTTTTTAGCTTCACTACCCGCTGGCCCATTTTCTTCGACACGCACTTTGCTTCTCCCGATCATGCAATGCTCATTTTTGTCCTGTTTCTTCTCTTCTAAGCTCGCGCACACGTCCTAATTTGCATAGTCTTTTTCCGGCTACTGCTGCTAATATCCTCACAAGCCACCTATCTTACAGCTCTTGCTGATATTTTCCCACGTTCTCATACGCGCTCTGTTACATTGATAAATTCGCAGAGATTATTATGACTTTATACATATGCAATTACATTTGTTATTATTTTCTTAAATATATGTGTTAAATTTTGAATAAACTGGGAAAGGAGTACAGTTTAGTCTTTTAACTAGTTTCGATGAAAATATGGTGACTTTTCTTTCAAAATTCTCAATAAATTTCAGAAAGACAATATTTCAGCATGTACCGTAATAAAAGAATGATATATCTTCCATTATGAAGAAAAAAATTAATTAATAAGTGGGCAGCATATTTTATGTAGGGGGTCCGCGAAATATCACTATTGTTCAAGGGGTTCCACAAAATACCAAAGATTTTAAAACACTGGGATGTATGCAATATATATGTGTTACATGTAAGCAAAAGAATAGGGAATTATTTAAATGTAAATATGAAATACGATAGTCAAGTATTCGAACTTGCGAAGCCAGATTTGGAATTGAAACTTCCAATGATAAGTTAAAATAAATACAGAATGTTATTTAAAATAAGGAATGTAGAATCGCAATTGTTTAGCGCAAACAAAATAGTTACATATATGTTTATTGGAAAAGGAATGTAATGATGAAATTTGTTTCTGTGAAAATTAAAGTAAGGAATTTAATCGTTAATTGAAATTGTAAACATATTTTGTAAAGAGGCTATTTGAAAAATAGTTACTGAACTCGGGGTCATGTCAAGTTTAGCAACGTGACGCATCTAAAGGCACGTGCTCGATGAGCACATGTTTAATCATGCGATGACGTGACAGGTTCTCAATATAGGTAAAGTTTTAGATGCAGTCTGAGAGAGAGAGAGAGAGAGAGAGAGAGAGGGTAGAGCCCCGGGAGAAAGGTCAAAGACAGCCACTGACACCAAACCTGGGAAGCGAAGGTTAAAGAAAAGCCATGTAAAGAAACTTTGAATTCCTCGAGCGAAATCAGGACCGGTCATGGAATAAAGGACGTCAACATGTGTTTTTGTATCTGTGTCTCCGTGTTGTTATTGAACAGAAAAGGTATTGTCCATTTATGTTATAAGAACCTTCATAAAATCATCAGCTAAAGAAATATGTGTTAGAAAGTATATGTGTCAAAAGTATAAATGTCAAACCCTCGGTCTATCTATCTATATATCAAATCTCCTCTCATTGTGTAGTAACACGTACACTGTCTATTATATATATATATATATATATATATATATATATATATATATATAGAACTGTTTCTCTCTTTATATATATCTGTTATGTCTCCAATATGCTATCTCTTACAACATGAACATTTTAAGACATATGAAAACTCAACATATGAACAAACCTAAGACTCTAATTTCCCACTAAGACTCTCCTAAGACGAACAGCAACAACAACAATACAGAATATACGTCATCTTAATAATACAACCCATTACATAGCATATGGAACTCTACGCCAATAAAAAGCGACTGAGTTTACTACCATGAAGTCTGGAGAGGATCACATTATTACATACCATGATAATCTGTCGGTAAATAGAAATATACGCAGCGACATGTTACATGATTGAGGTGGGGAAAAAAGTAAGACTTCCTAGACGAAACAGCTGTTGATCAATATCAATATCGAAAGGGCGTCACGTGTTTTAGTAGACAACTGAAAGTTCTGATTAATATCCAGTTGGAACTTAAGCGAACTGGACGTGAAAATAATTTAGAAATCTAAGTGCATATTGCCCCGAGACTCTGCCCGGCGTCGTCCATCCTTAAGATTTGATTAAGAAAATGTAATAAGTAAATAAGTTATTATTAGGGCTATGACAAAAGAATATTCTTTTCATTATTTTTTACTCTCTAGTATATATCAGTTAATATCTTATATGTTTTAAATAGAGTGGTGTAGCTCTCGGTTGCTTAACTGTGTCTAACTGTGTTAGATATATACTCGAGAGTCAAAACAATGATAAGAATATTCTCTTGTCATTGCCCTAGTAATTAATTACGTCGTCTCCCTTTCATAAGATAACTGTCTTGCTCTCGTTCTCTCTCTCTCTCTTTAAAATGAAAAAAAATAAATAACACCTTTTAAAACACCTTTTAAAATACCTTCCCCCTGACTAGAGAAACAAACCTAGAAACAGATGATCAAGACTTTATGTGATTTAGACTAAACATGCAGTACAATATTAGCTACTATTATTTTCACTACCGCTCTCCCTCGACTCAGGACTGCACCATAATAAACAAAGTCTCTGACAGCATAGATACGGCACTGTCCCTCGACACTAGCGCACAAATACATGTATTTGGTGACTTTAATGTCCACCACAAAAACTGGCTTGGATTCTCTACTTACACAGATGCAGCGGGCAGCACAACTCATAGCTTCTCTATATCTCACTCCCTATCACAAATTGTTACGTTTCCAACCCGTTTCCCTGACCAGGAAGAACAACACGCATCACCTCTAGATCTGTTTTTGACCACAGTTCCCGATGACTGCATAACGAAGGCCCACAGCCCACTTGGGAACGCTGATCATGCAGTGATAATGGTTGAACTCGCCCTAAACTCTAGACCCAAAACTGAAGAGCCAGTGCTCAAAACAACGAGATATTATAAAAAGGCTGACTTTGAAGCCATCAGGGAACGAATCAGGGATGCCCCATGGAGAAATATGTTTCTCTCCCTGCTGAACAGTGTGCAAACGAGACCACTGACTAGTTCAAAGCTGCAACCGAAGCGCATGTTCCCATGCGGAAATTTTATAGTAAGCCCCACTCTCCCCAATGGTTTACGTCGACTTTCGCAACTGCCATTGCTCAAAAGCAGCATGCATACCGTAGGTTTAACCGACATAAGTCCAGTTTAAACAGACTGAAGTATATAGAAGCTAGAAGTAACGTTAAGAAAGAAATAGCGACAGCTAAGAGAGAATTTACGGAAACCACTAAACAGCGCATCGAAGCACAAAAACTAGGAACTCGAGACTTCTAGAAAATCTACAACAGTGTAGTAAATAATGGGTAATCAACAATTCCCCCACTAACCAACAACCACGAGGTTGTCTCCTCAGCAACCGACAAGGCTAACATGCTTGCCAGTCGGTTTGCTTCAAACTCAACACTGGACCCTTCCAACCACCCCTTACCTGACTTTCCTATGCGGACAGACGCCACGCTAGACGATCTGAAAATCACCCTTTCTAAGGTGCATGCTATCATAAAAAACCTTGACACTTCAAAAGCATGTGGACCCGATCTTATCCCAACTGTGCTATAAAAAAATGCTCAGCCGAAGTAGCTCCAATTCTCTCCAAACTCTACAACAAATGCCTTAATGATTCTTGCTTTCCGGGCTGTTGAAAAACTGCTTCTGTTGTACCAGTATTCAAGAATTCTGGCGAAAGGATTGACCCATCAAATTATCGCCCCATTAGCCTCCTCTCACTTTTTGTCAAAATATTTCAGACCATAATTAACCATGCTCGAGTCCATCACCTTACAGATGCTAAACTTCTGACTGACAAACAATAACGATTTAGACAAGCCCGTTCCACAACACACATCCTAACTGTGATCTCTGAACGTATATACCATTCACTGGACAAAGCGGGGGAGGGCGGAGCGGTAGCTCTAGATATATCTAAGGCTTTTGACAGGGTATGGCATGAGGGTCTCCTCAGGAAAATTAGATCATACGGTATCACTGGTAGGATACTTAACATAATTAAATCCTTCTTAGATAAGAGAAAAATCCAGGTTGTTCTCGACGGTCGTACATCTAAACAATATGAATATAAATGCGGGGGTGCCCCAAGGGTTCTATCCTTGGACCTCTATTGTTCCTGATATTCATAAATGACCTCCCCGACAAAATTGCCTCTGAGATGGGTATATATGCTGATGACACTACACTCTATGGCAGGCACGACAGGAAGACGAATGAACACATTTCTAAAGAAATGGCAGAAACACTAGAGGAAGACCTCCAATCTGTGGTGGAATGGGGACAAAAGTGGTTGGTCGCGTTCAATGCTGCCAAGACTAAACTAGTTTCATTCAATAATTACAAGAAACCCTCTCTACCACCTATAGCAATGGCCAACGACTCTTTATCTGAGAGTACATCTTTCAAACTCCTTGGCCTAACGTTCACAGGAAACATGAGTTGGAACAATTACATTGAAGGCATTGCCAGGGCCGCTGCGAAGAAGGTAGGCTCTCTCTACCGTGCTAGAAAACTACTAACACCCGAAAGTATCCTGTACCTCTATAAGGCCACCATTCTCCCATGTATGGAGTATTGCTGTCACATCTGGGCTGGTGCATCTGCTACTAGTCTCTTGCTCCTTGACAAGGTTCAAAAGAGAGTCGCAAACCTGATAGGCCCTGCACTGGCATCTAAGCTTCAGCCTCTGTCCCATCGACGAAATGTTGCATCCCTCTGCCTTTTCTACAAGTATTTTAGTGGTGAATGCTCTGACGAACTGCAATCACTTGTGCCCCCACGACGTGAGCACCCTCGACAAACCCGACAGGCTGCTAACTCCCATCCGCACACTGTAGAGTTCCCTAGATGTAAAAGATCTTTTTACTCCAATAGTTTCTTCTCCAGAACCGCTAGACTCTGGAATTCCATTCCAGGTCCCTGCTTCCCCAACAGTACTGACGTGCAGAAGTTCAAGTGTAACGTGAACCGACATCTTGCTGCCCAAATCCCTACATAGTACCCCAGTAGTTGTTGCCCCTGATAGTAGCCCCCTACACCAAAGTGTCAATTTGCCTTGTTTGGGGTGAAAATGTAATTAAAAAAAAAATAAATAAAAACTCAGCAAGTCTTCATTGAGCTTTTCTTGCATGAGTGATTTTGTTTGTGTTACGTAAACAGACGATCGTCGATCCCTAAACGAGACCAATATATACCATAACAATAAGGGACTATGAAGAAAAGACGAGCACAATAAACACTCGCGTAATATATGGATAAAAGATTTGTTTTTTGTCCTTAAACGCCAACCAATAAGAGCGCGCATGTTTAAAAATACGTGTTTACGACCACGACCATGTGCGACATTCCGTTTAGGAAAATATCACATATATTCTGAGAAACTAAAATTTTAGTTTGGCTCTAGTCCTTCAATTTTAATATTCAATCTCTTATTTCAACTCTGCGTACAATAATATTAACTATCATGACCTGTGGAAATTGAATCAAGAAATATGTTTGGATAATGCTGATATTCTGCTGGATAGGGTAACATTAGTTTTGTGGACAGAAGAAAAAAAAAGGATAAAAACAAGTAGCAAATATGAGTTTATTAACATTTCTATCATACGTGTCTGTCACATTTTAAATATATAACTTATCCAAATGAGATAACTTTATAAGTACTAATAAATAATCAGAAAGTAATATTGCGTTACAAAGTTTAACACGAATAATAATATAAAATCGTAGTAATCTCAGAATAGCATTAAATGAAATACTAGCAATCAACGACGAGAAACAAGTGCTACTAAAGTACACACTAGAATCCTACTTCATTACACGTGGTATGCGTGAGCCAATATCTTATTACGCTATTGGTTAAGATGTCTAAGCCTTAATTTCAGGAAACGATCATGTGAGTTTCAAAAAAGTCGAAAGCATTTATGAAAATACAATCAAACTTCGAAGCCAATTTTCTCCACAACTAAACATGTTTCCTCGGCACAAAATTCAACAGAGTCTAGGCCTCTTTTATAATCACCTTGATAACTTTTCCTTGATTACAGTATGATGCCGGTACTGTGCAGTTCTAGGTGGCCCATCCTCCCGGGAATTTTGAGAAGAAAGTACTTTATTGCTAACCACTGAATCACCTGCGACGCTACTATGAGGGAATGCCGACGGGGCTGTGTAGGCAATTATTTGCAGATCGGAGCGCTGCTCCTCGGATGTTGACTCTTCAATCCCACTTTTAAACCCTTTTGTCACATTTCTTACAGTGGGAGACAGATAAATATTCATCCCAACAACGGAACTAAGCGTATATCCACGCAACTATTTATATATGTACCACCTAATTTAACAACGTTTAAATCTACTTTTTCGCACTCCTCGTAATAATTTATCAAACCCGTACAGAGACCAATACCCACAGTTGGAAATCTATTGAATCACATTAGAAAATTACGATTTGACTATACTTTTGTGTCTTATTCTTGTAGTAATCTTACAAAATGTTGTTTGAAACTACTGGTGATATGTACTTGTGTGCGAAGGGAAAGAAAGGAAAGAAGGGAAAGAAGGGAAGGGCGCTTTGAAAAGACTAGATGAAAAAGTAGGGAACGAGGAAAATAGATTCGGTAACCATTTCCCCCAAGAATAAACTATCTTTTGGTTTGCTTTTCCTGCTAGTCTTTCATTGTTTTTTTTATCGTTTTTTTTTTCTTTTTTCTTTTAATTTACATTTATTTGTAGCTTATCATCGGAAATAGAAAACAATTCGAATCTGGTTGGTGTCAATCTTAGCCAAATGTTTTAGCTCCGTGCATAGGAATGCACTGAGTAAAGCTGTTAGTATCAATTAGAGTTGGCGGGTTGCCAAGAAACAATAAAAAAGGGCACTCAGAGAGCGTACCTATCCACTAACTATTTGGTTCAGATCTACGGTAATTGCTTTTATCAAACGACTGACAAGTTTAGATAGCTTGCTACGCCTTGTCATGTTATTTTAACATCCACGCTAATTCGTATTATTTGGGCATTTCAGATGACTGTTCTCATCTCCAGTGTTATTTTTACATTGTTTAGGTCGATATAACATCCGAATTCCTTCAGATATATCTGGTCGAATTCAGGAATCTTTCTGTCAAAATCGGGAATCGTTCTGTAAAGCTTTAGGTTGGTTGGTTGGTTGGTTTTGTTTTACGGCATATAAACCTTTTTCAGGTTATTTAATGCCGAATCTAGTTATTTTGAGGAACGATTTTTAATGGAGTATATATTTTTTTTAAAGTCAGATTCTATTTAACCCATAGTTGGGACCCTAACAGGTACTACCACTTCGAGTCAGAGTGGACCTGGGAGCAATGGTAATTAAACGGTGGCTTCACACTCCCCAAAGCCCGCAAGGTAGGGCCTCACCACTGGATATAGTTTAAGGTCATATCCAGGACCTAAAGCTTTAGGATCTACAGTGGATTTAGAACGTAACGTAATAGTTAATCCCAAATCATCTAACAGAAAAGAAGGAAGGAGATACGGGACCAAGATTATGCAGACGAAGGTTGTTATTTTTTTGTCTTTTTAACTATTTTTGTTTATTTTTTCTAAATATTGTTTGCTTCTCGAATCAAAGCGAAGTAATTATGTGTTGACGAATAAATAATTACGTTCCGTTTTTTACAATGGTAGTTATTAAGGTAGACCGATCTGAACAAATATTATCTGGAATGAATTTAAACGAATTATATTTCATTCTTCTTGTTAATATAGTGTAATGATTAGCAAGAAACACTGGCTAACCAGAATCGAACATTGATTTAGAAAGAAGAAAGCTTAGATATTAAAGAAATAATAAAGTTTAGTCTATTGGCCTGCTTCAGGCTTAAATACAACATGGTAGCCTTCAAATCCAATGTAAACAAGTTCCTGTTGAACAATCCCCATAAAAATAAATTCTGCCCAATTTACACCAATAGTGATTGCTACACTACCACATTATAATCATTAACCGATATCCTCGAATGGCCTTCGGGTGTTGATAAATGTTGACTCCAAAGTAAAAACAAAAACAAAGAAATAAGAAGGGAGTGGATAAAAAAGCAATATTCTTACATAGATGAGTGAGCGTGTTTCTATAATATTGCTTCTTTCTTAGAGAGGGTAAGAGTCATCTTTATAGACGAGAAAATGAATCCTATGCGTAAGTGTACACATGGAGTTTCTACATTTTCTTAATCATGATTGTTGGAAAAATCAACGTTTCTCCCTGAGAAAATATATACAGGGTGACCAAAAAAAAAACGGACCCCAAATCTAATTAGGCCCTGTTTCTTAGTGTTTTGTCCGAGGGAAATAAAACTTTGGCCATAACTAGTTTATTATATTCAAAACATCACATCAAAACACTAGTGTCTTATGCCTTTTTTTCTCCGTTCTACAGCATATGTTCTAGATGGCCTCGATTTAGCTTTTGTTTTTTTATAGCTTCAAGATTGTGGCGGGTAGTTTTAAAAAACAATTAAAATCTAAATACTACTACTAATAATATAAATAATAGATAGATATATAGATAGAATGCTAATGTACTATGACTTAGTACTTATATATACATATGTTTATATATACGAGGGGCGTGCAATGAGTAATGCCCCTGACCCACTTTCAGTTGTCTGATCTAGCTGAAATTTTGAACGTACAATGATTTATATCTCTACGGAGTATGTGGTAAATTACAGCTCTGAACTGATTGTGTGTGTGTTTTTTTACATGTGTTTGAACTGAGTCAGGTGTGAAATGGGGCCTGTTGAATGTCGAGCAGTGATCCGGTTTTTGTATTTGAAAGGACGCACACCACAGGAGACTTTTGATGAAATGAAAGAAACTTATGGTGATAATGCCTCATCATATGACCTTGTAAAACGCTGGCATCGTGAATTCAAACATGGCCGGAAGTCTGTGAAAACAGCTCCCAGACCTGATCGACCCCCTTGTGCCATTGATGAGGCATCTGCTGTTTAGTTGAGGCTGCCATTTTGGAAGATCGGCGCATTAATATTCGCCAAATAGCCCAAGATGTCAAGATTAGTACAGGGTCTGTGGAAACTATAATTTATGACCATTTCCATATGCATAAGGTGTCTGCCAGATGGATTCCCAGGTTGCTCACACCATTCCAGAAACGATAACGCGTCAAGTGCTCGAGGATAAATTTGGAGATGTGCCAAGAATATGAATAAAAGTTTTTCAAAAGACTGATTATACAGACTGAAACCTGGGTCCATTCCTATGATCCAGAGAACAAATCCCAGTCAATGCAGTGGAAGCACTTGGATTCACCACCTCAAAAGAAGGCAAGGGTGATGACAGGTTTCCTAGCAAAAGGTACCACAATTACAGGAGTTTATTATGCTTCACTTTTGATGAAATGAAGGGAATCTATGAAAGTCAAGATGCAGGGCAAGATCAGCAAAGGTACCTTCCTCTTGCAGGACAAGGCTCCGGTCCACAACTCGCATGTCGCCAGACCAGAAGTACGGGCGTGTGGTTATGAAATCCTCCACTATCCTCCCTATTCTCCTCACCTTGCACCCTCTGACTTTCACCTCTTCCCTTCCATGAAGTTGTTTTTGAAAGGAAAACATTTCCCAGATGATGTAGCCTTGATTTCTGAAGTCACGTCGTGGTTGGAGGACCAACCTGAAGTGTTCTACAAAAACGGTGTCCAGAGCTGCCTCAAATGATGGGAGAAATGCATAACGCTGGGTGGTTCCTATGTAGAGAAAGACTAATAACTGGGCCAAGTTTCGTTGCTCTACTACTATGGGAAGTGGGTCAAGGGCATTACTTATTGCACGCCCCTCGTATATATATATATATATATATATATATATATATATATATATATATATATATATATATACCAAGTTAAAGGTATTCAGGAGAAAACCCCGTGAATTAAAACGAGGTTATTAACAGTGCTCAACACAAAACAGCAAAATATAATATTTTTATTTAGATAGACAAATATGGCATAGGTGCTACAATGAACATGGTAATGTTTCGGAACGATTGGTTTATTGAAAAACCAAAAACTTTTCGTCAGGCAACATAAATGAAGGATCAGCTATATTGAATAGGGATAACGTTTATTTCTCTTGCCTGATGAAGAAACTTTGGTTTTTATATACACCAATCGTTCTGAAACATTAGCATGTTCAGTATAGCAACTATGTAATATTTTTCTATATAAATAAAAAATATTATATAGAAGTCAAAATCGCCTTTAAATCTGACGTAAATATAAATATAAATAAAACCCGCGGATTAAGTAAATTTTAATATATTTTAGTTGAGTAACCTGTCGAGCAAAAAGTTCATGAAAAATGTAATTTACGGTCTTAATTTTTATATATATATATATATATATATATATATATATATATATATATATATATATATATATATATATATATATATATATATACATATATATATATATAGGTAGGTAGTTTGGGAAATATATATAGCAATAAAATTCACAGAATCTTCAGGGTGTCACGCTGCTGAGGATTCATTTAGATGAGGGTTTTTCAATATATATATATATATATATATATATATATATATATATATATATATATATATATATATATATGCTCAATCAAAAATTTATCGATCGAAATGAGCATCAACAGATTTAACAAACTTTTGACAAATGCCAGTAAAGTAAATATCTTGCGTTCTGCTGTTCAAACACAATATAAAAACGTTGCTGAAGGCGATTTTTTTTATATCGCTTGAGTTTATGGGGCATTTATCACACAGAAAGTGTTCGAGATGCTTGAAAAGGCAGTATTCGGTAAGTGGGAAGTCTGAGGCAGAGTTTCGGTAAGTGGGAAGTCTGAGGCAGAGTTTCGTTGTCCAATTGGTTCAATTCTTGTAGGGTAAGTTTAACAACGTGCCGTCGGACATTGCCGTGGAGGAGAATTTGACCTTCTCTGTTTAACAATGATGGGTGTTGTTGCCGAAGTTTCCTATGCATTTCATTCATTTGTTGACGGCACTTCTTTTCACCGCTTGTCGTAAAGAACCAACTGTTTACTACAAGTCACAACCCGGTCAAGAAACGGGTCGTTTTTGGTTAGTAAAAAAAGGGAGGGTGACACTCCATGACGGCATTTCTTTTGGTTGTGGCTCAATTCGTCAGGCACCCATTTATCAAATAAGGTTATCTTTTTAATCTCTTACAAGAGGTTGGAAATCATCATATACATTACGTCTCATTCAGAAGCAAGTTTTCAGAACGTTGTGCGTTGAATGGCTTCACCTAAGGCTCTTAATTGATCGGTATCAACATCCGATGGCCGACCACTACGTTCATCATTTTCTAAGACTTTAGCTGCCGGTACATATTTTTTAAACCACTATTGTAGTGTGCGTTCAGTAGTGGTTCCTGAGGCAAACGCTTCGTTAGTATTGCGAGTTGTGTAAGCTACTTTTCGGCCTTACTTGAATAAAAATGAGAAAATTGTGCGAATTTTCTCATTTTTTATTTTTATATATTGAGGGAACTAGACATAAAGTCTAAAGAGCAGAGTTTATTTTAATGTATTAGTAAACGTATTAATACTATTAAAAGAAAACAGTGCTCATTGTACTGTATATATATAATAAATTCAATAGGTATAGCTATCCTAGGGCTATTTTAATATTTAGTAAAACGATTGATAATTTGGAATTAAAAATCAGTTTCAAAAGGAAAACAAACAAAATCAATAGATTGTACGATCGTTTCGGAGATGATGTTTTTATTGAAATAGACAATATGTATTGAACAATAATTTGTTAAAATATTTTCTTTAAACAAAGTCTTCTCATCAGCAAATATGTGGGAGGGGGCGTTAAAGCTAGTCATTATTTCAGTCCTTCTATTCTATGACATGCTGTTTTTCTGTTCTTGGCATTCGGGCCAAGATTCTACTCTTAAAGTAATTTAACAGCATACCAACGAATAGATAGACTGAAACAATGACTAGCTTTAAAAGCGAGCGGAAAAAAGGAATATCTGCTTTACTACAAAAAATGCTAGTTTTATTTTGGTGTCTTTAACGCCCCCCCATTTTTGCTAATGAGGAGACTTAAATTATTGTTCAAGACATATTGTCTATTTCAATAAAAACATCATCTCCGAAACGATCGTACAATTTATTGATTTTGTTTGTTTTCCTTTTGAAACTGATTTTTAATTCAAAATTATGAATCGTTTTACTCAATATATATATATATATATATATATATATATATATATATATATATATATATATATATATATATATACTAGCTGTACCCTGCCACGCGTTGCTGTGGCTCAAATTGCGCAATGGAGAAAGTTCCAACATGAGAAAAAGCATGTTTCTTATAGGTTTAATTTTCCATTTTGCATGGGTACACCGTTTTTGTTGTTCCATTTTCTTAGCTGATATAGAGATTTTCCGGTTTGGTGATTCTTGAATACGTAATATATATTGTCCATGTGAAAAAACAGTCAGTGTGTAACTGTAAGGCCCACAATTGTAAAGATTGTTCCCTGTGCTTTGTTGATGGTTATTGCAAATGACAATAAAATTGGAAAGTTCAATTTCCTAAAGTGTAATGATGTATCCGGTGGAATCATAAGAATGCATGGAATGAAGATATATTCATCTGTGAAAGGTCCTGTTAAGATTGTTGTTTCTATGATATTGTTTGTTAATTTTTTTTTACTGCAAGCTATGTGCCATTGCATAGCTTGGATTGGTTTATATTTCACAAAATGATAATTAGTACACCAAATTTCAGTTGCAATACATGCGGTGGCATCCCTGGCAAATATAGCTGTTTGATAATTAACCACTTTATCTGCTTTCACAACAGTGTCGATGGATTCGTATTTGACTACCTCACTTGGAATTTTACATTGAATAATAGCGTTAAGTTCATGGGCATCTTTGTATTGACCTGCAAGAATAGCTCATTCACTCAGTCAAATGGAATTCTTATAATTTGAATATCTGCAAAAACATTTTAAACTAACTATTCTTTTGATGAAATAAAATTACAGAAATTACAGAAGTTAAAAGTCAAAGAATTTTGCCCTTAACTCTGATCAGCTGGCACTTTTTCGTACCCAATTTTCCACAAGTGATGCAAAAGTTTTTGTGCAGATCGAACAGTCGGCAACTGGACATGCATATTTTGAGTTAAGTTTAATAGCTTCACATGGAACAAAAAAGTAGAGTATTTGAGGCAAGCATTTATTTCATCTGCTGGTGTTGATTGAAGAATAACAGGTAACATTTGTCTGAAATCTCCTGCAAGCAATATTACTGCATTCCCAAATGGTCTTACATTGCCACGCAAATCTTGCAAGGATCGACCAAGAGCCTCAAGTGATTTTTTGCGTACCATTGTGCATTCATCCTAAACAATAAGTTTGCATTTCTGCAATATTTTTCCCCATATTGGATGTTTTGGAGATGTCGAACATGAGATTTTTGAAAAATTGAATGTTTTAAAGTAGAATAAATAATTCTTCTACTTGGCAAGCAAGGTCGCAGGTATGCCTCATGCAGCAAGGGCTAAGGCTATGTTTTTTTGTTACCAAATGGCTGCCAAAATCAATTTAATTTGAAAGGTTTTACCAGTTACTTCTGGTGCTGTTCAAGGTAGCAGTAATTTCCAAATAACTTCTATTCTCACAGTCAGTAAATTAGGTGACTAAAATAGGATTTATCTATGTTTTGACAATGCCTTATTCACTGTAATTAATTTAGGAGACTAAAATAGGATGAGGGATTAGAGATGGACAGATAGAGAGGAAGATATATAGATAGAAAAGAGAAAGTGAGAGGAAAATAGAGAAAGAGAAGGAGATAGAGAGATAAAGGGATTGATAGATAAACAGAGAGAGGGGGAGAGTTAGAAACAGAGAGGGATGAGACAGAGGAAAGGAGAGAGATAGAGGGAGTTAGAGAAAGGGGCTCAAAGAGAGATGGAGAGGGTGATATAGAGAGAAATATAGATTGAGAGAGGGAAAGGGAGATATGGATAGAGAGAGATATTAATAGAGGAAGAGAGAGGGGGAGAGAAACAGAAGGTGAACTACACTTCACCGTTTGTTTCCTCGTTCAGTAGAGAAGAAATCTTTCGAGACTGAGGCAATTTTAATGATTTATTATCCAGAGTACCCCTTTTTTTTGGGGGGGGGCTAGATTTTCATCACATTAGAAACCGACCGGGTGATCTGTACTTTCATTAACCAAATTAATAAAAGAAAAACGGGTTTGTATTACTGTACACATAGATTCGAAAAAGTTGTCAAAAAACAAATATATAACAAATAAATGTTATCAAAGGCAAGATAAATTACTTTTCTGCCAAACTGGATATATGTTTTGTGTTTTTATTCAATGTAACATATTTATTCAGCTCGAAAACCATACAGTGTTTACCAATGTATTGGAACATTCAAGATGGCGTCTGATTCTCTCTTTAACACGGTAAGTTTGGGAAAAGGTGTTATAAATAAAAAAACAGATAAAATACTGTTAGAAACTCGCTCAATATATGTTACCGTGACATATGTTGACATATATTCGGCGGGTTTTTAATAGTATTTTGTGTAGTTTTTTTTATTTATAACACCTTTTCCCAAACTTATGGTGTTAAAGAGGGTGTGAGATGCCATCTTGAATTTTTGAATACATCGGTAAACACTGTATGTTTTTCGAGCTGAATAAATATGTTACATTGAATAAAAATATATAAAAAAATATATCCAGTTTGGCAGAAAAGTAACTTATCTTGCCTTTGATAATATTTATTTGTTATATATTTGTTTTTTGACAACTTTTTCGAATCTATGTGTACAGTAATACAAACCCAGAAAAACATATTGTAAAATTTGAATTTAACAGGAAAATACTATTTTAAAAAATAGCACGATAACATAAGTGCATAAATGCCACTTTAGGTACTCCTTGGGCGTTGAGTTCCATGGCGACCAGCATAATTATATAATGGTCGCTCCCTTAGCCCCCCCCTAGTCAAGGCTAATGCATGCGCACGTAACATTTTTTTTATTTACTGACGTTGGCTTAGTAACTAAACGATTTATTGATAATTTCGTAACCCTTAAACGCATGCCGGAAGATTTTAATTGGTTCATTATTGTTGTAATGAAAAAAAAAGTTTCATTCAACACAAAACCAAAAACACATATTAATGATAAATGATTTATTATTGTATTCATTGTGAAGTGAGGGGTTTGTATTGCTGTACACACAGATTCGAAAAAGTTGTCAAAAAACAAATATATAACAAATAAATGTTATCAAAGGCAAAATAAGTTACTTTTCTACCTAACTTGATATATTTTTTGTGTTTTTATTTAATATAACATGTTTATTCAGCTCGAAAAACATACAGTGTTTACCGATTCGAAAATTCAAGATGGCGTCTTATTCTCTCTTTAACACGGTAAGTGTGGGAAAAGATGTTATAAATAAAAAACCGGATATAATACTGTTAGAAACTCGCTCAATATATGTTACCGTGACATAGGTTGACATATATTCGGCGGGTTTTTAATAGCATTTTGTATAGTTTTTTATTTATAACACCTTTTTCCATACTTACGGTGTTAAAGAGGGTGTGAGACGCCATCTTGAATTTTCGAATACATCGGTAAACACTGTATGTTTTTCGAGCTGAATAAATATGTTACATTGAATAAAAACACAAAAAATATATCCAGTTAGGTAGAAAAGTAACTTATCTTGCCTTTGCTAACATTTATTTGTTATATATTTGTTTTTGACAACTTTTTCGAATCTATGTGTACAGTAATACAAACCCGAAAATTTAATTAAAAACAAATAATCAGACTTAGCTTGTTATAGTAGGTGTGAATTTATTTGCCCTGGTGTATCACACTCTTGTTATTTTTAGTCCGAAAATAAAGAAGAAATCCTTCCCGACTGGTCAAATGTTTTTGGCGATAAGTTGGGATGAAACGATAAATTGATTTGTTTTAGAAAATTCGTTCGGGTAAGGAGCGGCGTGAATAGACTCCTCGAATTTTTTTTTTGTCTTTTTCTTGGAGCTCTCCGGAAACGGTAAATGTTCAATGTCACTGTCAAAATTAGTTCCGGGGTAAACACTACAATAGAAATTTACTAATTTTTAAATAAAAAAATAAAAAAAAAGAGTTAATAAAAAAATTGTTGTTTATGTGCGCATAAAAAAGCCTTTTTTTTTTTTAGCTTAGGTCCACCTTGGAATCACCCCCCCCCCAACCTCCAAATCTTAAGAACAGCTTCCGGAATAAACATCACTTTTGGAGAGGGGGGGAGCTAATAAACACCATTTGGGGGGATATTTAAAAAAAGTCGATAAAAGTCGTCATTTAAAAAGAAATTTAAAATCAAATGTTTGTAAAAGTGAGAAATTATGAATAAATGTTTAGTAACATTTTTCGGTGCTAATGCAGAGAGTGATCCGCGCTATTTTTTTAAATCGTGTTTTTTTTTATTCCAAAAAACTCAAAAAGCAAGCGACAAACTATTTTTTGGCCTCATATAATAAAGAAAAAATGTGTAAATTAAAAAATATGGAAGATAAACAAATGAATTATGTTTTTTTTTGTTTTTTTTTACTTACTAAACAGAAAATTAAATCTTTCGTCAATTCGTGGCTGTGAGATTAATCGAACCGGAAGTTCAGTTTTATCAACAGAACAGATTCGCAGTAACGGTTAAAAAAATATATTTATTTTATTTAATATTTTAATTTTAATAATTCGCGAGGTAAATTTAATTTAAGAACATAAAAACATACCTCGACTCTAAAAATGGGTTGTCTGAAAATTTCAAATAAATTGGTAACGTAGAAATATGGTTTTATTCGTTTAGAACAAACCAACATTTACATTTATATATATATATATATATATATATATATATATATAAATATATATATATATATATATACTTACTTGACACCTGGCGTTGCCGGTCGTACAATACGCTTAAACATGATATTTTAATGTATGTAGATAGCGTATGCATTGTTAAAGAATCAATACTCTGTTTATTACTATATATTCCAAGTAATTATTTTCTCGGTGCTCAGTTGACTAGTTTGAAAATAAAATCTAAAAATAATAATCATAATGTCCTCCATCAAATTCCGTCTGTGTTTATTTACAATATTACGTCAGCTGATATTTGGGCTTGACGATTAATGAGCTGGAAAAGTCACTTCGGATTAATGTTTAGTTTTAAAATATGCAAACAAAGAAATGATTTGCGGCGATTTTAGATGGTACTTATTCTTTTATAGTAAAATAAATTAATTAAAATAAAAAGAAAAAAAGAAAATAAAATGTCGAAGTACTCCAGTGCTTAAACAGGGAACCATTCGATTTTTAGTCGAATCCTCTACCATTCACCTATATCTCAACACGATAATACATCTGTTTTTTTTAAAGAAGAAATGATTTGCTGATGTTTTATTATTTTCTTTGGCCGGTGTAACGTGAAATATACCCTTGTAAAATTATTTTTATCTGTAAGAGAGACACACCTTTTTTTAAGATAGTTTTTCTTTTCGATTGTCGAAAAGGATTTACTGACTTTTATTATTTCACTTGGCCGGTGCAACGTAAAATATTCCTCTAAAACAATTCTTTTTATGCATAAGAAAAAGGAGATATTCTTAAGATTTTTATAGATTTTCGATATTTATCTGATAGATTTCTGTGTAAAACATATCTAAGAATAATATCAGATATATACATTAACTTTTGTGTGAAATTGGCAAAAGGTTAGGCTCAGCCGTTTTGGAACCCATGAGGAAAGAATTAACACACACACAAAGTAGATTTTATACAATAGTGGATATTGGCACACACACACACACACACATATATATATATATATATATATATATATCATCATCATCATCATCGGCGGTCACTCGTGTCCGAGTAAGACTTTCCTCCGTTGTGGCTTCTGTGGGTTCTCAGGTGAGCATAGAGCCCAATCCTAGACCCAATTTGTCTTGTGCAATTTGGGCAGATAAAGGTAGTGGTGGTGGGGTGGGGTTGGGTGTGTCTGGTTGATAATCTGTCCTTTCTGTGCTTGCGTTTATCCTCAGCAGCTTGATTTAGGTCACTACTATAAAGCGCAGCACCTTCGTGGACAGCGCTCCTCCATGCCAACCTGCTCCCAGCCACGTCCTCCCATGTCTCAAGGTCCATGTGAAACCGCTTTAGATTTGCTTTGATGTTGTCCTTATACCTCATCTTTTGGCCATCCTGGGCACGCTTTCCCTTAACAAGCTGAGAGTAGAAAATCTGTTTTGGGAGGCGGAGATCCGGCATTCGGACAACATGACCAGTCCATCTGAGCTGGCGTTGAGCAACAGTAGCGGTGATAGTGGGAATGCCAGCCTCACTCAGGACGCTGGTGTTGGTGCGTCGGTCCTTCCAACTAATTCTGAGGATATTTCGGAGGCATCTTTGGTGGTACGTGCCTCCTGTATGTGGTCCAGGTCTCCGATCCATAGAGAAGAGTGGGCAGCAAGACAGCTTTATATACCATGATTTTGGTCTTTGCCAGAAGGTCACGGTTCTCAAATACTCTCTTCCTTAGCCTTGAGAAAGCCCAACTGGCACAGCTGTGACGGTGTTGTATTTCATCATCTATGTTGGCTTTTGATGATAGGATGCTGCCTAGGTATGGGAAGTGGTCCACATTTTCCAGTCTAGCGTTGTCAATGGAGATGTTTGGGGGTGAGACTGGAGTACTGTTTGGTGGTGATTGATGGAGGATTTGGTTTTTTTTATATTCATTGTTAGTCCTAGCTATTTGTACGCCCTCGTGAAGGCAACCAGTGTACACTGTAGGTCCTCTTCTGAGAATGCTACAAGGGCGTTATCGTCTGCATACTGTAGCGCCATACTGGATATGGTGTTCGTTCGACCTTTGGCCCTAAATCTATTGATGTTAAAAAGTCGCCCGTCAGTTCTGTACATAATCCGAACTCCATGGGGAAGATGTTTGTCCGTGAGATGGAGGATAGCAGTAATGAAGATGGAGAACAGGGTTGGGGCAATGACACATCCCTGTTTCACTCCCGTGTCAACCCTGAAGGGCTCTGTTTCATCTCCACTACTATTGAGGACTGTAGCTGACATATTGTCATGTAGCAGTCTCAGTACCCGAATGTACCTCTCTGGGCATCCAAACCTTGCAAGAACCAGCCAAAGGGCTTGACGGTTCACAGAGTCAAAGGCTTTAGTAAGGTCTATAAAAGCCATGCATAATGGTAAATTTTGCTCCCTGCACTTTTCTTGGAGTTGACGAGCAGTGAAGATCATGTCCGTCGTGCCTCTATTTGGTAGAAAGCCACTTTGGGACTCGGGAAGGATGGTTTCTGAAAGGGGTGTAAGCCTGTTGGCCAAAACTCGAGCTAGGGCTTTCCCTGTGGTAGAGAGGAGAGAAATGCCCCGGTAGTTCCCACAGTTTGCCTTGGCTCCCTTCTTAAAGATGGAGACAACTAGGGCATCTCTAGGTTGTGCAGGGATTTTCTCTTGTTCCCATATTTTGAGCAGCAGGGCATGGATGTGTCTGAGAAGATCAGGCCCACTTTTTTTCAGGATTTCTGCTGGGATGCCGTCAGAACCAGCCGCCTTATTGTTTTTCATCTTCCTAATTGCATCCCGCACCTCTTCCAGACTGGGTGGTTCTCCCATGCTCTCAATTTTGGGCTGTTGGGGGAGTTTTTCAAGGGCCTCCATCTCTGGAGTGGTGTCCCTGTTCAGAAGATCCTCGTAATGCTCTTTCCATCTATTTGTTATTTCTCCCTTTCCTTTCAGCAGCGTGAGCCCATCCTTAGACCGAAGGGGGGACAGAGAACGGTAGCTGGGGCCGTATACCACTTTTGTGGCTTCAAAGAATCGTCTGGTTTCCCCAGAGTCAGAAAACTGCAGTTTATATATATATATATATATATATATATATATATATATATATATATATATATATATATATATATATATGCAGTCAGTCCTGGTCAAAATCATAAGACCACTTAAGGAAGTAAGCATTTACGCATATTATCGAATTTTTAATCGAACGAATGGTTGAAACCATTGCCAAAGGGAAAATATGATGGAAAAAGGAAATCTTCTTCATTCCAAACCTTAACCCTGATCTAATAATTATTTTTTAAAAAACAGACATTTTCACCTGGTCAAAGTATAGCCTCCATTATTACGAATTACTTCAAAAATTCTCTTCGGCATGCTTGCGACTAAGTTTTCCATCAGTTGCGAAGAAATGTTATCCCATGTACGTAAAACTGAATCAGAAAGTTCCTTTATCGAATCATATTGGGTTCCATCCTTGAACACTTATTTTGCCATCCATCCCCAAAGATGGTCAATGGGATTGAGGTCCGGAGAACATGCTGGATGATCTAACAATTCTATATTATTTGAAGAAAAGTATTCTCGTGCTTGTCGAGAAGTGTGTATCGCAGCGTTGTCTTGCAGGAATATCCAATTTCTTCCACACAGACGTGGACCTTCAGTCCTGATAGAAGCATTTTCAAGCATTGAAATGAACTTCAATGATGTTTGCCGGCCTTTCACTACTTGCAACTTTAGAGTCTCAGCTGACGAGAAAGCACCCCAGATCATTAAAGACCCTCCTCCACTATGCCAAGTTGAAAAAGTCTCTTTGGGCAAATTTTTATCATGCCAATAGTGTTGAAATCCATCTGGACCATCTAGATTAAACTTTTTCTCATCGGAGAAAATTACATTTTCCCACTTCTCTTCGTCCCAAGGCTTGTATTTGGCGGCATATTTAAGTCGGTTAGTTTTGTGCTGTTCAAGAAGACATGGTTTCTGCAGTCGCTTTAAATGATTGAAACCCTTCATTTTCAGATGCGTTCTGATGGTTTTAGGACTACATTCTGCTGCTGTTTGGCTTTTCAATCGACTTGAGCTACTACTGGATTTTTTTTTAACTTCTTCTGATACGGCGATCCAGTGATGGGGTTATTCTTTTTTTGGTCGACCTGGACTCTTTTTGTCCCCATATTGATCTGGATTTCTTTAAAAAATTTGTGATGACCGTTTTGCTTCGATTCACTTCGTTTACAATGGATCTCTGTGAGAGTCCACCCCTATTAAGCTCAAATATCTTTCCTCTCTCAAATTCTGATAATGGTTTCCCTTTTGCCATTTATAATTTAGTAAGATGCATTTTATCCACTAACAAGTTGCTTTTAGTAACATAGAAAGCTTTTCGTATTCATGTTTTCAAAACTAGCCGATTTTATTAAAGTGGTCTTATCATTTTGGCCAGGTGAAAATGTTTGTTTTTTAAAAAATAATTATTAGATCAGAGTTAAGGTTCCGAATGAAGTAGATTTCATTTTTTTCCATCATATTTTCCCTTTTGGCAATGATTTCAACCATTTGTTGATTAAAAGTCGATATTATGCGTAAACGCTTACTTTCTTAAGTGATCTTATAATTTTGACCAGGACAGTATATATATATATATATATATATATATATATATATATATATATATATATATATATATATATGTGTGTGTGTGTGTGTATGTGTTTGTGTATGTGTGTTATTTTGTGTATACATGGATTTTCCGTCTATTCGCTGCATTTACTTTAACAGGGTTCGACAATGAGTAGAGCCTCACATAATTTTCCGCTTTTTATTCATTGTAGGAATTCGTCAACATAACGAATCCTCATGGGGATGGAACGCGTAAAATTCTATGTAGCCTAATTGCGATATATATTTTCCAAATATCTTATACATACGTAAGTTTTATTCCGCTCATCATTTTAAAACTTCTCGTGATATATTCTTCATCATAACTATGAAAATTTACTCATTGTGTTGGAAGTCGTCCTCGAGTAGCTTTTGGTGTTGATGTGTGGTGACTTATTAGTATAACAGAAAAGAAAAAGAAAGAAACTTAAGTACTACGCTAATAGATTAATGAGAAAAACAAAAATGTAGAGAAATAAGGTATGGAAGAAAATTGAAAAAAATAGATGCAAAGAGTAACAGAAAGAAAATTATGAAAATAGAAAGAAAAAACCCTCCAAATAAATAAATAAAATATAAAATTATATATCCGGGAAGATAACGCGGGAACAAAAAAAAAGATAAGAAAAAAATGTCCGACGTTATTTTTTTCCTAAATTTATTGCAATAATATCCGGTACGCATCCTCTACTCTACTCTCTCTGTCTCCTCTTAATTCGTAAGCACATCCACCTACTCTTTTTCTTCTTTTTCTTTCTCTTCTTCTTCTTTTTTTTTCATCATCATCATCTCCAAGTTTCTTCGGTTTTTATAATTAAAAAAACTTTCAACAAAAAAACTAATGAATCATGAGAAAGCCATCCTCCCACGCCACACAATAAAAAAAAAACTGTCATAAACGCGTTTTTTTTTCATCAAATTATTTTTGCCCTTACACACATTCACCCTCTGAGTGGACACCATTGATAGTTTGCTTTTTTTCCCTCCTTTTAAACGCTTTTTATTATTTTAATTATGGTCAGAAATTCCTAAACAGCTCGGGCAAGTGATAAGCCCTGGGTTGAATGGGTAAGTGGTTCCACTATTATTATTTTTGTTATGAAGGCGTGGTTCGCAGGATGGCGGTATCGGAACTGTATTTTTTTATAGACGTAGGTGGGCAGCGGAATTATGGCCGTTCTCATAAATGATCTATCGATCTGAGAGACAAAGAAAAGAATATAAAAGAAAAAAAAACTAATCATAGCCAGATCGATGCCTCAGATATTGAAGAGATCAAGAAATAATAACCAGAAAAGTGGTTGAAGGGGGGAGGAATCACTAGTAATTATCTCGAAGACGGACACCATTAAGCAAACTTATGCGTCCTTGTGTCGAAAAGATTAGATATTTTGTTAATGCACTTAAAAAAGGTTGGTTGGTTCTTTCGTTTTAATAACGCTATCAAAATTCGTGGTGCGAATATTACTAGAGAAAATATAATTTTGTACTATATTCTCTCCTCCTTCCACCTGTTCGCAAGAAGAAAAAGAGAAAGATGGACAAATATGAAAAAAAAGAAAAAGAGAAAATAATCTTTGACCTACTGTCCTCATCTTGGTAGTCATTCTTACAATGTTTCTGTCGATGTAGCCTCCGGCTTTCTTCAAGCGAACTCGGGAAAATGACATTCAAGATCAGAACAGTGGTTCAAAGATGACAAATAATACGAATAACAAATCCTAATTAATTTTTTTCCTCTTTACGTTTCTGAATTTTCAAATTCAGAAAGGTACAAAGAAAAGTAATTCATCAGTAAATAAATGTATAGGAAATAGGGTTGGCGGGAAGACAATGGAAAGGAAGTTGTTCACCAAGATAGACAAAACGAAGCTGAGGCGCAGTTGTTGCTTATGATTGAAGCAAGAAAAGTCAATGTTAAAAGTTATTATACAATCACTTTTATGATTGGCAATAAGTTTTGGGGCAGTTTCTGACGGTTGGTAATCGTGTGATGGTGGACGAGAGTGACAGTTGTGAACAAGTGAGTTGGACAGAGTTGCTGGAGATAGTCGAAGGCAAATCGTGGCTCGCAGCAGATAGTAAAATTAATAACTCAGCCGACGATAAAGCGGCATTTCCCGACGACTAATTAAGTGTACAAAGTCGATTGTGTCACACACACATCCAAAGTGCTTCATATATCTGCAGATGCGTCGAAGTTTGTGTTTTTTGTATTGTGTTTTAATTTATTTTCTTATACTTATGAACACGTGCGCACCCGCCGATAACTGGCGATATGAGAGACGACGAGACGGCCAAAGGAAAAGACGTAAAAAAAAACGACGACGGAAACAACGTTGGAGTTGACCATATAGACGAGTGGGGTTACACATTGGATTATAATTGAGCCAGATATCCTTCCTGAAGTTATAGATTAAACAGTGGACTTTAATATCGTAATTTTTAAACAAGTCTAGCAGAAAATTTACATTTATGCTGATAACGCTACCCTTTATTCTGGTATTGTTTCTCGCCCATTTTCTCGGATCATTTGAAATATACAGTTGATCTAGTAGTTGATTATGGATTGAGATAAAAAAATAGCTGTTTCGTTTAATCCTTCTAAGATTATGCTATTGTCTTTCAATGGCAAACGCATCCTTTTTTTTTCCTGAGACCCTTATGGATGGCCGTGCTCTCGATGAGAAATCGACTATAAAACTTAATGATCTTTCTTTCTTGAGGATCATTTAGTAAAGACGTTGCTCTTTCTGCTTCTAGTAAAATCGGGTTTCTCTATTGCTGTAAACACTTTCTCTCACCAGAGATTATTCTCGATCTCTACAAATATAGTATCAAACCATGTATACAGTACTGTTGTCATATGCGGCTGGTGAATCTGCATCATATTTGAAGGTTCTTGATAAGTTGCAAAAAATATATGTAATTTGATTGGCTCCCACACTTTCCTCTTCACTGCAACCCCTCTCTCATAGAAGTGATATTGCTAGTCTTTTCTACAAATACTGTTATGACTTGTCTTCGTCAGAATAGTCTGATCAAACATCTGCTTTCTTTGTTCCAGCTAGACGGCACAATCAATTCACTGTTTTAATACCTCATTGAAATATATTTTACGTGATAGTGTTTAACGAATATTTAAAACGCAACACATATAAAAAATACTAAATTCTCAGAATAACAAAAACAATAAATATTCATTGTACATAAAACAACTTGAGTAAGAGAACATTCTTTTTAACATAAAGAAAAACAATATTTGCAAATATCAAATATGCTTTTTGCACTACTAAATATTTGAAAGCGTTAGAAAATGTCTAAGAGAAATAATCAATTCTAACTTCAATCAAATGTGTTTATGTAGAAGAAAGCCTAAGTAAAAGAGAATATTTAAATGATATTTCTTTGGTCAGAGAGAAAGACAAAAATATCTATATTTATAAAAAGTTCATTTTTTTCCAGGAATGCAAGTAATTCATTTTCTTAAATGGGTAATTTTCTGTGGGAGAAATATCTTATGAATATTGCTGGAGTCTGCAGTAGTTAGCGTCTTATCGACTAACAACTCGACTTGCTGTTTATGTACTTAACTAACTTAACTGCATAACTAAAGAGTTTACGCGAACATCGTTCTTTTATAGTTTTCTTGGATGCAACATTACAGAATCGCTCAAAATAGAATACTTCAACATTCCATATTTTAGGACGTTTCGGAATCTCTTCATAAAGAACATGTTTATATCCTTTAATAAAGTAATATTTTTAATAGTGATTATACCTAGTTTAATATTATTATAAGAAATTGGAATATCTTAATACTTTTATGATGTAAATGTCCTCCCATGCATACAGCTTTCTATAACAGTAACTTCCTTCCAAGGATTGCAAGGTTGTGGAACTCGCTTGCTGCTTACTATTTCTATTTTTCTTCTCCCTACAGCCTTGGTATTTTCAAGACTAAGATCAATAGATATCTCCTGTTTTTGCAATAACCAGCTGTCGGTCTTGTTAACTCATTACATCAATTTGCTTCATGCTTTGTTTTAAGCGATTTTCATAAAAAGGAGGAAAAAAACACTGTAATAACGAAAGGGGTTTTCTACTTATCACGACATCGTTTTAAGACGATCCATACTTATAGGACTGTACCAATCTTGGCACTCTGAAATAGTAGTAGATGTGTTAATAAAAATGGGAAGGATCCGGAGAGAGGATGAAACGGGTGCACTGAGCGGAAGTTGTGTTTATCTTTATACTTAGGGGGTCAATTGTTATCAAGGCCCAGAGGTTATTCTAAAATGATGATTAATGCATGAGGGGCAAACGTATAGACAACGCCATGATGCTCAGTTATGATGAAGCTTGGGTTGTCTTTTATTATATAAAAAAAGATATAACAAGAAATTATTCACATAAGACTTGAAAACGGTCATGTTATAGTTAGCTGAGAAACAGCCCCATGGCATTGTGTTCTACAAACGGACAGTTCTAGGAAAGAAATCTACTCATGGAATGTTCGTTTAGTTTCAGACATAAGAGAAATTGCTGACAATTATGCAAAGAGCTTGACTTTTGGGCGGAGTCGCCCATTCGACCTTCTTTTTCCGCAGTCGTTCCCGACATGACTTGAACCAGAGAAGGCGTGTTTAACAGCTGTCTTCAAAACTGAGGACGACAGACGAAGAGCAACTTATTTAGTAAAACCTGATTATTCCATCTTATTACTTTTCATCTCCTCTCTCTCTCTCTCTCTCTCTCTCTCTGTCTCTCACACACACATACACACACACATATATGCTATGCTTTTCGAAAATATCACTTGTTATACACTAACCAACAAGCGTCGGAATAATGTTAGGTCCAACTTTAATTCCAGTAAAAATCCCCTCTCTTCAAAAAAAAAAAGAATTTGAATGATAATAATAAAGAAACACTTCAGTCACGGAATATGTAAAGAAAAGGAAATAGCAATTAACTGTTTTGTTATGATTTATGATTGCATAAAAAGTTGCAATTGCTGCTTTTATGGCGTTTTATTAGGGAACTCGCGCCAGACAAAGAATGAAATAACTTGATGCAAGGATATAAAATGTTCTTCAAGGTGAAAAATTGTTAATGATAAATGTTAGATTTAATAAATTCTGGCCTTAAAAACAGTAATTCTTTACTCTTTGTCAGAAACGTCGCTTCCAGAATGTGAAGAAAAAAATTAAGGGGCGTGAGAATTACGCGGCAACTACAAGAAACTATCGACGTTTTTTTTTTCCATCTGTATTCAGAATTTGAAGGAATTTTCCAATTATATTGAAAAACTATCAATAGTAAAATAAACACTGAATTTATTAAATAGTATTCATGGATTAGCATCTAATTAATCTTATTTTGTTTACAAATCAAACTCATGACGCGTTGGGTCATTATTTATATAGGTATGTACACATATACTTAATTATTATATTTATCCACTGACATGTGTTCTGTCGTAATTTCAGCTAATCTGAGTGGCTGAATAAGCACAAATTCGACCCCACAATCACAGAACCTGTTGTCTGATATAAGTCCGTTATAATATACCAGCTTAAATAATGTGCTAGTTTATCTCTTTAAAAGTTATATCGAGTTTTAACTTTATTTTTCTAGCGAAAATTGTATTCCGTATGAATTACTTCCTTTGGAAACTTAGGAAAAAGGGTATTCCTTCAACTGAATAGTCGCTCCACAATGTACGGATATATGTATGTACATACTTATCTATATACATAAAGTAGTAGCTTTTGTGTGTGGCGTGCGCGCGCGTGCGCACGCGCGTGTGTGTATACAACTCTCCTACACCTCACACCACTGGACCGATCATAACCGAACCTGGCATGATGATGGTCCCATACCTAGAGATGCCATTTTCTAAGGTAAAGGTCAAAGGTCAAAATCATAGCACACACACACGCACGCACACACACACACACACACACACACACACACACATATATATATATATATATATATATATATATATATATATATATATATATATATATATACTCTTTTACAGCACATACCACTACGCCGATCGTGAATAAGCCTGACATGATTATGATCTTTAGCCTAAGGATGTTACACAGTATTTTTCAAGGTCAAGGTCAAAATTTAAAATCATATTTGGTACGGCTCTTGCAACATCCACTTCCCTCGTGCCAGAGGTCAAAGTGTAGTATGTGTTTACATATGCCACACCTCAATTTCTTGTTCTTTGTTAGTGGAGGAGAAATTCTTCACAATTAAGATAATTCTGGTGTCTAAGTGTCCCGTGGGGGGTGCAAAGTAAATAAGAACATCCCTTTACTGCGAAGCAGATACCTGAGTGTAGAGCAAAGACCCGTGCAAAGCGTGAGTATCTTTGCTAGTATTAATATAAACACGTGCACACATGTAATCGATGTCTATACATTTATTATGATAAAATAATTATCCACGCACAAGTGTTTCGTCGTATCTACAGCTCATTAGCCCGGATAACTAAATCCATGCTCTACTCCGTAATCACAGAACCTGTGGTCTGGTATTTTACCACTAACTGCTGAAATTGTGGGCTAATTTACCGCCTTGAAGTTATGTCAAGTTTTGATATTATTTTTTTGTGAATTACGCACGCTGTGTTCTATTTTATCTTTTCGTTTTTGTCATGCATATTTTATCTAGAATGATTAAGTAAACAACGAATACATGCGTGCATGTGTGTATTTTTATGTAAGTACAGATATGAACATATATGTATTAGTATAGGCCCCTAAATAGTTGGATAACTATTCATAATTCGTAATAAACCCAGCTTTATATCGTAATCACAGCGATAATTATATTCGGTATGAGCTACTCCATCAAGATAATTGTCTCCATTACATTATACGGCATAATAACGTTGACACAACGATTCTCACTAGATCACAGAAGTTAAGCAACGTTGAAGCAGATGGGTGACCAATATCGTAATACAAAGCGCTGTATGTAGGGGACGCCGAAACCTCCCTGTAAATTTTCAGAAACCTAATGTTATCATTTTTCTTAATGGGGTTATACATAGATTCCCGTGAAACTTTCTCCTTCAGAGTAAAGCGGTTAAATCCACATTAGGATTAGTGCCACAGTTTCATTTTTTTTTCATTTCAGTCTGGGTGACAACAAGTCTTCACAGATTCCTAATATACTCTAATTATTTCGATAATCTTTGCAAATAAATTTGCATTATCGCAACAACCGCTTGCTATTGAATTCTCGCTCATACTAGCTATTGGTCTTCACTGATCTTGGATAGCAAGCCTCTCCTAGGTCCTAGTTCTCTTTGCATATACTCAGTGGATGTCTGGTTAGTGTTTTTTTCTCTGTAGGGTTTCCATCTTCTTTAACCCTTCAGAACTATTTGATGTGATGCCAGTCGATTTTACCACCATTTTGTTGAGGGGACATACTTAATTAAAATATTTTCAATGTTAGTTTTTTCTTCGTTTTATGTTGCATTCTTTTCGATTTTTTTTATTTTACTTCTGTTTTGGTTTCTATTTGGCATATATGAGTGACTTTCGATATTCGAAAGGTTTTCTGTAAATTTAAGCTGTTTTTGGCATTATTTCCTGGAATGTGGTCACAGTATTTCCCTTTATTCAGATTTCTCCTAGTTTCTCCACCCAACTTCTTAAGGATTGTGCCTTAGTGTGTTTAGAATTTATGAAATTATATTGAGTTTTTCCCTATTCCTTTCAGTTCTTTGGCAATTTCCGTGTATTTGTTTTGTTTTGCGTCTCTTTGCGGCAGCATGCGTTCCACAGATTCAACCGACATAAGTCCAGCTCAAATAAACAGAAGTATATAGAAGCTAGAAATAATTGTAAGAGAGTGATAGAGACAGCTAAGACAGATTACTCTGAAACCATCAGAAAACGCATCGAAGCACAGAAATTAGGAACTCGGGAGTTTTGGAAAATCTACAACAGCGTAGTAAATAATGGCCAGTCAACTATTCCCCCACTAACAAACAATCATGAGGTTACTTGCACGGCAACTGACAAGGCTAATCTGCTTTCCAGTCGGTTTGCCTCAAACTCCACACTGAACCCGATACACCACTTCCTCCCTGATTTTCCTCTGTGAACAGACGCCACACTAGACGAATTGAAAATCACCCCTTCTCAGGTACATGCTATTATAAAAAACCTAGACACCTCAAAAGCATGTGGACCAGATATCATCCCGGCTGTGCTATTAAAAAAATGCTCTGCTGAGGTTTCTCCAGTTCTCTCCAAACTTTACAATAAATGCCTCAACGAATCTTGCTTTTCTGACTGCTGAAAAACAGCTTCTGTGGTACCAGTCTTCAAGAATTCTGGTAAAAGAACTGACCCACTAAATTATCGCCCCATTAGCCTCCTCCCACTTTTCGTCAAAATATTTGAGTCCTTAGTTAATCAAGCCCTAGTCCAGCACCTAACAGCTGGACAAAACAGGGGAGAGTAGAGCGGTAGCACTTGATATATCTAAGGCTTTTGACAGGATATGGCACGATGGTCTTCTAAGGAATATTAAATTATATGGAATCACTGGAAGAATTCATAATGTAATTAAATCATTCTTAAATAAAAGAAAAATCCAAGTTGTCCTCGACGGTCGTACATCTAAACAATATGAAATAAATGCGGGACTACCTCAGGGGGTCTATCCTTGGACCTCTATTATTCCTGATATTCATAAATGACCTCCCTGATAAAATTGTTTCGGAGATGGTTATATTTGCCGATGACAACACTCTCTATAATAGATATTAGGGGGAAACAAATGAACACATATCCAAGAAAATGGCAGAAACACTAGAGGATGACCTCCAATCTGTAGTGGAATGGGGACAAAAATCGATGGTCTCATTCAATGCTGCTAAGACTAAGCTTGTTTCCTTCAATAACTACAAGAAACCTTCTCTACCACCAATAGCAATGGCCAAGAACACATTGCCTGAAAGTACTTCTTTTAAACTCCTCGGCCTAACGTTTACAGGGAATATTAACTGGAATAGATACATTGAGAGCATTGTCAAGGCTGCTGCAAGGAAGGTTGGAGCCCTCTACCGTGCTAGAAAATTACTTACGCATAACAGTATCTTGTACCTCTATAAGGCCACCATTCGCCCATGTATGGAGTACCGTGGTCACATCTGGGCTGCTGCATCTGCTGCTTGTCTCTCGCCCCTGGACAGGGTTCAAAAGAGAGTCGCCAACCTGATAGGTCCTGAACTGTTATCTAAGCTTCAGTCTCTGTCCCATCGATGAGATGTTGCATCCTTCTGCCCGTTCTACAAATATTTTAATGATAAATGCTCTGACGAACTGCAAACACTTGTACCTCCTCGACGTAACTAGTCCCGACAAACCCGACAAACTACTAAGTCTCATCCCTTTACAGTAGAGATCCCTAGGTGCAAGAAAGCTGTTAGGGGTGAAAATTGAATAATAAAAAAAGATATACACCCTGTGGTGTGCTTAAACAGTAAAACTACAATTTGGCAGTTTTTTTTCCTTCTTGATAATTATTATGCTCACTTTTAACTTGGATAAGTTTATCTGTTTGTACTTCTATGTCGGATATTATGTTGTAGTTTTTATTTTCTAGTACTGTCTCTGGTTTGAGCCTGTACGATTTATGTTCGAATGCAGTCGGTTGCAGAATTCCAAGTGTGCTTTACTTACACAGCCGTTTCTATCATAGTTATCCTTTTGATCTTTATCTGTTAGTTTGG
This sequence comes from Euprymna scolopes, assembly GCF_053919585.1. Lineage (NCBI taxonomy): Eukaryota > Metazoa > Mollusca > Cephalopoda > Sepiida > Sepiolidae > Euprymna > Euprymna scolopes. Next base: position 116,109,676 of record NC_136491.1, read on the forward strand.
TGCATTCAGTTATAATGTGGGTCATCGTTCATCTCTTTGTTCACAAGCTTTGTACTTACTGTTTTCTTGTGTTTTATCTATTTAAGCTTTGATGTGGTAAGGTTTAATCTTATTGTTCTGTGCAACTGTCGATAAAAAATCTGTTTTCTCTTCACATGTTATTTCTTATCCATCTTCAGGTCTTTCACTATTCTCTTCTCTTGTACTTCGTATGAATCGTCCATATAACTCTTTATCTTCCCACTTCTTTTTCTTGTCTGTTTGTGTTTTGGTTTCATTGTTTCTTGTATTGTTCACCTTGATGGTGTCCTTTGCTATGGTAATCAATCTTTATTCGTTTCTGGTTATGTAATTGTTCAAATCTTTTGTGTGTGTGTGTTTTCTATACAATTTTCTAAACGTATCAATCTGTTCCTTTTCACGAAGAATCGGTTTATATCATTTTTCAGGTGAATTGCATTGTGCAGAGTCATTACTTTTCTTTTCGTTGACCTGTATAAGTTCTTCTGTGGTCAAGCCTATTAATTGTACAGGGTATAGTTTTAAGGATACTATCGAGATATGTATACCTTTAATTACATTTATTTGTATTGCTTTACTTATAAATGGTATTGTCCTTCTCAAGCACTCTTTTCCAATTTTCTCTTTCACTTCAGTCGATTTTATTATCTCTGCTTCCAGAACACTTAAATATTTGCAAATGTTATGTTCGCCAACTGACTTTTTTGGGTACTTCTATACCTTCTGATTTCTCTTGTTTTCCCTTTTTTTATTTCCAGTAATGCACATTTTCCCATTCCAAATTCCATTCCAATATCCTAGCTCAATATGCTGCTTGTATTTATCAGCTTTTCCAATTCCTTTTGGGAGTTTGGCAAATAACTTCAGACTATCCATATACTTGAGGCGGTTTATTCTTTGTTCTTTGTCCGTAAATTTTTATCTGGCATCACATTTTCATAAATATGTAGCTGAGTGGCTCTGATAAACAGTAGCCTTGAGAGCGAATCCTCTTTGCAAGATTTATTACTGATTTCTTACTTGTCATGGGTTGTACTGTGTCTGTAAGTTCAAATCTCTATATTTAAATTGCTTTGTTAATATTAATGTAAACATTCTGCTTTTTCTTATTTGCCTTCTTTTATTATTATTATTATTATTATTATTATTATTATTGTTGTTGTTGTTGTTGTTGTTATTATTATTATTATTATTATTATTATTATTATTATTATTAAATACACATTGGCATGGCTTTGATATTTGTCAATGATAGGTCTTTTACACCGACGGGAAAATATTATTTATTTCAGACCAACAAGGTCCAAAATAAAAGAAGATATAAACGCCGTCTCTCTCTCTCTCTTTCTCTCTCTCTCCCTCTTTCTCTTTTCTCACTTCTCCACGATTTTTCCTCGTGCTAGCAGACCAGGCTGTCTGAAGATATTGACTTCCTGAGACGATATACACTTACCATTGGGGCATTTGCGTTTTCTATTTCCTTTTGCAAAACTAAATTATGTTCTGCAAAACCAAAAACCAAAAACACAACCTGTTCCCCTTTTTCCATCTTCCTATTTTCCTTTTCTCTTTTATCTTCCTCACGTCCTGACTGATTTCCGAATTTAAAATGTACCAAACATTAATACTGTCACCCTTTTTCTCTTTTCCATTGCAAAACTCATTCATGTTCTGCTATAAAGGATTATGACATAATATTACAGACGTAAACTATATGAAGTTTTTTTATGTAGAAGAAATTCGATTTGGATATACTCGGACAAAATAGCTGCCGAATTGTCAAAATTAGAACATTAGAACATGGCTGGAGTAAGTTAACATAGTGCTCATCTCCGTATGCTCAAATCTACAGTTATACGTTAAACTTCTGTGATTTTTAAAGTTATGTATCCATCGTAAAACTGAATTAATTTTTAAAGATTTTTTTATCCATCGTTAAACTTCGTTGATTTTAAAAGTTTTTAAACTGAGTTAAATTTTATGTTTTTATATCCATCTTTAAACTGCCTTAATTTTTAGCTATTTTATATTGACTTTAAACTGGGTTATCTATAAGGATTTTATATTCATCGTTAAAGTGAGTTAATTTTTAAAGTTTTTATATCAAATTTCCTTATGCCATATAGAAGCGAATACCGTTATAGAGCTAGATGTTTTAGTTTCGGGTCTAACTACTGTATATATATATATATAACTTTTAAAACTATTATATGCGGTGTACCTTACAATAACCAATAGATAATTGGCTCTCTAATAATAAATACGAAATCTGCATGAATTAAAATATATTTTAGTGTATTTCACGACCGGACAACGTCAGGCAGCGTCCTAGTATATATATATATATATATATATATATATATATATATATATATATATATATATATATATATATATATACCCACAAGGCAAACGCGGAACCACCAACTCCAACCTGGAACTATCTAAACCCCAGTTTTCCATCATCTTTTTTTAAGACGGAGGTAATGTCTTCTTCAGACATATCTCTTGCTAAAACAAGCACTCATTTTGAATTTGCAAACCTTTCTCAATACGACATTTAATATATATAAAAGAAAAGGTAAGGAATAAAATTATGTACCTTTATTATATCATCAGACCAACACGAAAAAATTAAAGGAAAAATTAAGTTTCTTATCTATATTTTTATTTTGCATAATTCTGGTCATTCTTCTCTTTTTATGAGAAACATTTAGCTTCAAAATGCCATGGTCAACAGAGTTTTTTCCTTAATTTTTCCCGTAACATTTTCCTAATGTTTTAATGATATAATAAAGTAATATGTACCTTTTATTCCTCATCTTTCATTTAATATTGTTGTTTTCTTCTCTTAATAATGCTAAGCTTTTATCTTGATAAGTGTTGCTTTGTAAAACATTTACCCTTAACAAGACAATTATATATATACACACACACACACACACACACACACACACACACACACACACACACACACACATATATATATATATATATATAACTACTTAATTTACTCACATAAAATTGATACACGAAAGTATAGATTTATGCATAAACTTTAAGTATTTACTTCAATAGTGCTCAATACGTAGATAGAGCATAAGCCTGAAGAGTCCTAGAGTGGATGAAACGCGGAATATTCAGTGTAGCTTAATCGCCATATATATTTTATAAATTACTATATATATATGTATACATATATATATATACATATATATATATACATATATATATAGTAAGTTATGAAAATATATATGGCAATTAAGCTACACATAATATTTCGCGTCAGCCTGACTAATACTTACGACAATGAAACGCGAAATATTCTGTGTAGCTTAATTGGCATATATATTTTCATGACTTACTACCAAGCGCTACCTATGTATTGAGCACTATTGAAGTAAATACTGAAAATTTTCACATAAAATTATATCTTCGTATATTAATTTATGTGATTAAATGTAGTAATCATATATATATATATATATATATATATATATATATATATAAGGCCAAAAAGAAAGTCCGTACTTGTCACCATGAACTCCACAACAACAAATGAGCTAAAAACCAGCTTAAGCTATCTACCTTTAAGCATCTCTAATCGTGAATTATCCACCTTTTAGCATCTTTAATCGTTATTGTTGCTGTTCCATGGTTATACAACGTTACATTTAGTCCATATACCGCGAGTCTCTATTCGTGATTGTCATGAGCTCATTAATCCCCACCTTTTCTGTTGTAATCAATCAAGAAATCAAACACAGATTGAAATGTGATGAGAAAACGGCACGAATGACTGTGTAAAAGCACTAAAACACGGGCAGTGATGCCCCAAAATCTGGTCGTCCTAGAAGTATTTCTTACAGGAAGACAATGCTATCAAGATCCGCAGCCTCAGAAACAGATTTGAAATGGCTAGTTCAATAAGCTCGGTAGCGTACGTAGGCAGTATGTCCATTGAGAGAAGGATGGATGATTTAATCCTAGGTGCACAGTTTCAACGTTGCAAGGTGACGGAAGTTCAGTTTTGGTGTAGGGCGTCATTAGTGCCAATCCTCAAAGGCCTATACGTCGCCAGCAAGGTCAAATAATGCGACCACGTACATTAATATGTTAACTGAGCATTTTCTACCTTACTTTGGCCGGAATTTGGGTGATAATTCCATCTTCATGCAGGATAATGCTCCCGTTCACATAATTGGCAATGTCAAGAGGTTCCTTGAAGACGATGATATACCGTGTTTAGATTGGTCTGCACAATCTCAAGACCTCAATCCTATTGAAAACGTATGGCATTACATCTAGCAACAGCTACGCAAACATAAAATTTCAAATCTTGAAGAACTTTGGACAATAATTAAACAGAAGTGGGACTCCTTTTAACCAAAGTATGCCGCAGACTAATTCAAAAGAATGTTCCAAAATTTGAAGGATGTCAAATTACAGAAAGGCTATGTTACTACGGATTAACTAGTTCATTGTATTCCTGTTGTATTAGTGTTGCATTAATGTTCTAAAATTACATTTAAATGACAGTTTTCCATTGTGCGGAGTTTCTTTTTGCCCCTCCCCCCAATTTGAAGTTATTTTTTTGCAATTCACATGAAAACAAGGATACTTCAATTAAAAGTAAAATATAAACTTACCGCGGAATAAAAGACGGACGAAATAAGGTAGAGATTGTAAAAACAGTTACATTAAATTTAAGTTAAAAGCGGTTTTGGAAAAAGATTATAAGTGCGGACTAATTTTTGTCGGCACTATATATATATATATATATATATATATATATATATATATATATATATATATATAGTTATGTCAAGTTTGAGATGTTTAAAAGTAGGGTTGAATAGTTCAAGGTCGTCTGACGAAGTCTCATTGGCTGAAACAGATTGCTGTTTGTAGCGATCATATGTAACTGTTTACCCTCGAATAATAATAATGTATGTATATATACAGTGATGATCATATTTATTGGCACGGAAAAATAAAAGTTAAATTTTGTCTAATAAATTCTAAAAAAGGGATTAAATTAAAGAAAATAACAAAGTATATTATGTATTTTTAACTGGCCTTTCCGATGCAGCAATCGGATTTTAGAAAAAATAAATAACAAAGGAACAACAAACATAATGCAAAAAACCCTTGTTCAAAATTATTGGCACGGCTTTGTTTTTCTTTTAGTATCAGTATAATATCAATCAATTTCCGGTTTACGTGCTTTCTGAACTTTTTTATAGCCATATTATGCTTATTTAACGCTAATTCAGTGAATAATTTTTTTCAGATAATTTTTAGATAGCGATTTATTTAAACTATTATAAGTGACTAAATTATAATTTTCAATCGCCATGGTTAAAACTAAGGAAGACAGCGAAGACGTCAGGAAGCTTGTTGTAGCATGCCATACCAATGGGGAGGGCTATGATAAGATTTCAAAGAAGCTAAACCTTCCCAAATCCACTGTTAGAGCCATAATAAACAAGTTCAAATCGCAAGGCCACGTTATGAGTTTAGAGGGTAGAGGGAGAAAAAGGATTCTTTCCCCAAGAGATGAACGGAAAATTGTTCGACAAGTAAAACAAAACCCAAGGATCTCTGTTGGGGAGATTGTTGATGAACAGAGCACCTCTGGAGTGAATGTATCTCGACATACAGTTGGTAGAGTTTTGAAGAGAGCTGGTTTAAAAGCATGTCGTCCGAGAAAGACTCCCTTATTGAAGCCTATGCACCTGAAAGCAAGGCTAGCCTTTGCAAAACGTCATATTGATAAAGATGTTGCATTCTGGAAACGTGTTCTATGGACTGACGAAACGAAAATAGAGTTATTTGGCCATAATAAAGTGTCTTATATTTCCTGCCTAAGAACACCATACCCACAGTGAAGCACGGTGGAGGCAGTTTGATGTTTTGGGGATCCTTTGCTGCCTCTGGACCAGGGCGACTTGTTAAGGTCACAGGTAGCATAAAAAAGGAAGATTATGTTAAAATATTGGATGAAAACCTGAAAGACTCTGCTAAAGAGCTCTCACTTGGTCGTCGTTGGTGGTTCATGCAAGATAATGACCCAAAGCATTCGGCTAAACTGACTAAGAAATGGCTTGAGGACAATCATATTAATGTTTTGGAGTGGTCATCACAAAGCCCAGACCTTAACCCAATTGAAAATTTATGGAGAACATTAAAATTGAAGGTAATGCAAAGGAAGCCTAAGAATCTTATTCAATTGGAGGATTATTGTCAGGAAGAGTGGGCTAAAATTACTACTGAAGAGTGCAACAACTTGGTTGTAAACTATGAAAAGCGACTGAGGAAGGTAATCAAGGCCAAAGGCTATACAATTGATTATTAAATAAATCGTGCCAATAATTTTGAACAAGGGTTTTTTGCAATTATGTTTGTTGTTCCTTTGTTATTTATTTTTTCTAAAATCCGATTGCTGCATCGGAAAGGCCAGTTAAAAATACATAATATACTTTGTTATTTTCTTTAATTTAATCCCTTTTTTAGAATTCATTAGACAAAATTTAACTTTTATTTTACCGTGCCAATAAATATGATCATCACTGTATATATAAATACATACATATATATATATATATATATATATATATATATATATATATATATATATATATATATATATATATATATATAGGAACGTTAAAATAATAAGATCGATTCTTAAAGAGAAGATTTTTCGGGATAGTGCAAAGCTCAACAAATTACACATTAACGGGACATGTATAACGGGGAATCATTACAGATGATGATGAAGGAGATATTTATAACAGGCTGGGATGATTCCTGGGGACTTCATATTAATACGGACTGAAAGATATTGATGCAACAGTTCTTAACACATATAGAGGAGAGGGGATTCATTATTATGATGAAGGAGGCACATTACTTGTAAGGAGGTTATACAAGGGTTCGTTTATAGATAAATATACAAAACACATTAACCTTACGGTTGTGAAGACGATACAAGACTACACTTACAAAATATAGATGATTTCTTTATTCCTCAAACGCAATTGGTGATGTCAGGAATTCAAGCCTTTTCGACTACTTGATCTACTCTTCTCCCTTCGCCTCTAAGGGGCTCCCACTCTCCAGCTGACTATCACCGTGTGTGATCTTCTCTGATTATCTGATCCTAATCAACTGACTCTCTAACTTCGACCCTTCGATTCCTACATTGAGAAATCTCCTTTGGCTATGACGTCCGAAGTGTGGTTCCCAACGTGACTGCTTTCACGTGGATATACATATGTATGTCCAATACACTTTTGGCGAACAAAGAATCCTCAATTCTAATTGTTTACTATCAAACCTATTTTCACACAATATTTTTTAACTTGCATTGCCCATACTTTTAACTGACATATTTAATTTCCAGTTATTCTAAAAGAATTGACAGTCGTTTTTTTCGACATAAATAATATGTCTAAAAGATTATCATTCCTAGGATTTCAATAATCCACTTGCCTACAGGGTTCAATTCTAGCCTTTTCCTAATATCATTTTCACTTATCTAGTCTGTCTTCCTGCTTTCATGAGAAGGGGACAGCCCTTTCATGTGACACTATTATAATTTCAGATATACCTTCTAAAATATGCCGACATAGCATAAATCCCCGATTTAAAGTAAACACATTCCATAGCTATAATCCTTTAATACATATGATTTAATAACCATCGTCTTGCAATTAACTCAGCCTATATTCTCTCTGAGAGTTTAATCACGCATGTTGTACACATATATTACACCGACATGGTAGATATACTACACACCTACCTTCCTTATATAAAATCTATACTTCTCCTACATCACAGAGATCAATTTAGTGCTCCCACTCCCCAAAACTCGATATTTTATCTCTCACTGCGTAATTATTTCGCTCCTAATATAACTATCGCTGAACGTCGCATACCTATTATGTTACCTATCATCTTTTCGCCAATTCTGATGAGAAGCATTAGGTTCGAAATACAATGGTATAAATATTTATTACTTACCGTACATCGTAATTGATATCTATCTATCTATCTATCTATCTATCTATCTATCTATATATATATATATATATATATATATATATATATATATATATATATATATATATATATTCTAGACGGGGAGGGCGGCTTTGCTAGGTCGTAAGATACGCTTTAATATGATATTTTAATTTGTTCAGATTTAGCATATATTATTATAGCATCGTAATTTCAAAAGTAAAAAAACATATTTGAGCGCCATCATCTAGAATCGAACCGAAAACAAAACTGTAGCATTCGAAGCTGGTGACGTTACCATGTACCAACGTGACACGCATATGGCCTGATTAAAAATTTTAAATTACAAATATACTAAGATGAATGTACAAAGTGTATAAGGATTTTTTTCAATTTGGACCCATTTTTGACCTCTTAAAAACTATTTTAACCGGCTAAAGACCCATAAAAAAGGGCCCATTAAAAATTAAATCATTTAAGGATCCTAGCGCCGCTCGCCAACTTTTAGTTTCGGTAAAGCTCACAGACAGATATATGGACAGACAAACATATAACCTTTTATATATATATTACTGCCGGGTGGGGAGCGGGCTTTACCCAAAAGTGAAATACGCTTAAATACTATATTTTAATTCGTCCAAATTTGTATATATTTTTATAGAGTCGCCATTTCAAAAGTTAAAAAAAATATTTGGCTGCTATCAGCGAGGAGAGAAACCGAAAGTAAAACTGTAACATTCAAAGCTGGTGATGTTACCACTGTAACCAGGTGACACGTATACGAATTAATTAAAAACGAACTAAACTGAATGTACACAATGCATGAATAATTTTTTTTCAATTTTGGTCCATTTTTGCCCCTTTATATCTATTTTAACTGGCTAAAGATCCATAAAAGAACGGCCCATAAAAATTGAGTCATTTGAGGCCCTGCGACTTTTAGTTTCGGGAGAGATAGAGTTTGAAATATGGAGATAATCAGAGGGACACATAGACATATACCCTATATATATATATATATATATATATATATATATATATATATATATATATATATATATATATACTTAGGGGATTAGAACAAGTCTAAAGAGCAGAGTATATTTTAATGTATTAGTAAATTCATTAATTAAAAGAAAAGAAAAAGAAACAGTGTGCGTTGTAATGTAGATATATAATAAGCTCGATAGGCATATATATATATATATATATATATATATATATATATAAATCAATTGATATATAAATCTAAACATGGTAGTTTCTTTGGTTCAACGAGACTCAATTTTATTATTTGATACAAAAATGCTTGATTAATTTTTTATAAGAAAACTTTTTCATTCGTATGATATTAAAGAGCATTTACGATTTTCTTTAATAATCACAAAAACACCTCAGAGCGAAATAGAAATAAACATGGCGTGCAAAAATATTAGCGATTTTGTACTAAGAGAGATCCATTCTTTTACGATCTTTGAAAATTCGAACAGAAAATGATTATCTGGGGTAAACGAATTGTAATAGAGTTATTTCCAAACTGCTGAAGTAAAGCGTATGAATCTTTACATTTGATAAACACCCACCTTTTTTCAGGGGGCAACGTTTTTTTTCCGTAACTAAATAATAAGTATGATTGTCATAAATAAACACGTAAAAGTAACAACAACAACAACAACAACAACAACAACAACAATAACAAAACAAAAACCATTTAAAAAAAAACAGATAACAATGTAAAAAAAATCACTGATACGAACCTTTTAAGATGGCGAGGCATTGTTTCTGCGGTCAGTTTTGCACTTAGAAGAAAATTGGTCGGAACTATTAAGGCGGAAACATGGCTATAAACTGAATGCACAAGAGTCGGCTGATCTTTTAATGGCAATTGTATGCGTCAGTTGAAAACGCCCGGATTAATCACGCGTTCACGGTGATATTTTATCTCGACTAGAGAATGGACAATAAAAAACAATGCAACTACAAAAAGGCAGAAAGAAGAAGGGATAAAAATACACCAAACGACGAATTTTATATAGTTACGTCCAATCGATCTAAGCGTTAAGCTATATATGTATGCGACTAACTGGACGCCCGGCGTTGCCCGGTCGTATACTAATCTTAAACATGATATTTTAATTCATGCAAATTGCGTATGTATTATTATAGAATCAATAATCTATTGATTTATATATATATATATATATATATATATATACACACGCACACACACACACACACACACACACACACACATATATATATATATATATATATATATATATATATATATATATATATATATGACGCAGTGGGCTAAATTGCAGGGGGTTTTTTTAAATAAAAAAATAATAATGATAATGTTGTTCATAAAATTCTGTCTGTGTTTGTTTACAATATGACGTCGGGTGATATTTTGTTTTAAAGGTGAATTCCTTGGAAAAGTCACTTCTGCTTAATGTTTAGGTTTAAAATATGCAAACGAAAGGATGATTTGCGGCGATTTTATATGGTGCCGCTTCTATTATTGTAAAGTGAACTCATTAATAAAAAAATAATATAAAATGGTGAGGAACACCTGGACTTGAACCAGGGATCATTCGACCTGTAGTCAGATGCTCTACTACTCATCAATATCACCAGAAAAATGTCTGTATTTTACGAAAAAATGATTTGCTAAGATTTTATTACTTTCCTTAGCCGAGGTAACGTAAAATATTCCCCGGTAAAATCATTCTTTTTTAATCTATAGGAGAGAAAAACTATTTAAAAGATTTTTTTTTATCGATTTTCGATATTTATCCGATGAATTTCTATGCAAAATATATCTAAGAACACTGCCAGACATATAAATTACCAATGTATGAAATTTGCAAAAGATAGGCCCAGACGTTTCGAAACCTACGAGAAAGGAACTCACATAGACACACACAAAGTGACTTTTATATGATAGTAGAGATTTCGTACAGCCGTGTGATAGATTGACTAAAATAATTTTGAATATTAAAGTGTTACAGACCGAAGAAATTAAAGCGTTATATACCGACGAATATGCTATTTCAAATTAAAGCGTTATATACCGACGAATATGTTATTTCAAATTAAAGCGTTATATACTGAAGAAAATGTTGTTTCAAATTATGCGTTATATACCGATGAAAATGTTTCAAATTAAAGCGTTACATACCGACTAATGTTTTATTTCAAATTAAAGCATTACCTACTGACGAAAATGTTTCAAATTAAAGCGTTACACACCGATGAGAAAGTGGTTTCAAATTAAAGCGTCACATACTGATAAAAACGTTTTTCAAACTTAAGCGTGACAGACCAACGAAATTGTTAAATGCTAAAGAAATTGTTAGATGCTAAAATGTTATTTTAGACTTAAACATAATAGACCAGGCTACATGAAATGCAAATATATATTGAGGACATTGCCAAAGCTGCTGCAAAAAAGCAACTCTCCCTACCGTGCTAGATAATTAGTCAAACCAAAGAGTAGCCTATATATTTACAAAGCCACAATTAAACCCTGCATGGAGTATTGATGCAACATTTAGGCTGGTGTTTCTATCACTAAGACCTACCTCTTAGGCGAGGTCCCAAAAAGTCAAACATCAACAAGGTCTCGAACTATCGGCCGAGCTCCCATGTGTGTCCCAATATTGCAAGCTTCTGTTATCTTTACATCTCTTTTAAGGAATGCACTCTGATGAATACATAGTATAAGTTGGGAACTCTCGCAGGAACAAACAAAAAGGAAAGAAATTTAAAAATCCGACTTTGCATTATTTTTACATATAAATGAAAGGCATTTATTCATATGTTCTCCAAAACAACGCAATTTCGTTATTTTTCCAAAGTCTTTCCGTAATTTTTAAAAGTCTCTTTTCTCGCGACCCTACGCTGGCACAAGCCAGCGCATTCTCGCTCTTGTATTTACACGTCCATTTTCTCCAGTGAGTACTTTCCTTCTCTCTCGACCACGTGGTATCTTTCGTCCCATTTTCTTTTGACGCAAGCTCACACACACCGGCTAATTTGAATACGTGCTTTAACGACTGCTGCTGCTAATGCGTTTACTAGCCAGCCAGCCCTCGGCTGGTGCTCTTACACGCGCACATACGCGGTCTGTTACAACAATACTTGTGCCCCCCTTGATGTACACTCTCAACTAACTGATCTGACTAATACAACCTCTTCATGTTGAGATCATTAAATGTCGGAAAGCCTTCTACCCTTACAGTCCCTTCCCTTGGACCGCTAGACTATGGAAGTCCATCTCTGTTTCCGGCTTCACTGACTGCAGAATTATAAATGTTATGTGAGTAGATATCTGCTTTACTCCACACAGTTTCCGTTGGACACTTTCACAAATCGTAGCCCTTTTAGGTTCCGAGTTGCATTATCCTTTGTTTAGAGTGAAAAAGAAAAAAGGAAAAGCCTCAATAAAATTTAGCATTTTCCATAATCTTTTTACAGTGAAGAAATCAAATAAGCGAGAGAATAGAATTAAAAAAAACAAACACGACAAATAACACATTAAGTCGCTTAGTGCAAATTCATGAGAGAGGCTAACAATTTACAAACCGGAAAGCCAGAATCACTGTAACATGCTTAATTGAAATGATTTTGAAAAATGTAAACCATTTGCAATTTGCTCCAGAATCTATTATATTCGTGTTATTAACCAAAATTTGTGTTTGATCAAAGCACCAGCAACTACATGTTGGGAAGGTAGTGATTGTAACACCTATGTAGCTATTAACTTTATTATCATTAATTTATTTAAATTCACCCAAAGGGCATTTAAACTCATTAATCATATTAGTGCTTTTCAAAAAAAAAATATGGGGTATTTAATATATAATCTTTTCACTATTACTAATTGAAAATCTGTATCCGCATTTTTGTGTAATTTTCTTTTAATCTAAAGCTTGATTGTATTGAATTAAATTACAATAGTCTGCGTCAATATTTTGAGTAGTGTTGTTTTATATTATTTTTTACTAATTGGAGTTCTCAAACTGCTCATCATCAGTGATTGATCATAAAGAACAATTAGTTGTATTCCTTGAAGTCTGAGTGAAAACAAGTCCTCCCAGATTATCAGTACACTTCGCTTATTTTAACAACCTTCGAAAATGAATTCGTGTTATCGTTACAGTCATTTGGTATTAACTTCTCACTGGCAATGGTAACTGCCCTTCACTGGAATTTTGGTAACAATAAGCCTCCCCAAAGTACCAGTATCTTTCGCACCCATTCAGCGAAGATCTGCTTAGTTTTCTCATTCCTCGATTTTTCTATTCTCTTTGATCCTGAAACTATTCGGGGTCGTACCAGCTGATACCGACACTACAAAAGGAAGCGTAGTCAATTTACAATTTTACAGTGTCAGTTTCCTTGGTTGTATTTTTGTTTTATTACAATGTCTTTTTTTATGACCGGTTAGTGTTAGTCACTGATGTAGATTTAACTCCACATTCGAGGCTCTTCTTCTTAGTTTCAATTTCTTCTAATCTTTTTGTTTTCAATTACATTATTATTGTTCTAATGCTACTACAATTATTAGTATTATACAGATTTTCGTCCGGTTCCATATTCCTCTCAGTTATCTAGAAAGTTCCTCATATGTATTTTGTTTTTCTGTTTCTTTGATATTCACTGTGTGGCCTGCTGGGACATCAAAGTATATAATTTGACATATTCTTTACTTATCTTCCAGCTTGAATGAGTTTATCTGTTTGTATCTGAATATTTTACAAGATTTTGCGGCTTTCGTTTTTCAGTACTGTCTCAAGATTGTGTCTGAATCATTTATTTGCATGTCTGAGGTGCTGTCATCTGCAGCGATCACAGTACACTGCATTCCTTATGAAATCATGGCTATCCCTATATTTCCTTATGGACTAATTTGCTAGAATAACTTATTATGTAATTTTGTTTGGTTGTTTTGTCTTACGGCTTGTCATTTTTTTCGGAATATTTAAAGCCGAATCCATTGATTTTGGAAAATAAGTTTTATGCTCCAAGTTGTTTACATCTTCAAATATTTATTCATGGTGTTTGGTTTGGTTATTTTCTAGAAGGCTTTTATTTGTCCAACTCTTTGTAATTTCAATCACTAGTTTGTAGTGTTTGATTTGGTTGGCTTGTAGTGGATTTTGTTGTTTTTGTACGTTGCACTACGGAACATGCATGGGTTTAGCAATAGGAAAGAGAAAATAGTTATAGTTTTTATAGTTGGTGCATTTTATATCCGAAAATCAGTTGTGAAGTGGGGGAGGGAGAAATAAAAAAGGGAATAGAGAAATCGGGGGAACAATGTGTTGTTTTTTTTTATTTTGCAGAACATAAGTTTTGCAAAAGGAAATACAAAATAAAAACATCAATGTTATGCGATTTTTATACCACGAAGCCATTATCTTCAAATAGCCTGATCTGTTAGCACCAGACTCTACCCAAAGAGTTATTTGATTTATTATTATTATTATTATTATTATTATTATTATTATTATTATTATTATTATTATTATTATTATTATCATCACCATAATTATTATTATTATTATTATTATTATTATTATTATTAAAATTAGTAGTAGAAGTCCCATCTGTTTAAGTATTTTTAAACTTCGAATCATAGACCATATGTTTCATTAAAATGTCAGGAAAATTCGTTATTAATAAATAAAAAAACAAGTTATTTTTTTTAAATGTTTGACAATGTTTTTAGTGGAAGAAATAAGTTTTGTAAAAATTGGTATGTTTTTAAGAATGACTATTTTGTAGCGACGGGAACATTCACTCTGTAATAAAAAGAATAGAATTTAAGCTGTTCTTTTTTATATTTGTAAATGTAAAACGTATTATTAACAGTTTTAACAAGAACAACAAGAAATGGGATTTTATAAAAATCATTTAGTTCTACGGGGAATGTATGAATGGAATGTCTTTTTGAAGCAAATGGTTCTGTACTTTGATTATTTGATAATTGTCTTCAGCTAAAATATATGTCATAGTCATGGCGTAAAAAATGGATTGCATGTTTAAAAATCTTTGTTTTCAAGGGTTGTCATAAAAACATCGCGAAATATCGGTCCAAGAACCGAATCCATTGAAACACAGTCAACTTGAACGTAAATGTTTTCCTTGACGTCATAAAAAGTTATTCCAGTCATGAAAATTAATAGTAACTGGTTAAGCAATGTTATTCGAGAATTTATTCCTTTAATTACGTGGGCATTTATAATTCTTGATTTTCACTGTTTCGTAGCGCAAAATCATTAATTTAATTTTTATATCAATCGATCAATTTGCTTTTTAAATGGCGGAATAAAATATAAAAAAAATGAAATTGCAACTTCTGTTTCAATTTTCGGATGTTGCAATCGTGGCCAAATACATTTTTTTTTATTTATGGTGTATAGAAAGTTGCTATTTCTTCTGATGAGTTAAAGACAATATAGATTCATTGATTGATATAATAATATTGGTCCACATCAGAAAATTTGGAATGTAGGATTTAGTTTGCAATAATAAACCTGTTAACTTATGTGTTAATGCATTAGCAGAATGGTTTTCTTAACTCTTTTGAATTCTGTGTGACTATCAAGAATTACTTTATTGGATGTGATAGTGGGATAAATTACATACTACAGCAGCAGTCGTACCTGCTAAAGTACTGCAGAATGCTGTGCCCCCCGCATGGTCTCTAATCCAACACACAAGATCAATTGACAACAAAAAATCTCCGAGAAACTATACGTATTACCTCAGGATGTCTGAAATAAATCTAAACACAATGGTAACCAGTAGCAAGCTCAATCGCATCACCCCCAAAATGGAGGGAAGAATCAACTCAAAAATGGATTAAAAACATCGAGGATGATACCAGGGACTTTCCAATCTAACAGATGTTTAATGATGTCCCATATACCTTTAGACCCAAATCCCTAAAGTTTCTGCTCCAATTAAAAAAATAATAATAAATGTTGAAACATTGAATGAGGAATAGAAAAGCAATACTCCCAAAGAGGAAACATCATTGAAAACCGAACTTTGCGTCACCCATTTTTGCTACAAATAGTAGGAAGCAGTGGGTAGCCGCAAACCGGATCAAAATAAGACACTGCACGACTACAGTAAACAAAAATAGGTGGAGACAAATAGACTCCCCAGTCTTCCCATAGTGCAAGGAAGCCTCCCCCAGAACACAGACAATCTGATCCTTCACTGCCCAATCCCCCGACAGGAACGAGGCTATTCTACAGCCCGTATATCTGAAGACAATTTCTCAGTCTGGATAAAAACTAACGGTATAGACGTCTAACCCATACGCTGTTGATGATGCTGCTGCTACTACTACTACTACTACTACTACTACTACAGTTATGCTTGTTTTGTGCGCTTTTTATAATGATATATTGATTGATGCGGGTTTTATTAAAGTTGCTTTTCGATTGGGAGTTGATAAACAATTGCATTGTTTCTTATCGTGTCAAATCTTCATAGAGTATGCATTTACGAAATCGCGTAAGTTGGCAGTTTTTTTAAACATTTGTTTTTCTATTTCTAATTCAGCTACATTGTCGTAATAATAAATCTACATTTTTGTTTTGAGTCTTTAATCGATGAAATTGTGTCAGTCAGGTCTAAAAGTTAAGAATAATATTTGATGTTCTGTTCGTTCGTTCTCAGATGAATTAATATACACAAAGTTTAAAAAATGTCCTCATACATTCTATTGTGTTAGAAGGAATTTCACGTCAAGATCAGCGGATATCATAATAACAAGTGTAAGGCTCATTTGTGTTCTAACCCATTATATTCACAGTAGAAACACTAAATTATTTACATGACGATATTGAGTGTCCGAGTGTCGCCATGTTGCTAGTCTCTTCTGGCCTCCTGAACTCGTGTCCTCAAGAACAGTAAGGCAGAGAAAGGGCGATAACTCTTTGTGTTCTTTATTTAGAATTATGTCCCCCTTTTTATCGCTATAACATATTCATACTTTGAATGACGCTAAAACATTTTTATGAACATTAAGTGACATGAAATAGCTTCATACATAAAGAATTATGTTCGCAAATGTTCTAATTGATAACCATTATGTTCATGAGTACGCTGATAACAGTTAAAGTGTGAGTACAGTTTTGAGACACTGCAGCTGTGGGTATGGTTGGCTTATAAAAATAATTTGTATGCGAGTTATATTTTTATTAATATGATAGCGTGTATGTTATTTTTTGTGTCACGCTTACATCTTTTTTCTTCCGAGTGACTGTCGTTAAATTGTTATGACCTTCCATTTCTTATAATAAATAGTTTTACCAAGAATTCTTCGTAAGTTTGGGTTTCGGTTTTAATTCAACCTGATGCACTCAAGTCATATGGATATATTTTTTATTTTGAAATCACAACTTTATAATATATAAGGATGGAGAGAAAATTGACTCTATAATAATATATACGAAATATGCATAAATTAAAATATCATATATAAGCATATTTTAGGAGCTGGCTACGCCAGGCGTCTCTGCTAGCTTAGAAAATACTTTTGTATTTTAAACAAAAGAGCTACACTAATATTAGGTCGTCTCCATTTACGCTGAACATCCACGAAATGCCAACATCAATATATTATATATGAAAAAGTCCACTGTAGAATTTTTACACGTCGTGCTAATTTTATTTTTTAAATATTGTTCGTAATTGGTAATGCTATCCCTGGTTTGTTGGTGTTATTACATTCGTCGTTGCTGAGGAAGTCCACCAGCTTGCTTCTATGTTCATAAAGTTCAACGGTATTTTACTGAATTTATTGTGTGTGATGGTAATTTGAGTTGATCCCAATGTACGTCTCAAGACCAACGGAATAGATTCGTGCCGAATTTAAATGTGTGAATTTGGGCAGCATTCTTTTATTTTTGCAAATGTTATCTTACACTACAGATATCTTCTTATTTATGCTCATTATATTTTTTCTATAAGTAATTAGTTCTAGTATTTGAGTTTAATTTGAGAACTTAATGCATGTTCCATGTTTTCAATTTTTCGTTGTATAATATTTAATTGACTAAAAACAAAATTAACGAAAGTGGAGAGAAGAAGAAAATATCAACATGTATCCGGCAACGTGCAGATGATATCAGTTAGACAAAAAAAAATGAATCAGTGCATATCCAAGGTATAGACGATAACAACTTTAATTTCGGGGACGCCAATTATGCAGGTTTATATTACGTGAAGCAGCCGAAACAATTGTTACTTGTTTCATACATAATGTTATTATTTCGTGGTTGCTTAGTTTTGATAAAGAATTACACACACACACACACACACACACACACACACACACACACACACACACACATATATATATATATATATATATATATATATATATATATACAAGGTGTCCAAAAAGTCAGTGTCACTATAACATTAACGAATCATGTTTTAAAAAGAATTCAAGATTCCACGATCTTTATTTATGAAAAATAATGCCTTTTAAATGTTGCTTATTTTAAGCTTAGCATATTTGTGCTCTTTCCAAAACGTTATTCATGACAGATTGCAGAAGCTCTGGATTGCTGTTTAACTCTCTTATTTTATTCCTGATGTTTTTCTTCAATTTTTGCAGGGATTGGGGTTTGTTAACATAGAAGCTTTCTTTAAAATACCCTCGCAAGAAAAAGTCGGGATTAGTCTAGTCTAGGAAATGTGGTGGCCTTTTGGCATTTCCATAATGTTCACTCCTGATTTTGGTAAAACAATTTCACAACTTGCATACGTTGTTCAATACTATGCATAACCATAACCAATTCCCAAAATATTATCCGTAAAATATCTTAAATAGAGACAAAAATATAATAATAACACGATGAAAGATTTTTAACCCTTAAGTAACTTCTTGGACACCCTGTATGTATGTATGTATGTATGTATGTATGTATGTATGTATGTATTAGGTAATATCTTAAACTAAAAAAAACAACAACTAAACTTTATGTTTTTAAATTGAGACATAAATTCAGGGATACTATTTAGGGAGTTTAGCAGCAAGTTATTTATTCATATTTCATTTTAATTTCTGCATGATAGTACAGTCTTGGAAAGCAGGGACCGGGGAGTGAACTCCAAAGTCTAGCAGGGAAGAAACAATTTGAGTAGAAGGCTTTCTCTCATCTAGGGATCTTTACTGTGTAGGGTGGGATTTTGCTGCATGTCGGGTTTGTCATGTTTACGTCGAGGAGGTACAAGCTCTTATAGTTCCTCGGAACATCTACTATTAAAATATTTGTAAAACTTGAAGAGGGATGCAACATTTTGTCGATGGAACAGAGGCTGGAGCCCAGCTGACAGTTCAGGACAAATTAGATTAGCAACTGTCTTTTGAACCTTGACAAGCAGTGAGAAACGAGTAGCAGGTGCACTCGCTCAAATGTGACAACTATACTCCATGCATGGTCGAATAGTGGACTAGTAGGAGTACAGGATGCTCTCACGCGTAAGTAACTTTCTGGTACAGTAGAGAGAGCCCACCTATCTCGCAACAGATGCGGCAATGTCCTCGATGTATCTCTCCCAGCTCATGTTCCCCGTGAATGTTAAGCCGGGGAGTTTGTACGACGTACTTTCAAGTAATGTATTATAAGCCATAGCTACGGGTGGTTGAAAAGGTTTCTTGTAAGTATTAAACGAAACAAGCTTAGTCTTGGCAGCATTGAATGTGACGATCCATTTTGATCCCATTCCACTACAGATTAGAGACCTTCCTCTAGTGTTTCCTCCATTGCCTTAGACATATGCTCATTCGTTTTCCCCTCGTGCCTGTTATAGAGCGTGGTGTAATCAGCAAATATGCCCATCTGAGAGACAATTTTATCGGGGAGGTCATTTATGAATATTAGGAAAAATAAGGGTCCAAGGACAGACCCCTGAGTAAACCCGCATTTATATCATATTGTTTATATATAACCGTCAGGCACAACCGGAATTCTTCTCTTATTTAAAAATAATTTCATTATGTTAAGTATTCGTCCAGTGATACTGTATGATCTGATTTTCCTGAGAAAACCATCGTGCCATACCCTGTCTAAAGCCTAAGATATCTAGGGCAACTCCCCTATCGTTCCTAGCTTTGTCAAATCTATGGTTTATAAGTTCAGATGTTACAGTTAGGGCTATTGCTGTAGAACAGGCTTGCGTAAATCCATATTGTTAGTCGGACAGAAGTTTAACTGCTATGTAATAGAGCAGAGCTTCGTTTATTATGGACTCAAATATTTTGTCGAAAAGAGAGAGGAGGCTAATGGGGCGATAATTTAATTAGTCGGTTCTTTCGCCAGAATTTTTGTAAACTGGTACCACAGAAATAGTTTTCTAGCAGTCAGTAAAGCAGGATTCGTTGAAGCATTTGCTGTAAAGTTTAGGGAAGGACTGGAGCAGCCTCAACGGAGCATTTTTAATAGTACAATCGGGATGAAATCGGGTCCATCTGCTTTTGAGGTGTCTATTTTATATGATTTGAGAAGTGGTGATTTTCAGAGCATCTAGTGTGGCGTCTGTCAGCAAATGAAAAACAGAGAGGGAGTTGTTTACTGGGTCCAAAGTAGCAAACCGACTCGTAAGCATGTTAGCGTTTTCGGTCGACGTGCAAACAATCTCATGATTATTTGATAGTCCAGACATTGTTGATTTCCCATTATTTACTACACTGTTTTAAATGATCCAGAAATCACATGTACCTACTTTCTGTGCTTTGGTGCGTTTTCTGGTGGTTTCGGTGTATTTTCTCTTAGCCATCGCTATTTTTCTTCTTACAATTACTTCTAAACTTTTGTTTGTTTGTACTGAAGTTATGTCGGATAAATCTACGCTATGCATGCTGCCTTTGAGCAATGGCAGCTGAACAAGTAGAAAAAACATTGAAGAGAATGGGATGTGCTACACTACTTCAGCGTAGGAACATGTGCTTCAATTGCGCACTTTTCGGCATGAAGTGAAAAGATATTTCGCGTGAACAAAAATGTAAAAATGAAAAGATATTTCCTGAGAACAAAAATAAAAAAAAAACAAGGGGAAAATATATATAACATTATTGAGAGTTCATTTTTTGTGAGAATTATATGAAACGATGTTTTTAAAGATATGACAAAATTCCGTCTATTTAATATCGAACATATATAGTGGTATCCATACGATAAACTGACGATATTTCTTTTGTTTGCTTGTTTTTCTCAATCTCTGAAACAAGAGCTTATGTTCTCGAACTGTTAATTATTTCTACCATCCCGAGTATCTCAAACAGTATGTCTATTTTGTACTTGAGATTGATCTGTAAAAAAATGTATATATGAAGATATCAAAAATAAGCTCTTTTTTATCTATTTTATTCCATGCGTCACCTTATTTTAACACCTGCATGGTTATATCCTTTTTATGTTTCCATATTTATATACCAGTTATATTTCAAGCAAATTCTGTTTTTTTTCCTAATAATATTACGTCATTTACTGTTATGAGTTTTTCAAATAACTCTGGAAAATGTTTGCACAGATGTTATCAAACTTATATATATATATATATATATATATATATATATATATATATATATATATAGAGAGAGAGAGAGAGAGAGAGAGAGAGAGAGAATAAACTCTTAATTAATTTAATAAACGCTGTTGATATTGAAATACAAAATCACAATGTAACGGTTTTAAACATCAAAAACAAGTGCATTCGTTTAATAAATAAATATATTTATTAAAAAAATCGATTAGTGGCAGGTGCTTCGTCAAGGTAATCCAAGTTTTGTTTTCTTTGCTGTAGGTGCCAATGCATGAGATATCTTCAGATGATGTTGAAGCAAGATTTTAAACTTGTCTTTTCCGTATACATTAGTCATTCGCATGTGTAAAATAATAGAAAGTTCATCGTTTATTAATAAGCATTGTTGATATTGGAATACAAATTCGTACAGATTTTTTAAGTCCAACATTAATTAGTGATGTAAAAAGAATAAATTGGTTTGTACAGAATCAGGACAGTATCCTGTGGAAATTGGGTGGCATAAAGAAAATGAATAAAATAATTTTCGATATTTAATAGTCAAAATACTTTTCAAATAGAAACGATAAAGCGGCTGGCTCATTTTCAAGAGTGAAAACGTCGGGAAATTACGTTTAAATAAATAAGAGTAGTGGTAGATGGACAAAAATCGGAGGCCTGCAATATAAATGCTGGAGTCCCTCAGGGGTCAATCCTCGGCCCAACTCTCTTCCTGATCTACATCAATGACCTCCCTAAACACATACTTAAATCATTCGTTGACATCTATGCTGATGACACGACCATCTACGGCAACACATCAAAGGCTGTAAATGACGAAGTTCTCTCGGATTCTCTCTCCTCTGATCTCGAGCGCGTGGTTCAGTGGGGGAAGATGTGGCTAGTTACCTTTAATGCATCTAAAACCAAACTCCTATCCTTACATCATCAACGCTCTGATCCCCAGCTGGCATCAATTGTGATGGATGGCTCTCGTCTGGGTGAGGCCCCGTGTTTTGACAAGCTTCTGGGTTTGACCTTTACTCCTGATCTGAAATGGAACACGTACATCAAGTCTGTTGCCAAGGTCGCAGGAAAGATGGTGGGATCCTTCTACCGCTCCAGAAGATATCTCACTACTGATGCAATTCTCTATCTATATAAAAGCCAAGTACGGCCAAGGATGGAATACTGCTGCCATATCTGGGCAGGAGCTGCCAAAAACAGCCTATCATGCCTTGACAGAGTACAAAATAGACTTCGTGGTTTAGTGGGGGATGCCCTTTTCTCTACCCTGCAACCCCTCTCCCACAGAAGAGACGTTGCGAGCCTATCCTTGTTTTATCGTTATTTTCATGGCAGGTGCTCGTCTGAACTCCAATCCCTGGTCCCCCCTCGCCAAACTTTCACGAAAATCACCCGTCTAGCTGAATCCACTGTGAAAAATTTCCCCCACTCTATATCTGTGCCTAAATCAAAACGCGGATTTCATGAGCAAAGCTTCTTTCTTAGAACTGCACGCCTGTGGAACTCTGTTCCTTCTGCCTGCTTCCCTCCGGACTACAACTTGGATGTCTTCAAGTCTAATGTTAACAAATTCCTAATGAACCGCCCCCCTAATTAAACACTTCATAAAATCTCCTCACTAACGTGATGTACTTGCAATAACCCTTATCCCTGAGTGGCTTCCGGGCCTTGATAAGTGGTGATCACTGTGTAAAAAAAAAAAAAAAAAAAAAAAATACATGAAGTCGAATAGGAGAAAACGAAAAGCAGAATAAAACTGTTGGAAAAGGAAATAGGGCGCGAAAATATCCCACGTAATAATCGTCAATATTGCAAGGGGAATCGGAAGGAAACATTATTATCTGTCAGTGATTGCAAACAAAACTATATATATATATATTGACGAATAGAGTCAATTTTTATTTTCTGTTAGAAACATCAATAGTAGAAACTTATAGTAGTGCTCTTTTTGCCTACAGAGTGAAGGTTTAAGCATTGTTACTCTTACGGTCTCCAGAATATTTAGCTGGTGTTTGCAACAGGCCTTGTTTATGATGCGAAAGCAGCTGTCTAAATACGTCTCACCATACAATTTATTTTCATACAAGTACTGATCAATTGCTGCCTCGTGCATCATGGGTGCACGAGGTGCTCTGTAAACACCGGGATGTATTCTTTTAACTCCTGGATGGGACGTCTATATATATATATCTTTTCAACCCCCGAGACTTTCGAAAACGTGAAATTAAATGTTTTACCACTCTGACTTCCAAGCACTAAAGAATTCGACTAACCTAACTAAAATATTATAGACTACTAAACTTTTATCTAGTGTGGGAAGAACGTATTTGTGACAGGACAGAAAGGCACTTCTAGTGCGAAGCAAAATACGTGGTTGTACTGCATAAAGGTGCATGGGACTCATTTACTGATAGAGCGCCTAACAGGGAGTCGCAAATAAACTGAATACTTTTGTGAACAAAAGAAAATTTTAGTATTAAATTCACAAGGTTTTATTAATATTCTTGGAAATAATGCTTCGGGAAATTCACTTTTAACACGAATATAATTTATCGTTTTATAATTCGGTTGCACATTTGCTAGCCATGCAAATCATAAAAGTACTATGATCCAATGGCTTATTTTAACTGTTGTTCTTATTAATAGAGGGAATAGGAATTTCAACTAATATACAGGCTCGTAAAATTTGGTTTCATATATATTGTAGTAGTGAAGCAATTCCCTGTTGTTTTCTACCAACACGCCCGCAAAGGGTAAATAACCATTATGCTATTCCTCCATGGCGAACTGTAATACTAGGTTTCATGAAAATTCACTTACTTTGTGGGAGGACTTAAATCGATGCTTTTGATCAGTCACAAGAGAAAATGGATACCTCTTGTAAGGGTAATTGCGCGAGTATTTTGAGGCAAGAGTTGCACAAACTCCAACCACACCTCTCATGAATCTGCACTACTGGAGTTCAGTGGCAAGGAGAAGTGCTAGACGATTGCAAACAATGTCTAGATAATCAGAGAACTCATACAGAAGCTGGAATTCCCAAACGGTAACCTATATTAGTACTGGTCAGGTTCAACGTTTCTTAACTTCGGTGATCCAATGGTAACCGATGTGGCAGCGCGATTGTCTTTCGGCGGAACTTAAAAATGACAAAAGTGTAAGCTGCATACCGCCAATAACAAAAGGGTCTAAGTACAGCGTGAATAATGAAGATTCCTAAAAACGTAAGAAAATATTCGCCATATCCAGCCTATTCATGCGATTAAGCCTGTTGGTATATTTCGTTAGTTAAACTGAAAATGGTCGACATAGTTACCAGTTACATGAGTTCGAGATAAAAGTTCTCTAGAAAAGCGGCATAGGCTAAAGTGCTGCGAGCAAGCATCCCAACACATCTAAATGGTTCCATCGAACGTTTGTAAATAAGTTTTTAGATATGTATGAATACATATATATATATATATATATATATATATATATATGAATATATTGATAAAATATTTTAAATAAATATTTCTATTTTTAATAAAAAAAGGCATGTATTTTATGTTTATGCAATCATCAGTGTAGGAAGTCATAATATTGCTTCTAAGGAAAATGCGAATCGAGTCAACAAAGTCACTCTGAGCTTAGCAGTCTAACATCTCTCTCTCTCTCTCTCTCTCTCTCTCTCTCCCTCTCTCGTTAATTTATGATTCACACAGCAGTCGCCTATTAGCGTAATTGGTTAGGAGCCTTGACTGCCGTACAGGCGATCGGGGTTCAATCCTGGCTTGAGGTAGTTGCCTGTCTAGCCGCACTGACGAGCTGTAGAACAGCGAAGCAGTATTGTATGTGGATGACAATATATATATACATATATATATATATATATATATATAAGGGCGATTGAAAATAGTCATTGTTTACTATATATATATATATATATATATATATATATATATATATATATGCGTGTGTGTGCGTGCGTGTGATTTACGTATATAGGAATGTATAATTGCGATAGTGTGAGAGATACATTGAGTGCGTGGAAGATACAGTATCTACCGTGTGTGAAGACATTGTTGTTTTTACGACGAGTAATGTTTATTGTGCATTGTGTTTGGTTCTATTGTTTTATTCATAGATTTTTTTTTCTTGAAAAAGTTCTGTGTGCAACGATACTGGTGTAGTGCCGTTAAGTGCCAATCTAGTTCATAGGCGTTCTCTGTTTGTGTACGC
Source organism: Euprymna scolopes (assembly GCF_053919585.1). Taxonomy (NCBI): domain Eukaryota; kingdom Metazoa; phylum Mollusca; class Cephalopoda; order Sepiida; family Sepiolidae; genus Euprymna; species Euprymna scolopes. The sequence continues at coordinate 116,135,530 of NC_136491.1, forward strand.
CTTTTCACTTTTGTTTTTTACAATATATTTGTCTTCTTTATTTTTTTGTTTATCAGTTGGATCCGCTTTAGTGCAACACATGGCCCTGGTTTGTGAACCGGTCGTGAACGCTCATTCTTCCGTTTTTATTTATATCTTCTTTTAACTATCAATTTTTTAGCGAATCTGGCACCGACTTATTGCCTACTTTAAGTATATATATATATATATATATATATATATATATATATATATATATATATATATATACATACATACAAGTATGAAGAAGGTACGTTGCCCGAGATTGAGATTGAATGATGATGATAAATGAGTGTTTCACATTTATATTTTATTGTCATCAAAATTGGTGAAAGCGAATCTTTTTCGATTATCGATTATCGATACTTCTCGAAGATAACTCGATACGAAATAGATCTAGTAACACTTTCAGATATATGAAGTGTGTTTGTGTGAAAATTTATTAAAAAATCACACGCTCTCCAGAACGCACGCCAATCTGTGTATAAACGTATTAGATAATATGGCTATTATACAGAATTGCTCTATATTAGAGCTATTCTGTATTTTTTTATGAACGTCTTTTCAATTTACTTTGAAAGTGTTTCGGATACGAGGTTCTTTGAGGAGATATCACCTATCGCATTGTTTAAACAATATTATTAACAGAACTGTTGAGATTATTCACCTAAATATTAACGGAATAGAAACTGGAATGCAAATTTGCATACATTGACAGCGTCATAGTATGTGACCATAATAGAAAGAAAAACGACAAAAATTCAGACGGTTAATGTCCGCCGTCGACAAATACAATCTTACTCTAACTGACGACAAATGATCGTTTTGACTGGACAAAATAAACCTACCAGGATATACCGTAAGCACAGGTTTATAGCCCCGGACACAGATCGATTGAAACCTTTATTCCAGATGCCCGTCTCTCACAATCAGCTTTCCAGTCGACGTGCTATGGGCATTTCTGCTCACTATTATCAATAGATTTTCTCAGAAAAGATACATCCATTAACACATGTAGAGAGGTTTCCTCTGTGCCGTCAAGCTGTTGGGGTATTCAATGGAATGAAAAAGGACACTGCGTAATCAGTAATTACAACAATAGACAAATATATTCCTCTGGTTGTTAAAACGGATGCGTTAGACTGCTATTGCAGCTTCCTCGAGACAAGCTGATCGTCCTGTAGCCTTTTTTTCAAGAACCCACTCACGGGCTGAACGACGACACCCTACAATTGAAAAGGAAGCCTACGCTATAGTCGAGGAATTAAGAAAATGGCGACGCTAGTTGATCGGACGCCAATTTAAACTTATTACTGACCAAAAATCAGTTTCTTTTATGTTCAACTCTAAGACTACAAGCAAAAGAAAGAAAGAGAAAATAACGAGGGGGAGAACTAAACTATCTTGTTTCTCCTTTGATGTCAGCTACCGACTCGGCAAGGAGAACTTAACAGTAAACACATTGTCAAGAGTGTGCTGTACGGAATAAAGCGGCGACGAACTCCAAACGCTACATAACAATCTCTGTCACCCGGGCATTATACGAATGGTTCATGCTGTGACGTGTAGAAACTTAGCTTTCCCAGTGGAGGAGGTAAAAAGAATTCAAATTCCTGCCGGATGTGTGCTAAAATAAAGCCGCGGTTTTATAAACCCAAAAGTGGCGTTTTTATAAAAGCAACACAGTCATTTGAAAGACTCCATCTTTATTTTAAAGGACCACTAACAAGCAAAACAAGGAATCTAATCTATATCTATTGATATCCATGGTTTCCTTTGCCTTTCTTTTCACAGACATATCTTCCACTGCAATTATACAATGCCCCTTTTAATTATTCGCTGTCTTTGGAGTCCCTGTATATATATACATACGGACCGAGACTCTTCTTTCGTGTCAAAGCAGCTTCGACAATTTCTACAGGAACGGAGAGGAGCCATGAGCCAGACATCTCCCTACAACCCTAAGAGTAATGTCCAATACGAAAGATATAAGGGTATTATTTGGAAGACTGTTCAATTAGCTGCATCAAATAACGGATGTTCTATTGATAATTGGGAAAATCCCCTTCCTGTCGAATTATACTTCATTCGATCTTTATTGTGTACCGCCACGAATGCTACCCCATACGAAAGGTTTTTACCTTTTCAGCAACGAAGTTCGGCAATAGTTTCGCCCCCATCTTGACTTTCTCGATCCGGTACTGTGTTTCTGAGACGACATGCACCTTACACCAAAAATGTTCCCTTGATGGACAAACCCCCGGTACGCTCTAGCATGACATGCAAATGGTAGAGAGTTTAATGTGTCTCTCAGAGACCTAGCACCTGTCAGAGACGTACCAGGACCGTGGAAGCCTCTGAAGACAGACCAATCCCCCCTGACACTAAAGCCCATCCGGAAGATCATGGCACTGAAATTACTCCTGAAACGTCATCTAATGACACTGTCTCTGTTGGGCTCCGTTAGACACTTCGAATGGTTCAAAATCTTAATCCCTGATAGATGAAGGACTAGCACCGAAAAACGTGTTCATCCAGAGACTAACTCTGCTGCGGAACGGCCTTCTCCGCTAAAAAAAAATACATTTGAAAGCGAGGTATTTTCAAGCCCACAGGCCGGCTCGCACAAGAGCCTCCTTTATTGAGTACTCCGACCACGTATTATGGACTGCCGAAGTGGCGACTGCGAGCTCGTAGAGAACCTGAACATTTTAGGGATTTCTTCCCTATCAGTAAGAAATTTGGTGGGGGAGAATGTTGTGAATATGGATTATCTCCTCTTTGATAACCCAAGCTATAAAAGCTATACATTTCTGCTTGTCAAGTAGATGAATAGTAAGATTCTTAATTGAATAAAAGATTACTAGACGAAATATCTTAGCCTGTTCCTATTACAATTCTGTAATTTATAATTGTTGTGGAATGAAAATCAATAAAAAAAAACTAGAAAACGTATATAGTTTAGAAAAAGCATTTGTATTTACGATAATACCGATTACACAGAGAACGATAGTTGTTATACTTAATACAAATATGGCTTACCACGTGTGACTCTCTAGAGTTGAACCTCTCGTTATATTTGTACGTTTAGAGCAGTTCATATATTATGTATGTTTTTTAGAATCTCTTCTCACTCTTACAATAATTTGGCAATGGCACGCTTGTTTCTTTAGAATAAGAATGGGTTCAATTTGCTTCGCATTCGGATTTCTTGCAGACACTAGTCCCTCGGCAAAAAATGAGGTATTTAAAATCATCTGCCAAAAAATGTGCTTATCAAAAGTTATTACGGTGCATGTTTACGGCTGACACAAACATTCGCTAATCTTTGTAATCCCGTTTCGTCAAAGTAAAACATTTCCACTGTTGGTAGAACAATGACGTATTTGAATTGAGAAGTTAATAGTAACTTAAGGTTTTCCGTGAACTGAAGATCAATATTTTTTTATGAATGATGTAGTCCACGAATCTGCTGTGTTCAGTAGTAATTAACTATTTTTATCACACCAGTCTGCGCAATCGACGTTGAAAACGACTTCATGCATTCTAAAGTTTTGTCTTCATTAGTCTCTCAAGTAACTGCGAGACAAACAAAATGTTACTTAGAGATTACTATTGTGTAATCCAGCGTAGGGTACCGGTAAAAAAAAATAAAAAATTAATTTACTTGAGACATACTTATTGAAAATTTTCTGAAATAGTACAATAATTATCTTGACATTCTTCTGTTTAGTTTAAGATATCATTTTCAGATATTTTGATACTAATACCGTTAATATTTGAATATAATTGCCGGATTTTAGTTTCATCAAAGTTTTCCACTACAACGTAAACAAACCACTATTCGTACTACCATAATAACAGCGACAGAGAGAGAGAGAGGGAGAGAGAGACAGACAGACAGAGAGGGGGGCTACTGTTCAGTATTTGTGTAAAATATTACATAACTGATTTTTCCCCTATTTTTGATTATCCGTTACATTACTACCATTGCTAAATTAATTTAGTTTAAATCCCGCATTTCCATCCATGCTCACCACCGCCCACCGAAAATTACCGACTATTACCGAATGAGCAGACGTTAAATTGTAACAAACACACATCCGTAAAGTTGTTTATGTCTGCGTTGCCGAGCTACTTACATGAAACATTTTCTTGCATTATTTACAACACGTAAGCGTACTATTTTTTGTTGTTGTTGTTGTTTGTTTACAAATACTGTGTCAATAAAATTCTTACTTTCTTTTATATTATTAAGAAAATAATAGCGTGTTACAATTAGTGCATGAGCACCAACATTTTTACTATAAGGGACTTACGTAGGACTCCTGGGACTTACGTAGGACCCCCCTGGAGTAAATGTGGTATTGCGGTGATTTTGTGGCCTGTCAAGAATATATTATGAATGATGGCAATAAAAAAGTATATGATAAAATTGCTGAAAAAGCTAGAAAAGCTGAATATTATTGAAAAAATAAAGATAAAATAAAACAAAGAGTTCAGAATTATAAACAAAAAACTCAAAGCGGTAAATAATGATACTTATAAAAAAAAGCAAAAAGAGTCAAATAAAAAATATTTCAATAAAAATAGAGAAAAAGTGCATGCGAAAATGGCCCAGTATTATAAAAAAAATAGAGAAAAAATTTGTGCAAAAGCATATTATAACAAATATAAAAATAAACATAGAAAAACAGCATCTAAATTTACTTGCAAATTCGAAATGTCAAGCAAAGATGCTAATTTTCATCGACACATTCTGATTAGAAATATGAGACAAATTAAAAAACGACTAAGATGTTATGATGAATTAATGCAAAAAATGATTATAATGCGGAAAATGATTATGTCATACAAAAAAATTGTCAAAGAGAATATAACAGACCTACAGGAACGCAGATTGGCAAATAAAAGTGCATTCAGCACTGTCAACAAGAAATATATTGAAGGAGTTGGCATGAGAAACTTCATGATCAATCAATTGAAGAAGTACTTCAGATGCATCCACTCTTATGTAGAAAAAGCCAACAATGACGGTCTGCAGACTTATTGGGGCAATAATTTGTTCCACTGCTTCACCAATGAGCACTTTCTTTGCGATAAAAGCAAATATGAATATGTGCCATTGGCTCAGTTGTCAAGACACAATTTTAAATTTATGCATTGCCAAGAATGTGATTGCAGTGAATTAAACACATTTGAAGTCCCCATAAATGAAAACAATGAAAATCAAATTAATAACAGTGACTACAGAATATCAATGACTCGTCTGTGTAGAATCGAAGATGGCTGTCCAGACTCAGCTCAGAAATTGGAATATGCTAAAAGATTGCATAACAATTTGTCTGATTTGAGTCCGAATTTGACAATTGCTCAAATGAGGAAGAAATTGGATAGTTTCCAAAGTTGCAAAGGTATGCATTCTGATAGAATTTATTGCTGTGGCCAAAGTGATTGCACGGACAAGCTGGCCCTGCTGAAACTCTTGTCACCACACTCGCAACACCTGAGAACAGTGATCAGAAAAATATATCGATTATTGTCGATTGGAACATGGCTTAACAAATATGACATCGCAATACTTGAAGGTGACTGGTCAATATATACTGAGTTAATTTACCAGGTTAGCAGGGATGCTACTATTTCTGACCTTTACAATGAATCCTTTTCAAATGAAAATGAATTTCACACTGAGGTTTATGTTACAACAAAATATCCCAATTTGTTTAAAAAATTTCAAAAGGCAATTTATGATTTTAAAATAAATCATTGTGACATTTGCAAAATGCGCAAAAAAGATTCAGAATTGCATGAATGGGACAACTGGGATAAAATAAAATCTCAAACAATACTTAACATTATTAAAGCAAATTACACATTACCATGTATTGTATGCAAAAAATGTCAATCGGATATGATAACATACAAAAAAGTACCAAATTTGGCATCGATTAATGGTCTTCAAGTTGATGACATCCCACCTGAAATCTCCATTTTGAATATGTATGAAAGTCTTCTTATTCAAAGAGCCAAATGCTTTATGAATATAATTAAATTGGTGCCATACAAGTTTAAAGGACTGCAAAGCCAGTTGATCCCAGCTATCAGAGGAATAGCTAGTCATTTGCCAATGCCAATGGAAACAACTATCAACCATGCTATGACTACATTGCCAAACAATGATCATAAATTACTTGAAATTATAGTTGATACATTGCCAAACAAACAAAATATTATTTGGCGCTCATTGGTCAATATGGATAAAGTTCTTAAAACTTTGGATTGGTTGAAAAACAACAATATCTTGTACAATGACATTAAAATTGATCGAAATGCCAACTTGGATGAAATTGTCACATGCACTGGGCGAAATGATAGTCTGAAAATGGATCATTTTCTGACTCAGACTGGGGCTCAGATTTCATATGAGCATCACACGCTCATTGAAATGCAACCAATGTTGCCACCTGAAAAGGATTTTACGATTTTCAAGCAAAAAAGAGTTGAAGGAGTATTACTAACTGACAATGACCCATTATTGGAATTGTTTTGTTTTCCTGATTTGTTCACAAGAGGTAGATTTGGAATGTTTTCAAATGAACGTCCATATGGCAAAGTAAAACCATACATGTACATCAGAAATCGATTGAACCATTGTGATCCTAGATTCAGAAGAAACATTCAATATTTGATGTTTTCTGCCGATAAAGCTGATAAACGAGCCATTGATGCTGGTATTTATGCTATAATGAAAACAGCAAAAATGCCAAAAATAACAGTTGCTGAACTGAAAAAAAGATTGACAAATAATGATGATCAACTGGAAGGCAATTTGTCAATGATGATGGCAAATATGCGAGGATCTAAGGAATTTTGGGCTCGAAAATACACGGATTTGCAAGCTTTTGATGAGTGTTATGGAGTACCCACTTTCTTTTTGACACTGTCTTGCAATGAATATATCCTCAAAGATTTGCACGAATTTCTTGAAAAGTTGAATAATACAACTAAAAAATTTGGACAAATAAATAATGATGATATTGTGGCAGTCAGTGAACATTTTTTATCATAGATTCACATCATTTTTGAAGATTGTCATACTTGACAAAAACGGCCCTCTGACTGAAGTTGCCCATTATTTTTGGCGATTAGAGTATCAAAACAGAGGCACTCCTCCTGTACACATGAAAGTGTACTGCAAAGATCCTCTTATTTTTGATGAGACTGACAAAGATTCACACAAAATAGTCCAAACTTTCATTGAATCTATTATTACTTGTCAACTTCCCAACCATTTTAAATCACCTAAATTAGCCTATTTGGTGAATAAAGTGCAAAGACACACTTGTGGTGGATCATGTTACCGTAAAAAAATTGTCAGAAATAAATTTTACACAATTTGTCGCTATGGATTTCCTAAATCTGTTGGAAATTTCAAATTTAACACAATTGAAGAAAGTGTTAGGTCACATAAATGTGGCAAAAAAATTAAAAAATTGTATAATTTGAATAGAAGCTCACAAGAGCAGTACATTAATGCTTACAACCCAGCTATTTTGATGATGTGGGAGTCTAATATTGACTTGCAGTACATTTCTGACAATTCAATGATTCTGAACCATTACATCACCAGCTATCAGACTAAATATGAAACATCTGAGACTGAAGGTGTGTGGTCATTGGACCAATCAAAATCATTTTATGGTAAATGCAAAAGCGCTGGTCTTTATACATTGTCCAAAAGAGATTCAGGAGCTTATGAAGTTGCTGATAAGCTGTTGGGACATCACTTGTTTGGAGCTTCTGCAACTGTAATGTGGGTCGGTGCTGATATACCTGAATATAGAACCCGCAGATTTTTGCCACAAGAAAAATTGGATCAAATGCAGCCTGATTCTACAGATTTGTATTATGGCAATATGGTTGAAACATGGTACCCGAATAGACCTGATTCTATGGAAAATAAAAGTTTGTACTATGTTGCGAGAAACTATGAAAGAACAATGAATGCTTCCACAAATGATGATGAGAAAGTTTCATTGAAGCTGCGAAATAATCATGGCTTTTTAAAAAAAAGTGAAAGAAAAAGCTATAAAGACGCCAAATGTGAGATTGACTTCTAAAACAAAAGAACAATATTATCACAATTTATTGATGCTGTTCAAACCTTGGCGCCAAGAAGAAATTGATTTACTTGATGGCTGTAAATCATATGAGCAATCATTACATCAAAATGCTCCATATTTGTCTGAAATGTCAAATTATGAAAGTATTAAGAAAAAAATTAAAGATGCTATTGAAATAAGCAAAAAAATAGAGCAAAAATCTAAAAATTATGAAAATGAAAATAACGCTGATGATGATCAAATTGATTGCGATCCTAATATGGCTAAAGAGGCAGATAAAAATGAAGCTGATTTAAATATGCCTCAAATCAGACATGTCACTGAAGTTCAAGTTTTAGAAAATGAGCAAAAATTGAATTTCATTCAAAAAGAAATTTATAATGAAATTATTTCCAAACTTGAGCAACAAAATCTTCATTGGAATGAGGAAAACCCTATTCACAAGTGCAATTGTGACGATTGTCCACAAATTCTCAAATTTATTAATGGTTTTGGGGGTGTGGGCAAATATTTTCTGATCAATGCACTGGCAGATAAAATTACTCTCACATATCCTGCCATCAATGGACCCAGTGTAGTTATTTGTGCTCCTACTGGTGTCAGTGCTTACATTTTGAAAGGATCTACATGCCATAGACTCTTTCAACATAATGTGCAGCATGGTTCTACACCTAAATATGAACCATTATCAAAGGATAAAATAAAAAGTTTGAGAACCATGCTTGGATATGTGAGATTATTCATTATTGATGAAATAAGCATGGTTAGTCACTTGCAATTAGCATTTATTCACCAACGTTTGCAAGATGTATTTGGTGATATTAGGAAACAAGTGTATCCATTTGCAAACATGTCAATTGTTGCATTTGGTGATTTATTCCAGCTTCCACCTGTTAATGAAAAACCTGTATTTTCCAAAATATCTATTCAAGATGCTAGAAAATCAAATTTGGGAATTGCTGGTATAAATTTGTGGTCATATTTCGATTATGATGAATTGACCATAAATGTGCGACAAAAAGATGACAATGAAAACTTTGTTAATATTCTTAACAGAATTAGACTTGGGTCACCAACTGATCAGGATATTGAGATCTTGAAAAGGCATCGAATCAATCCTAAACAAAAAGCAAATATTGATCAAGTTACTGATCTTTTGCAAAATTTGCAAAAGAAAATGCATATTATTTGCATTGTACCCACAAATGAATCTGCTGAGGAAGTGAATTATAAAATGTTGAAAAAAAATAATATTCATATCATTGAAATTTCAGCAACTGATTCCAACTTAAGACAAAAAACCGTAACAAAAAAAAAATCAAAACAGACACCAAAAACTTCTAAACTTAAAAAGATTTCTGACACAGCTGGACTTGAAACTGTGCTTAAAATTGGAATTGGTGCTAGATTCATGTTGCGTCGAAATATTGATATTGAAAAAGGACTTTGCAATGGTACAATGGGTACAGTCACTGAAATACAAATGAAAGATGGCAAAGTTGTTGCTGTGACTGTAAAATTTGATCATATGCAGTCAATGTTGAATTTGTGCAAGCTGACTATGAACTTTCTCCTGGACTCTTTGTGACTAGATCTCAAATACCTTTGTCACTCAGCTATGCTTTAACTGTCCACAAAACCCAAGGTATTTCAGTCGATGGTATCATTGTTGACTTGGGATCTGATGTCTTTTCAGATGGAATGGCCTATGTAGCTTTGTCACGTGCTAGAAAGCTGTGCAATGTCTATTTGATTGACCTTTACCCTCATAAATTGACCATGTGTAACAAAAGTGTATGGACTGAATATAATAGATTGAGGGCCAAAAGAGACAGGGTTGATTTGCCACCGCTTCCTCCTTGTTCTGTTATGCCTCAAAGTTTGTCATTGTACAAACAGACTTATAAACGAAAAAAAACAATCGTTATAGATCATGATTTGAAGCAAAAACATAATAGTCCAAATAGAAAATGGCTGAAAATAGACAATTCAATTTCTCAAAATAATTTGGACCTCAAATTGATCAATGAAAGAAATGCTTGTTTTGCTAACAGTATTGTTCAGACAATTTACCACCTTCCTTTGTTGTCTAACATCATTAAAAGCATTCCAAACATTGATTTGCCAATTCAGCAATTAAAAAGATTGCTTGTCCCTGGCACTCACAGTGTTGCTGATCTTAGAGAATCAATCGGAGGCGTTTTTAATAGTGGCCAACAAGAATGTGCTATTGCATTTTAGGAATCTTTGATAAACAAGTGCCCTGACAGTGCCAAACAATTATTCACTTTTGAAGAAAGCAAAGTGATGAAATGTCTTAGAATACACAAACAAAACTGCCAAAGACTACAAGATAGTGAATGTAATTGCACCTTTAAAGTTGGCTGTGGGTTCCAAACCTTGCAGATTGCTTGAATACCACAGAGATTAGTTATTCAACTTCATCCTACTGATGGTCGACAGCAATTTAAAAGTTTGCTCAAAACTGATGCTTCAGTGCTCAAACATTGTATCAAATGTCAGCAAAATACTGAGCACTTGGAAAATGTCACTAGAACGTTTCCTACTGCAATGAAATATTTGTGTGTTCAAATAAATAGATTTATGTTTGAAAATTATAATCCTCGGCGAATTAATGCTGAAATTATGAATTTCAGTACAAAAAAACAAAATATTTTTGGAACAAATTTCAAAGTAAAAACAGCTATTCTGCACACTTTGAATAGAGTCGATTTTGGGCATTATACTTGCATTGTTAGAAATAATAATAAGTGGAATATTGTCAGTTACACTACCTTTTCTAATAATGTCAATTTTCCTTCCAAAATGTCCAATATTGTTGGCATTTTTTTTGAAAAAATATAAAGGAAGCAAAAATTTGATAAAAACAAGGTCATACATTCAATAGAAATAAATAGTGGTGGTTTTCGCTTTTAAAATTCAACCATCACCTAGGCATGGTATGGGGCTGTAACTGTAACTCTGCAGGCGAACAATAGCACTGTTATGAATCATAACTAAACTGGAGACACGATTTCTGCTTCAAGAGATAAATGTAATATAAAATTTTAACCGGAAAATTATTTTACTGAAATCTATTGATCAATATTACACTCTAAAAAGGAAGATACTAGAGTTAAAAAAACAACAATTTTATTTACACTCAAGCAATTCAAAATTTATCTCAAAACTGACTCTTCAATTCGCAAATATTGTCAACAAAATACTGAGCATTTGGAAAAAGCCATTAGAATGTTTTCTACTGCAATGGAATATGTGTGTGTTCAAACAAATAGATTTTTATTTTAAAATTACGATCCTCAATGAATTAATTCCGAAATTATATATTTCAATAAATTTTTTTTGCAGAAATTTCATTGTAAAACCAGATATTCTTCACTTTTATGAAAGTCGATTTGGGCATTTTACTTGCATTATTTAGAATAATAACAAGTGAAATATTATCAGTGACCCCAATATTTCATATAATTTTAATTTTCATTCCAAAATGTCGTCCATCAATATTGGCATTTCTTTTAAAAAATATAAAAGGAACAAATAATTGAGAAAAATCAGACCATATATCCAATCGAAATAGCAAAAACTTGAGTACTAACCTCCCAATCAGCGTGGTATGGGGCTATAACTGTATCCCTGCAGGCGAACGATAGCACTTTTATGAATCACTTCAATTCAGAATTTTAAAAAAATTTCTGTAAATTTTTTTTTATGTAATACTTTTCCTGTGATCATTAGCATGTTCTATTAATTAATAAATATAATTCTATTATTTTTTTTGTTGCTTATGTTGTTAATGAATAGAATTTTAAAAAGTTAGGTATTTTCTTGAAAAAGGATTTCGGCCTCAACAGAAAGATGTTCAACAAAATGTTTAGCCATAAAATTTACCAAAAACTATTAATATTAAACTATAAAAAGAAAGATACTAGAATTTAAGCAAAAAATATTTTATTTCAACTCAATCAGATGTGCCTTATGCACTAATAAAAATGCAATTGGCATTTTGTTGAACTTTTTAAGATTTTAAATATTTATAAATTTTCTCATTATAAAAAACGATTATTATATTGATTATAATTTTTTGACAGAAGAAATAAAATGAATTGCATAAAAACATTAGAAGACAAATTTTTAAATCATAAGAAAAATCTAAAGTCACTAAATTATCAATAAAGTTTGTCATAATAATACATTTATTAGATTAATTTTAATTTGAAAAGATAGAAGTACAGTTAAAACATCCAGAATCAGCGAATTCATTAAATTTTATCATAACAAAAACGATTGTTTTATTTCAATGCTATTGATAAGAAAACATTTGTTTTACTTGATTAACATTAATTAAACATAGATTATATCTGTAGTATATAAATATTTTTTTATAATGAAACAATTTATTAATTTTTGCTGATTTACGATTTTTTCATTGCCGGTTTTTATTTTGCAAATTAAAAATAATCCAATAATTTTTTTTGATAATGAAAAAATGTGCTGACAATTAAGTGATTTTAAATATTTGAATATTTTTTTAAATGAACAATAAATTAAAATCAATTTACTAAATAATCATTTTTTTTTCAAGATTTATTTACACAATTTACTAATATTTATTGATATAATTGGATAATTTTGCATTGTTCTTCTAATGTTTTATATTCATTTTATTTCTTCTTTCAAAAAATTATAATCAATATAATAATCGTTTTTTATAATGAGAAAATTTATAAATATTTAAAATCTTAAAAAGTTCAACAAAATGCCAATTGCATTTTTATTAGTGCATAAGGCACATCTGATTGAGTTGAAATAAAATACTTTTTGCTTAAATTCTAGTATCTTTCTTTTTATAGTTTAATATTAATAGTTTTTGGTAAATTTTATGGCTAAACATTTTGTTGAACATCTTTCTGTTGAGGCCGAAATCCTTTTTCAAGAAAATAGTGAACATGAGTCAAAATCTCCAAAGTTTTTCATATAGTGCGGCTCTAGTGGATGAATTCTTGCCCACAATACTGAGGAGTAATTCTTAGTTTTTCTGTAGTTGTTTTTCATATTTTATTGTAGTTCTTGTTGACGAAGTTATTTAATTCTCTTATTGTTAGGCCAATTTTTTTTCAGTTGTATGCTCTTAGTCAATATATGCTTTCACCGTCTGAACGATAATAGCTATGAAATCCTCTATCTGTAGAATTTTTTACAAAAGCTAAATTTACTTACGCGGAAAAATGTTTTTCTTTTTTCCAAAACGTGCTGTAATTTTAATAATTACTAATTAATGTGGTACATATAAGAAAGTTTACGTTTTTCTCCTCTGAGGGGTAGTAAAAATAATATTTGATTAAAATATACTTCCAAATATATCTTCTTAGTTTTAACCGAAATATTTTAAGAACTATTTTAATCTGGTGTTCGACAACAGCGATTTTAACACCATTTGTTGGAGCGCTTATATGATAGTTTTTCGTAGTATCAGTTGAAAAACTATCCTGATAGTTGCTTATGCCACTCCGTTTTGAGTGTGTAAATACTGGTGTAGGTTTATCCATTTCCTATTTGAAAATGAATGTGATGTGGTTTCCAGTTCTTCGTCGCTAGATCAATTGTGACCCGGAAAGGTCACTAAGAAACACAAACACGGATATAATTTAGAAAAGCTGTTTGTATTTGCAATAAGACAGAATGCGCAGAAAGCGAGATTTGTAGTACTTAATAAAAGTATAACGTGGTACGCGTAACTTTCTGGAGTTGTATCTCACTCTATATTTATATCATTAGAGGAGTTCATATATTGAGTAATAGGACTATAAACATAGTTGTCATACACAATTGCAATATAATCACCCCCCGCCTTTGCACCTAGTGATTATTTACGAATAATAACAGTCGTTTTAGTTGAATTTCATAATTGTTTAACGCCGACAGAAATAACTCTTCCAAACAAGTAATACATAATGGAAATGGGAGTACATTTTACCCGGTCATAGAATTCTACTTATACTCGCCCATATTCACATGAAAAATTACTTCATTATACCCATTTACTAAAAAAGAGTGTGCATGTTTCATTTAAGCATTTTGTTAAAGCATCTTTTTAATGCCATAACTTTCCAATATAAACAATCTAAATAATCACCGGTCCATTTGTTTTTAAATTTTATTTTAAATGCAATTTGATTCGATGTTCATATTCAGATTTGCAGATTAGTTTTTAATCTTATTTAGAAAATCAATTAAATAAAAATATAGATGGTGTCTGCACATAATTTATTTCGTAAACACAACTATATAAACTATTAGCAATTTTGCATAAATATTACTAGAATATGACATATCGGACTTAATTTCCCATTCGGAAAACGGCGCACGCACTACACATAAGTACGTTTTGCATCATGAATAAGATGGAAACCAAATCAGTTCGCAATTCTAAAACAGAAAAAAAAAACATTAATCAACTGCAAAACCTCTCGCCCGATAACTGATTGGGTGCGTGTATGCGAATAGCGGGGACGGACAGATAGAGAGGAAGTGATATTAAATAAGGAGGCTTCCTCCAGTAACAGTCGTAACTTTTTTAAAAAAATATTTTTATAAAACTATTCGGGAAAGGGAAAACAGGGACAGGTTTTACCTGTGATCTTTGAATGTAAGAAAAAAAAAAGAAATATTAGAAAACGAAACTTGAAACTGTATGAATGCGAGAGAAGAGATGGAGGAAGAATACTAAGACTAGTTTTCCATTTTATTAACGCGCGCATTTTTTTATGAGACACTATCGAAGGAAACTCAGAAAGAAGCGGGTAGAAATGGCTGGCGTACAAGTTGGATAATAAGAATGATTGTTAGACGCTTACATCTGTAGATCCAAGGCAATAAACAATTGAACCACTTGCAATTACTTGCATAACACAAGGCGCTAATATTTATCGCATTTCTGGTTTTCGAGCATTGCCTATGCCTATAAACATTCAGATTTGAAATAGCAATTTACGTTTCTCATGAACTCTTTCATAACTACGTCTAGTGAATTGTAGAATACTGATAAATATTTATTTTTATAAAGTAGGTACGGGCAAAATGGACGAATAAGGATATGAGGACCTAGTATTAAAAACCGATTTATCACAATTTTTTGTAGGTTTCCAAATACTTTGTAATTGTATTTGAACAATTAAAGACTAAAATTAATTTCCGAAAGGGGGAAAAATATTCGTACACGTGAAAAAAAAAGAAGTTGTAAAAAATGTTTTCGCGGCGGGCTAACCAATTCAGCTCAATTTTGAAGTTAAATAAATTCATTGTGTACGCATTTTTAAATTCTAGTACATTTTTTAAATATCTACACAACCCTTGGCTAAGAAAGATCAGGCTGAAAAAAAAACTCCTTTAGTCAGCCCTTTTCCAACTGACTTCATAATTTTAGTTTTTAGACGAGCATTTCTATCTGATCCCCCTGGCATATTCCTTTTGGGTGTAGGGTAGTACCTCCTATAACTCACGTCAGCTGCTTCATCCAGCCACCCTTATGCCGTAAACTAGAGGTCTCACTTTACCTCTTTCGGAATTGATGACTTTTTTCGTCCCAAAAGTGCCCTGATCGTATCCTTTGCGCCGTTGTTCTATTATGTATGCCTTTGTTTTCATTTTGTAACTATCTTATCCGGGACATCTCAAAGCTCATAATTAATCTTCGTGGTTGGCTTCCAAATTATAAGATATACCTTTTTTATCACACTGATTCACTTGGATTTCCTTGCTTGGACTCTTGGAATTTTGACGAAGATTTAGATAGTAACACCCGTAATTAACTAATTCCCAACTTTTGGCATGATTCCTATTTGCGCCTAATTTAGCTATGGCCCGATTTTTGTGTTTTATCTTTTCTCTCATCAGAGCTTCCAAAATCCAGCAGAGATATCCCACATTCATGCATCTCTAAAAAACATACAAGGTTATATCTTCTTACGTACCCACGGTATATTTTACTTTTCTCTCACCTCATTAAGCTATATGTAATTTGCCTACGGTACTGCCTCTCACATAGGTCCCTGGTACCCTTAAGAATTCCCGTATCCTCTTCACGCCTGTCTCTAATTAATTAAGCCAAGTCTTACCTCCTGCTTGGAATCGTCACGTGCGACCAGCTTTTTTTTTCAAGCACTTAATTACCACAGGGTCCGTCTTATTCTCATACGGAGCATCTTTAATGCTTACCCGGCAAGTTACTCTTCTTGCGAAAAATATTTATGGACTTTTAAAAAATTTAAAAAATAATCTATTAAAAAAGAAAATCTCTCTTTTATCACATCTGTAAAAACTTTTCAAAAATACCCGTTTACGTAATTACTATTTTGGTCCCCTCTCTAAAATTCTAATTTATTTTAAGCGAACCATATCCAGTATCATCTTATTTTTTCCTAAATAATTTCAATTCTAATGTGTATACCTAATAATGACTATGCATCCAGAAAACACCCCACGAAAAAAAAAAACGACACCAAAAAAATTCTACAACCATTTCGAAAATTAGAATAAATATCAACTGAACCTTTAACTCTTTCAAAACTTAAGAACTAGTTGACCCTTATTCAACACAGTAATAACAAAACACAGTTTCTTGGAAATCCAATTTTGTCCATGTCATGAATTCTGAGGTTGGCTACATCACCTTTGCTACCTCACAGAATATCAAAATAAAAATAAAAAATACCAGTCGTTTACAAAAAAATCCATAGTCACTTACAATTAAAATACATAGTCGTTTCCAAATACACACACACAAAAACGACTCACTTATAAACTTCCAGACAATCTTTCACAAAACAAAGAAAAGTTCAAATCCATGGAAACTAAATAATAATAAATAATAAATAAAGCGTTTTTTTAAAGAAAAAATAATATAAAGAATCACATTTTACTAATCCCAGTGATTGTTATTATGGCCTCTTCTGCCATTTCCTAAAATAACATACATTTTAACATTTTGTAAAACAGTTTACATCGATTTACATACAATTTCCACACCAGAAAAAAATCCCTAAGGAAAAAAAAACATACAATTAGAGAAAAACAAATTTCACCTTAGCAGAAACTGCCCCCTGTTTCTTAAAAAAAGTACACATTGTTTTTCCTAAAAGTACGCAAAGCTTTTATAAATTAAAAATTGCAACATTTTAACTGTATTTGTGTCTACTAACTCATAAGAGAACTTCATTATTGACGTATTCTCTCTGGTAATGTGACAGGCCATTTCACACAAGCACTCTGTAACTAAAGTTTATATGTTGTATTTCTTCTTTTTTCTTTTTCTTTCTGTTTTACATGCTGGCTGTATATTCAAATTCACAATTTATTATCAGTATGTCGATTGCTATAATTTTTTTTCAATTTCTTCTGTTTGTTTTTCTACACCGTATTTAACTTTTTTTCTTTCTGTGTTTTCATTTTTCATTTCAACATCAACAATTCGTTATCTGTATGTCGATCGAGCTATCTGTTTTTTCTGTTATTTCTTAAGTTAGCATATACTCTATCTATACATGATTTTAATGTGTTTATTTTTCTTATTTTTTGTGTCTATATTTTGTTTTTTCACAGTGTTTTTTTTTAATGGACCCTAAGTTGTTTTTTCTTCTTTACTTTTCTTTATCTTTTCAAATTTTATGTCTAGTGTACAATATTTTTTTTCTTTTCGTTGTGTCTATATAATATATATATATTTTATGGTAACCTACTGGCTCGATTATTTTTCACACTCTTGTATGAGTGCCCTGGTCACGGCACCAAATTGTTTGTTTGTTATCTACTGGGTGGTATTAAGATGACGCATATTCTGTATTGTTCTTGTTGTTCGTCTTAGGAACAGTCTTAGTGTTTCATCTTGAGACAGGGTACATCCTACTACATGAGCACCAAATTGAGTGTTTGTTATGTTGTCGTATCATAAAGGATTGAGTGTTTGATTATCTTATCAGAGTTACTGTCGTTGTGTGTGACATGCATTTTCAACATACCTTCTGCTTGTTGGTCCATCTGAAACATCTCGTCTGGGAGAGAGACTGGTACCTGTTTTGGGGGACGAAGATTTTTTTCACTCCAAGACAAGAAATTGGTTATATAGTTTTTTATTCACCTTCCAAATCGATCGCAGAAGAATGGAAAGTGAATTTGGCATGAGTTGTTTCTTCTTCTAGGTCTTATTTCTACAACGTCAGTGTTCGTCCTCCTCCCAGCGAAGGGGAGGAGACAACGGCGAAGCCGTCTGTTCTGTTCCAAGTCCCAACCAAATCTCACCGATTCAGCTAACCTGATCACATGACTCACACGCAATCCGATCAGCTGATCTTGACTTCCGGTCAAAATGTCTACACTATAACTCACTCTCTCTCTCTCTCTCTCTCTCTCTCTCTCTCTCTTGATCCATTCTATAACAATTGTAAAATCCTTTAAAAGATAAATATTAGTTTTCTGGGTCTATTTCAAAGATAATTAGTAAAGCAAAGTCCTAAGATATTAAATTAAATAAAAAAAAACATCGCTAGACATTACTATATATTAGGTCCAATATAATATAATAATAAATATAAATCTACATTAATCAAAATATCATATTACGACTGGCAATGCCGGGCACCTACTAGTCATCTATTCTATTTTTGGAAGGATATTTTATTATCGATTCTGCTGTCACAATACCAAGCCACCAGACATATTCTTTTATACGAGTATATCCTGGATTTTGTGGAGTATATTTTTATTCGTCATACAATATTTCTCCCAGGCATTACGCCATGTTTTGGAAACAATATAAAATATGTTCGTTCCTTACGTTCCAGAATTACTCTTTTTTTTCGGAGGAAAGTAGTATAGTTTCTATTGATTATCCCAAGCATTATGCCCTCTTCTTATGCTTGTTCGATATGATGTTGTTCTCCGTGTGATGTTCTCCTTCTGTAGGGCTTAATCTCTGCAGTATATTGAGTATAGTATAGTTGTCTCAGTCTAACAATATATGCGATCAAAGAGAGTATATATATATATATATATATATATATATAAATTTATATATATATATATATATGTATATAGTCATCGACATACAGTCCTGTTTCTTTGTATCACAATACATCAGTGCCGCTAGACTAGCACCTCTACGAAGCCGGGGATTTAACCTAGAACCATCGCGTTGACAGCAGTTCTACCGATTGAATCAAACTGATTAAAATCGATTGATAGAAAAAATCTAAAGTTACATTAATAATGTATAATATATTTAAACAATATATGTAGTCTGAAATATCTCGTTTATATATTTCTATATTTTTTTATTTTTATAGATTTTTTAAAAAGTAATTAAATATGAAGATATAATTAATAAATAATGGTGTAAATGGATAAACAAAATAATATTAATAACAAAAGAATTATGGGAGTTTAGAGTGGTATGATGGATTAATCAAAACTATGGAAAATACAACAGTTTTATTGATAACATTCACTTTTTTTGGAGAGATGTATGGATGACACAGGTAAGGAAGACATTTTCATAATTTAAATAAGATAGCCTAATTGTTTAGAGCTAAAATAACTAGATTCAACCTTGAAAACATTTTTGCTCCACTGTTTTTATATTATAATCCAAAGAATTTAACTTTGATTCTTGCATTTATATTTTGTTCTATTTTTATATACTGAGCTTTATCTTTTTGGCTGGGTTCTTCTTTAAAATATTATTTCACCATAATATTTAATAAGACAATAATTCATTTGATTTTCAATCCCTCCCTCCCTGACTTTCCTTTTACGGACAGACGCCACACTAGATGATATGAACATCACCCCTGCTCAGTTACATGGTATCATAAAAAAACCCTAGACACCACAAAGGCAAATTGACCCGATCTCATCCCGGTTGTGCTATTTTTTTTTTTTTTACACAGTGATCACCACTTATCAAGGCCCAGAAGCCACTCAGGGATAAGGGTTATTGCAAGTACATTACGTTAGTGTGGAGATTTGATGAAGTGTTTACTTAAGGGGCCGGTTCATAAGGAATTTGTTAACGTTGGACTTGAAGACATCCAAAAATTCTGGCAAAAGAACTGACCGATTACATTATTGCCTCATTAGCCTTCTCCCGCTTTTCGCCAAAATATTTGAGTCCTTTTAAGCTCTAGTCCAACAACAGCTACTAAACTCCTGCCCGACAAACAATATGGATTACGGCAAGTCCGTTCCACAGCAGATATCTAAACGGTAATTTCTGGATGTATATACCGTTCCCTGGACAAAACAGGGGAGGGTAGAGCGGTAGCCCTCGATATATCTAAGGTTTTTGACAGGGTATGGCACGATGGTCTTTTAAGGAAAATTAGATCATATGGTATCACTGGAAAAAGACATAATGCAATTAAATCCTTCTTGAGTAAGAGAAAAATCCAAGTTGTCCTCGACGGTCGTACATCTAAACAATATGATATAAATGCGGGAGTACCTTAGGGGTATATCCTTGGCTTTTATTGTTGCTGATATTCATAAATGGCCTCCCTGATGATATTGTTTCTGAGATGGGTATATTTGCTGGTGGCACCACGCTCTATAACAGGCACGAAGGGAAAACAAAATGAACACATATCTAAGGAAATTGCAGAAACACTAGAGCATGACGTCCAATCTGTAGTGGAATTGGGACAAAAATAGATGGTCACATTCAATTTTGCCAAGACTAAGTTTGTTTTCTTCAAGAATTACAAGCAACCTTCTCTACCACCAAAAGCAACGGGCAAGAATGCATTACCCGAAAGTACTTCCTTTAAACTCCTGGCCCAGCGTTCACAGGGAACATGAACTGGAGTAGATACATTGAGAGCATTGCCAAGGCTGCTGCGAACTACAAGCACTTGTACCTCCTCGCCGTGAATACCCCCGACAAACCCGACAAGTAGCTAAATCCCACCCCGTCCCAGTCTAGATCCCTAGGTTTCATAAAGCATTCTACTACAATAGTTTCTTCCCCAGAACTGCTAGACTTTGGAACTCCCTTCCGGAATTCTGCTTTCCCAACTGTACCGACACGCAGAAGTTCAATGTGAACAAACATTTTGCAACTCATCTCCCTTCATAATGCCCCTGCAAATTATGTCCCCGATAGTGGCTCCCTACGTCAAAGTGGCACTATTCCTTTTGGGATAAAATACACCTAAATACACACTCCTTAGTATAATGAACTCTATATACGATGTACACCTTGAAAACGAACCCCACCTGCAGACCCAGCCTCACCCCTTTATGTTACCTAGCCTTCTCCTCTTATCAAATTTTTGTAAATCAAATTGAATAAATTTAATAAACGGAGAAAAAGAAAAAAACTAACTCAGTGACACCGGTATGTTTAAACGGTGTTCAACGTTCATATCGATGTTTTTTTTCGTTTCGAAAGACGTTAAAACGTTATGTTGGGATGGATAATTTTGCCAGAAATAGCTGACCTATCATAATAAAAATATTGGTACGTCTCGGGAATAGGAAGTGTATAGTTTTTAAATAATTCTAAAGTTTTAAATAATTCTGTCTCTCTCTCTCTCTCTCTCTATATATATATATATATATATATATATATATATATGTACTGTTCTTAACTTTATGCGCATATTCATATATATTCAAATGTTTGACTTATGTCCAGGTAACCTACATCTAAAAGTTCAAGTGTTTAGACCCAAAATTGGCGAAAGAGTTTGGTAGAGTCTGCAAAGCTCAACTTTTTCAAATTTGATTTTTTGCCAGCCAAATTTCCGCTCTACAACTGATTAAAAATCTTGTTGCATTTCTGAATACCCTTTATGTAAAATGTCTACCCCCAAAATTGGCTGAATCTTTTGCTAGAGACTGCAAAAGTCAAATCTTTTGAGCTTTGACCCTTTGACAGCAAAATTCTCGGCCAAAAACAAATATAGGTGTTGTCCTAAGTCTAAAAACACTTTATGTAAAATTTCAAATGTTTACACTAAAAAATTTATTTTTTTTATTCAATTTTCACCCCAAACAAGGCACAGTGCCACTTTGAAGCAGGGGGCTACTATCAGGGTATTAATTAGCGGGGTCATTTTGAAGGGAGAAGAGTAGAAAGATGTTTGTTAACATTACACTTGAACTTCTGCATATCATTGCAGTTGGGAAAGCAAAATTCCGGAAGTTAGTTCCAAAGACCCGCAGTTCTGGGGAAGAAACTATTGGAGTAAAAGGCCTTCTTGCACCTAGGGATCTCCACTGTAAAGGGATGAGACTTAGTAGCTTGTCGGGTTTGTCGGGGGTAGTTACGTCGGGGAGGTACAAGTGTTTGCAGTTCGTCAGAGCATTCACCATTAAAGTATTTGTAGAACAGGCAGAGGGATGCAACATCTCGTCGATGGGACAGAGGTTGAAGCCTAGATGACAGTTCAGGACCTATCAGGTTGGCGACTCTTTTTTGAACCCTGTCCAGGAGCGAGAGACAAGCAGCAGATGCACCAGCCCAGATGTGACAACAGTACTCCATACATGGGCGAATGGTGGCCTTATAGAGGTATAGGATACTGGCAGGCGTAAGTAGTTTTCTAGCACGGTAGAGGGAGCCAACCTTCCTTGCAGCAGCCTTGGCAATGCTCTCAATGTATCTATTCCAGTTCATATTCCCTGTAAACGTTAGGCCGAGGAGTTTAAAAGAAGTACTTTCAGGCAATGTGTTATTGGCCATTGCTATTGGTGGTGGAGAAGGTTTCTTGTAGTTATTGAAGGAAACAAGCTTAGTCTTAGCAGCATTGAATGTGACCAACCATTTTTGTCCCCATTCCACGACGGATTGGAGGTCATCCTCTAGTGTTTCTGCTATTTTCTTGGATATGTGTTCATTTGTTTTCCCCTCATATCTGTTATAGAGAGTGGTGTCATCGGCAAATATACCCATCTCAGAAACAATATTATCAGGGAGGTCGTTTATGAATATCAGGAATAATAGAGGTCCAAGCATAGACCCCTGAGGTACTCCCGCATTTATGTCATATTGTTTGGATGCATGTCCGTCGAGGACAACTTTGATTTTTCTATTACTTAAGAAGGATTTAATTACATTATGGATTCTTCCAGTGATTCCATATGATCTAATTTTTCTTAGAAGACCATCGTGCCATACCCTGTCAGAAGCCTTAGATATATCAAGAGCCACCGCTCTACCCTCCCCTGTTTTATCCAATGAACAGTATATACGTTCAGAAACTACAGTTAGATATCTGCTGTTGAACGGGCTTGCCTGAATCCATATTGTTTGTCAGTAAGGAGTTTAGCAGCTGTTAGGTGCTGGACTAGGGCTTGATTAACTAAGGACTCAAATATTTTGGCGAAAAGCGGGAGGAGGTTAATGGGACGATAATTTAGTGGGTCAGTTCTTTCACCAGAATTCTTGAAGACTGATACCACAGAGGCGGTTTTCCAGCAGTCGGGAAAACAAGATTCGTTAAGGCATTTATTGTAAAGTTTGGACAGAACTGGAGCAACCGCGACAGAGCATTTTTTTAATAGCATAGCCGGGATGAGATCTGGTCCACATGCTTTTGAGGTGTCTAGGTTTTTTATAATAGCATGTACCTGAGAAGGGGTGATTTTCAATTCGTCAAGTGTGGCGTCTGTTCGCAGAGGAAAATCAGGGAGTGAGTGGTGTACCGAGTTCAGTGTGGAGTTTGAGGCAACTGACTGGCAAGCAGATTAGCCTTGTCAGTTGCCGTGCAAGCAACCTCATGATTGTTTGTTAGTGGGGGAATAATTGACTGTCCATTATTAACTACGCTGTTGTAGATTTTCCAAAAATCCCGGGTTCCTAATTTCTGTGCTTCGATGCGCTTTCTGGTGGTTTCAGAGTAATCTGTCTTAGCTGTGTCTATCACTCTCTTACAATTATTTCTAGATTCTATAAACTTCTGTTTATTTGAGCTGAACTTACGTCGGTTGAATCTGCGGAACGCATGCTGCCTTTGACAAATGGCAGCTGCACAAGCAGAAGTAAACCATGGAGGGGAGTGGGGCTTGCTATAGTATTTCCGTGCGGGAACATGTGCTTCAATAGCAGTTTTGAACCATTCAGTTGTCTCATTTGCACACTGTTCCGCTGTAAGAGTAAAAATGTTTTGCCATGGGGCATCTCTGATGAGCTCCCTGATGGCTTCCCAATCAGCCTTTTTGTAATGCTTCGTTGTTTTGAGTAGTGGGTCTTCAGTTTTAGGGCGAGAATTTAGGCTGATTTCTATCATTATCACAGCGTGAGCAGCATTCCCGAGTGGGCTGTGGGCATTTGTTGTACAGTCATTGGGAACCGTTGTCAGAAAGAGATCTAGAAGTGAGGCATGTTGATAGTGCTGGTCTGGGAAACGTGTCGGAAATGTAACCAACTGAGATAGGGAATGAGATATAGAGAAGCTATGTGTTGATCTACCAGCTACGTCTGTTTGATTTGAGAATCCTAGCCAGTTACTGTGGTGGACATTGAAGTCACCAAATACATGTATTTGTGCGCTAGTATCGAGGGAGAGTGCTATATCTATGCTGTCTGAGACTTTGTTTATTAGGGTACAGTCTTGGGTTGAGGGAGAGCGGTAGAGAAAATACAAGTAGCAAATATTGTGTTGCATATTTAGTCTGAAGCACATAAAGGCCTGGCCCTCTGATTCTAGTTTTTTTCTCTAGTTAGGGGGAGGGTGTTTCGAATATAGACTCCAAGTCCATGCACATGTCTGTCCGAGTCCTTACGGTAGAGTGGGAGATAACCAGGTATGTTAAAGTGGTTAGAGGGAATGGAGGAGTGAAGGTTAGTTTCACTTAATGCTAAGATATCCGGGGTGTTTACAAGGAGAAATGACTCAACATCATCTAAGTTAGTTCTAAGCCCGCGGATATTAGTAAATGCAAGCCTCAAGGGAGGAGGCAGGTTGGTTTTCTTTGAGTTTGGTCCTGGTTTAAACGTAACTTTTGCTTGAGCTGTCATTTCATTTTATTTTATTTAAAAGTTTCAGTTAGGGTGGATGAGTGAGGGGGTGCTGGACAAGTAGTTGTGCAGAATACCAGACATGCAATACAAGTAGACCATCAGCTGTCCTCACCCACAGGATTGTGGCCTCAGGAAAGCCCACCAGGGATGAGTGCAGGGTCCCTTTCCATGCGCGACATGGCACTACAAACATCCCGATATTTTACAACTGTTGATGGAGCAGCCGCTCTAAGCGCTACCAAAGAGTTAGGGCTCCTGTACTGTCAGTCGGAAACAGCAGCCAGGAACTGTCAATCCGGTACCCTCAATCCATTAGGCAAAGCCAGCCCAGTCCAACTGCACCGACATATATGGCACTGAAGCACCCCACTGTGTCCAGTTTAGGGGGATGGGATGTGGCGGGAGTGGGGAAAAGCGGCGTTCATTGCCCTAGTCAGGAAACAAGGTCAGCCACTGAGTGATTCAGACGAGTCCCTGTGATAGTACCTCTACGCCTGGCCAATAGGCAAAGAAGGAGTATGAAAACCGGGCGATAGACAGAGTCTATCTCCTCCTTAAGCAGTTTAGGTTTGCCAACCGGTGATTTGTTTGAGTCACCAGCTCTAGGAAGGTTGTCGTCCAGGACTGAAGAGGCCTCCCTCCCCTAGGTTTAGTTTCAGAGTTTTCCTTTTCCTAGACGGATGACCTGGGAAGACCTACGGGTCCATCAGCTCCGATGGGGTTCGCCCCGCGCCTGGGTCCTAATCCAGGTATTTCTGCGACCCCGCATGGGTAGTTAATATTTATTGGTTATTTAGGTTAATATCTCCTGGAAAATCGGGCATTTAGGTTAGCTTCTACAGAAGATTTTCACTCCTAAAGCGTGGTTTAAAAAGGGCATTATTATGCTTTTATCTGAGTAATTCCGTAGAGACCGCAGAGGTAATTTTTTTTTAAATTTAGACCCCAATTTTGACCCATTAACAATTATTGTTTTGGGCTCAAATCAAATTAAAAAGTTTGATCCATGTCCAAGTAACCTACATCTGAAATTTCAAGTGTTTAGACCCAAAATTGATGGAAGAGTTTGGTAGAGTTTTCAAAGGTCAAATCGTTGAAATTTGTCCCCTTGACAGCCAAATCTCTGGCCGTAAACCGATTATTAAGATTTTCCCAATGTATGTATGTGCGTGTAAAGAAACTTATCTACCTTCATATGTGTTGGGAGTGTCTTTGTTGGCGATGCAATATGAAATGAAAAAAATCAATAGAATGTTAGTTGAAAATTAAATTTTAAATATATCAAATACAAGATCACAGGACACACGCCATCTTGTAAACTGATATTTTTATTAATTTTATTAAAACGTGTAACAAAGCTTCTCGTCGAAAAGTAGGCGAAGTATAAGACCTCAACACCTTTTTTTTTGTTTCATTTGGTCTTTCATATTAAGTCAGTTTATATTTTTGCCTATTTTATTTTATCGACAAAGCTCCAGCCTCTGTCCCATCGCCGCGATGTTTCATCCTGGTGCCTGTTTTGCAAGTATTTTAATGGAATTTTTATGAACTCGTTGTCTTTGTATCCCCTAAACGTATATACCTCTATAAACCCCCTTAGCAACAGAATCCTACATTTTCATTGTAGAAGTCTATATGCTGGAAAGCATTCATCTCTAATGGATATTTATCTCAGGCTGATGGACTTTGGAATTCCTGCCTTGCTTCCCTGACTGTACAGACATGCAGAAATTTAAGCGTAATATTAATCAACATCTCGCCCATGTTACATAATTCTCTGTAAACATAGCGCCGATTATAAGTCAAGTGGCCAAACAGAGATAATGGGAAACGAACTTATATGCCAGATTTGACCTGTATGATTTTCAACATTTTTTAGCTTGAAGTTTATCATTTTCATTTTTTACGTCATATTTACGTCAGAGAAACACTTTTTTGTTGTGGATAGATGATCAAGAGAAGACATTTTGTTTTGATGGTTTAAACAGTGAAGTCATCCGTATATGTTGGACGGTATCTCAAAGGTCCCCACGTTATAGTCAAATAACTTTGTCACGGAGATTAGCTTGAATATATGAAAGATTTACCGCCCTCTGAATTATAAACCATGCAAGGGAAATAACGCAGTTTATAATTCACGCCTGAAATCAACTCTTCGGCGTTAATATGCGTGTAACTGCACTAACACAGGTTTTCTTTATGTGTAAAGACGGATTAAACGCTCGGCCAGATTGATCTATAACAAAACCGGTCGAGGCTTTAATGCCTAAAATATAAAACGAAAGGAGAAAATCAGTTACATTTCATATTGTGAACCTGATTAAATAATAAGAAAGAAAGCTTAATTCTCTTCTCCGCACAGACATTGGGATTTCCATGAACAGAGTTTCTTTCCAAGAACGAAATCTGTTGAATATATTGCAACATGCTTGTTCACCTGAGGGTTTCAACATGGTCCTCTTTCAATATAAGATCAATAAATACGTTGGGCGTTAGATCATTTCTGGATCGGCATTAAAAGCAACCACCATTTTCTCTACTGCGTCACGTGCGTAAGGTGTGGATGTAGAGAATGAAAAAGATCGAAGTGAATTAACGATGAAAACCTTTGTCATTTTCTATATGTCGACGACGAGCACGTGCTGCAATGGAGAAAATGGTGTTTGGTTCCTTTTAATGCCGGTCAAGAACTAATCAACGCCTGATGCAATTCTCTGCCTTTTCCTGTCTCAGTACCGTTCAAAATACAATCCGAAATTTATCCGGAAATGTTCTTTTCACTTCGTTACAACCACTTTCTCACAGAAACAATATGGTTGCTTTCCTCTGCTCTACGTTTATTTCCATGGTAGATGCTAGACTGAGCTCCAATTTACGGGCCCCTCTCACTGTAAAATATTCACAACAAAATCTCTTCTAGCTCCTACCTCTGTCAATAATTTACCTTCTCCTTCTATGTACGTAAATTAAAAAAAAAACTTCCATGATCATAGTTTCTTTCTTTGAACTACCCTTCCGTAGAACACAGTAGCACAGGAATGCTTCCGAGCTGACTAAAACATAATCGTTTTCAAAATTTAAACACATTTTCGTTGTGCCGCCAACTAAAATAAAGAAATTCGGCCTTATTTCAACCAGTTACCAATCATCACAGTGTTCTAATAATCCACCTTGTACACCTTAAATCTTATCCTCGAGTCGCTTATGGGTCTTGATAAGAGGTAATTTTTAGTAAGAAATAAATTACGGATCTCTAATCACTACACACTGAATTATAGTTTTATTTTACTATTAGCGGACAACGCCCAGTCTTAGCGGTCATAAAATACACTCCAATATATTTGGATCTATGTAGACTTTGTATTTATTATTACAGAGCCAATTCTCTATTGAGTAGTTTATTGTATTCAATATATAGTAGGGATTTTAAAAGTTAAAAATAATAATTACTCGGGTGCCATCAGCAAGAATCGAAGCCAAAACATTTAGCACTCCAGCTGCGTTCCCTAACGTTTAAGCTATCGACAGATAGACAAAAAAACATATTTAAAAGTTAACCACTTCAAGCTATGAATGAATTTGCGCAAGCACAAAAGTGATAGAAATATGTTGGCAAGTTGAAATGAACATTTTGCACTCCAACTTGCCGACATGTTTCTGCACATGTTATTCATCCATTCAAACAGTAGTTTTACTCGTTATAAAGCATACTTAATGTATGATTATTATTTCCTGTAAATTTCAGTGGTATGTGACCAGTAGTTTAAGAGTTTATCGGTTAAATATTTTCAAGCAGGCACATACTCATGCATAAATCTACTGTTTTCTTCATATAGATTTGTCAAATAAATATCGAAATAAAAATAGGCGAAAAGTAAAAAGAAATGTTTAAAACACAACTAATACTCCTACGGTTATTAAAAGGCCATTTTAGTTTCAAAATCAACATGTAAATAAATTTGGGTGACTAAGTTGATTGAGTAGCGCTTTTTGATATTACCTACATTGATTATTTAGATGAGGATTAATTTTTCGTATTAGTTAGTGTTCTCAACTTGAGTGATACTTTATTCACGATGAAGTCGATTTAACCTCCAGCCTTATTCAGATGTATCGAACTCGGGAACCTTTCTGTCAAACTCCAAACTCAGCCCAGAATTTCGAAAGAGCATCTTTTATTTAATCCATGGAGATAACATGCTCTCATTCCATCAGCCATGACTGGGAAAATTTCTAAGTAAGTTGCAGTTTTATTTTATTTTAGTGTTGGTCCACTGACGATTGAACCTTCAAAAGGAGTGTAATTTAAGACTGGATTTTACCGAGCAATTTATACACTACACCTGTTGTCCGAAAGTAGTGAATATAAAATTCAATTGCGAGTTAAACTCTTTTGGGGCTAACACTTACAACAGAAGAAAATATATTGCATAAAGTCCAGAGATTTTACCATTATAGTAGATTTAGATCAGATAACAGACACAAAGGTTTTAGCCCGATCAAGCCTTTCTACAACAGACACTGTTCTGCCAAAGCTTCAAGTTTGTTGGACACGTCATATATGCTGCATGTTACATTCAGGATTCTCCAAACAGCTCATTTACAACCAATTCTTCAAAAGAAAATAAACTGTGGAAGGATGGCGGAAACGGTTCAATGACAGCTTCAAAGTGTCTCACAAACATGCCTGTTTGTATTCGGACTGGTGGAAAAATCCCGCCTAAAACAGATGTCATTGGAATACGGCAAGCCACAAAGTGGCCATCATTGCTAAATCTGGACCCATTAAAGAACTTGAAATAACATATCTCTACTAAAGAATAATCCCTCAGATGTAGGAGGTTCTTCAGAGCTCAGATACGACTGACGAAGCATATGGGACCTATGGAACAATTGCATCGTCTGGGTCATTTTCACCATCGAAGGTTTTCATCAGAATGCTGTAGATATAAAGTATATATGTGTGTATGTTTTCATCAAGTATTCGAAGTGAAAACAATTTATCTCGGAACTTCAAGCTGAGGAAATAGATTATTAAAGATATTTCTAATCTAGAATTTCAGTGTAAAAGTTTCAAACCCATGATGTAGATTTTATCAACAAGTGACTTTCTGTTATTTGAATTCGTCTACTGTTCTTATCTGGAGTATATTTTCACAACGGTTTAATCGATATGACATCCGGTCTTCGTCACACGTATCTTATCCGCAAGGATCCGTGGCCTATTGGATAAAGCACTTCGTAAAATTCAATTGTAATATTATACTCTTTGGAAAAATTAATGTTCAATCATCAATACAGAAGACACTCAAAATATAAATTGTTTAAGACTTCTGGCTGACGGAACGAGAGCATGCCACCGCCTTGGGTTTAATATAGTGTTCCGTTCGAAATTTGCTAAAAGTTCCTAAGTTCGAGAGAAAGATTCCAGAGTTCAATAAGATGCTGTTTCTTTGCCTACAGTCAATTACGAATAAACCTAGTATAGAATTTATCACAGATAATATACAGTGTAATAAGTAAACAGCAACAAGAATCTCTCTCTCTCTCTCTCTCTCTCTATATATATATATATATATATATATATATATATATATATATAGTAATAATAATTAGCAATAAATAGTGACATAAACAACTAGAAATAAAATGGGTTTAAGCTCCGAAAATTCGTACTAAAACTGTCCATAAGGACATGTGGCATAGTGCAATGGTTGGAAAAATCAACTGTGAAAGTGATATACCCATGAAAGTTGACAGTTAAATCCTTAATATGGACGACCGAAAAATACAATTGCGAATTACTTAAGGCCTCTATCCAGCCATACCTGATAGAACGAGAACATGCGGCCATTGTATAGTAAATAAAGAGTTCCGTTCGAAATCCCGTCAAGATTCTCGAGTTCTGCAGAAACATTCCTAAGTCCGATAAAATGCATTTGAAAGTTACATCGATCGAAACCTTGAGAAAATTACAACAAAGATGTGAACAGTAGTCCGATGAATCCAAATATTACGAATAATCAATCCTTATCTCAAAAATTTCGAAACGAAGTAAAATAATATGAATAATCAAACATCTAAAAAATTCTGAAACGTAATTGACACTGTGTAGAGAGAATTAACCTTTATATATTTGAATCATTTATTCAGTTGACTATACATTCTCGGCTACCCTTTTCCTACCCGTAATATAATCTAAACAGTTTAATTGTTTAGTCGTAATTTAACACATTAATTCTGAACTAGTCTGAAAAGACGCCAAAATTGATCGTTTCCCTATTTACATATCGTATAACTTATAAAATGTAACTTATATAATAATAATAATAATAATATAATTTCTCCATTGTTCAGAGTTATGAATTATTTGTGTACCACGCGTAACCGTTTTAATAAAACATATTTAATTGTGTTTAAAGGCAAAACAGTCGGCAAGGAAAATAGAAAGAAGTTATTAAATAAAGAAATCGACTGCAGTTCTCTTCCCTTACCAGGAACTATAAACAATCTATAGAACCTTAAATATGTATATTTTCCATTCAATTCTCGTCATCTTATACCAATAGACGACGGGGTAATGACCTTGATTTATGTCCGGCGTTAGAACTCGACTCTTGTGATAAAGTCTGATTAAGCTACAGTGGTGAGGCGAATTAAAACGAAACAGACACACGCAGAGAAGGTTAGATATTTCTGCTGCTTTAGCCATACCGAAGAACTGTGATACAGGGAAACACTATATATATATATATATACACACACACACACACATATATATATATATATATATATATATATATATATATGTATGTATATATATATATATATTTGTGTGTGCGATTGAAAAACTATGGAAACGAAACTAATCAGCTTTCAAACCATGTTATGAACTTTGATTACCAATTTTGCTTATGCTAATGGATAAATTGTAAAAACTGTTTTTTATGGTATCGGAAGTCATAATTAGCGTCGATTCAAGAAGTGTTTGTGGTTTCACAAAGTCCAAAACAGTTTAATTTGTTGAACCCTTACGAAGACTCTTTGAATCCGATACCATCAAAGGCATGTTTTTTTTGTTTTGTTTTTTACTATTATTGAAATTATAATCATCTAAACGCTTAAGATATGAATTTTCAAAGATAATCCTCTGTTTAAAGATTGAAGTAAATATTAATAAAACAAGGCATCAATAATTAGCATGCATTTGAAATTCTATTAGAAATATGTAAGAAATATTTTACGAAAAAGTAATGTTATTTTAAAGATTAAAATCGATCAATAAATATATCAGCTTATCAATCACTTAATTCCTAAAAGAATAATTATTGGAGATCAAAGCAGAATATGTAATCATAAACAATCCAAAAGTAAACTGCGGCATAAACCATTTTCGTAAAATTTGAAATACCAAATAAATAATGAAGTTGCATACAGAAATATTTACAGGACAAGCCATACGAATTGTGAAGGGATTTTCAATTTTACTTTCATCATCTATTTTTTTCTTATTTCTTTTTCTTCCCCTTGTCACCCACCTTTTACACACACACACACACACACACACACACACACATACACACACACACACATTTTCAATGATTAAACATATTTATTATTAAAATTATATTCGATATATAGATTAATGAGAGAATCTTTATCAGGAGATACATATTTTTTATTTTCTTTTTTTAAAACTATGATTGTGATGGTAATGCCTGGCACGTTCTAGTATATCGGACTTTTGAACATGACACTTCACCACATCTGAAGGAAAACGTGTAAGAAACGAAGAAAAATCCTGTCTTTCCTGGTGTAGATTGCGTTGCCCTGTGGTACAATACCCTTAAACATATTTTAATTTCTGCAGATGGTGTATGTATTATTATAGAATCAATCCTATATTGAATATTATATATTATGAGGAATTATTTACCCGGTGGACTAATTCGCAAAATAAAAATAAAAATAGAAAAAAAAAAGATAAATTTATTGATTAATTCAAAATTTATAACGATAATGTCGTTCATCAAATTCCGTCCATGTTTGTTTACAATAACACGTCAGCTGATATTTCTGCTTGACGATTAATGCTCTGGAACAATCCCTTCTGATTAATGTCTTATAATATGCAAATGAAGAAAAGAATTGCGGCGATTGTAAATCGTAGTCTTCTTTTATCGTAAATTGAACCCATTAATAATAAAAAATATAATAAAATAATAAGGTACACTCAGGCTTGAACAGGGAGTCACTCGATCTATAGTCGAATGCACTATAATTGAGCTTTATCTCCAGATGAGAATAAATCTGTTTTGTTTTTAGTCGCGTGCAAGCGTGTAAGTCACTCCGTCGGTCCGTCGGTTGGTCGGTCTGTCGGTTGGTCGGTCTGTCGGTTGGTCGGTCTGTCCGTACACTTTTGTGCTTGGCCGTTTTGGTTAAGATCAAAGGTCTGTTGTTAATAGATGCTGTTCTTAGCTTTTTTAGCTTTTCTTCGCCTTTTGGCCAAGATCAAAGTGTAGTATCTGCTCTTACTACATGCTGTACTTATGTTTGTAACTTTGTGCTATAAAGTGGGGCGATACCTTTTCTGTATTAATTTAATGTAAAATGATCGCCTACTTTACAACCAGTCAGTCTCAAAGCCATTCAAGTCATTTTCCAGATCATTCAAGTTGTTTTTGAAGGATTCCAGTTATTTCTGAAGCATTCAAGTCATTCTTAATGTCATTCAATTCATCCTTAAGTTCATTAAAGTCATTCTAAGTGATTTAATTTTTATTTATTTAAATCATTTAAGCCCATTTTCGGTCATTTTAGTTTATCTTTAAGAATTTCATGTCAATCCTATATTCACGCATTCATACATTACACGAGAGCACGCGACTAATGGCTATCGGCCTTGTTAGGTAAAAAAAAATGCTGGGATTGTATTGCTTCCTTTGGTCGGTGTAATGTAAAATAGTCCATTTTAGTTTTTCTTTTATCTATAAGAGACAAATATTATTTTAAAGATTAGATTTTTTCGATTTTCGAAAATAATTTGCTGAGATTTTATTATTTCCACTGTAGCTAAATGAGATAGAACAAAAAAAAAAAAACGCTATATCAGGGCAACAAATATCCAGAAAATCGTTAGATTTTTAACTTTTACGGGCTAAAATTTTTCGAAAACCGTTAATTCGAAACAAAGAAATCTCCAAAAAAAAAAAGTAAAACCGATATTATATACTTACTACACTAAATAAAAATATTATGAATATACAAAATATTCCGTGTTTTTCACTATATATTTTAGGAATTATATTGAAGCCGTTGGCTCACCGGAAGGTTTTCAAATTTTATCAGCTAGTTTTATCTGTTTATTGGAGGAGGTACCTTTGTTTAGCAAAAAACAAATCGTAAAATTAAACAATGCTTAATATAATATGATTAAATTAAAATATATTATAAACAAAATATCACAGTAATGGCGTACCTAAATATTTAATATTGCCGAGTAAATTCTTAAATATTAGAAAAATTTATACTTGCAAAATACAAATTTAAGACGAAATCCACAAAACGCAGGAACCACATATATACGTGAATTAATTGATATATTTTAAAACAGTTTTAAAGGATATATTGAGGAGGGAATGTAAAATGGCACAAATGTATAAATGGGGAAAATAGTACAAAATGGAAAAAAATAGTAATTGAAAAAAAGAAATTCTTACTATATATTAAACCAGGTAAGGACCCCTAACTACCCACCTTCAAAAATGAAATTCTGCATTTTTAGGCGATTATGTTTGAATGTTCCGAAAATATTTTAGAATTTAAAGTGGGGATCACTTTTTATATAAATGTTTATTAAAATGATCCCTCATTTCTATGACATTCTAACTTTTGGGGACAGATAATTAATTTGTAAAGTCTGTTTAATATTAAGTTTAATTTGTAATGTCATAAAACCACACGAAATCACCTTATAAAGTAAACTATGCACAATTTATCACGTATAGCAAAAATGCTTAAGAGTCTTGAATCATAAACCGGTAAAAAGCTTTGTAAATAAGGTGTTACTTTAAATTAAATTGGCCATCACTTTTCCTGGTCATCACCAGTCACAATCGAGTATAATTTCGTCTGCTCCGAAGATGTTAAAAATTAAAAAAATACGATTGAAATATTTGCCAATTTTGCAATACCTTTTTTTATTTTTTTGGTTCATGGGTATTATTATTATTTACTTTTAAAGTATAGGTTAGTTCTGATAGTATACTTTATCTTTTCTGTCTTTGGTCAATTAAGGAAACAGCCTTTCACATTGGGGATTTAAAAAAGTTACCCCAATCCCGAATGCCTCTGTTGTTGGTAGTGGGGTTTCACTACGTTTAATTGACCTTGTGTTAAACTTTGCCATCGTAGGAAGACAAATATTTTTCTACATGTGGAAAACTTTGTTTCTGTTTTTAATGTTTGCTAAAAAATAAACGCAATAAACTTCGCTGTTGCGTCTTAAAAATGTTGGTTTACGCTAACAATTTAATGTAATAATAAACGTTAAAAAAGTTAGTAAAAAGAAGTATAATCATGAATGTTGGCTCTTTGTTAAAGTGTAAAATTGTTATCAGTCGAGAAATTGTAAACAATAACAAAAACAAACAAACAAACAAAACAAATATTCAATAAATAATTGATACGAAAGGCAATAAATGCTTCTCTTCTACCTACTTAAATAGGTTTAGTTTATGTTTTAAAGTAATTTCAAGCAATTTTCTTCAGATCTTAAATCTTTTTTTATTCTTTAATCTTAAATTGCGGTTTGTGGGAGTTCTATATCTCCAGATTTCTAGAAAAACCACTAGCCGCTCTCCAGATCTAATATATAAGCCAGCGTTTCTACTATATCAGACATTTGAACATTTATTTCACCAACAGCTTAAGAAAAACTTGCCAGCCATCACCGTCATGATACGTAAAAAACATCAAAAACTGTATTTCCTAATAATGATTCGGCGCGGATCATGGGAATGTTTCGGGTCTCCCAACATCAGACATTCCTCCACGCACATGACCCGACCAGAGGTGATCGGTCTCTTGTCCACTCTCCATAAGTGCGCTTTCAGGCACTGTTCAAATTGCGGCTGTACTTAACACAACGTCTTCCTGGCTTCTCCAAATGGCTGGATTCTGATGGTGCGTATTTTAGTATACGAATAATTTAATGGCAATGGAAGAAGGACAAAAAATTTAAGACCACATAAAAAAAAACCCTTCAAGTTAAACCTTGGAAATTTAGCACGTGAATTATAATTTAATAAATAATTAAAGTCAATTGAAAAATAACATAACTATATACAACTGAGAAATATATGCTGCGTGCGAATAATGGTAAAAATGAAGTGTAAATATGTGACTAAATACAAGTAGAATAAAAAAAATAAATCAAATTAACTATCAATATATTTTAGAGTAAAGTACAAAGACATCCAAAAGTATTTAAATAAAACGTAAAAGAACGAAGAGATAGAAATGGTAAAAAATCTGGGATTGAACGAATGAGAAAAAATAAAATTATCGGATGAACAAACAAATGAAAAGGTTTACATTTAATAAATAAATAAAGCTGAATGACGAAGGTAATTGAAGAATAAAATAACTAAATACAAGTAAGAATTATATGTACTTTGCGAATAAGAATAAAAAAACGACGTGTAAACATGCGTGTAAATAAAAGTTGAATAAAAATAAAATTAACTTTTGAAATGTTCTCAGGTGAACTAAAAAAATCCCAAAGTATTTAAACAAAATCACTACGAAAAGCCAAGGGACGAAAGAGGTGGAATTGGTAAGAAACTCTGGGACCATAGCGAGAGAAATTAAAATATATATGTATGTATATCGGACGAACAAATAAATCAGCAAGTTTACGACAATAAAATGTTGGGACGAACATATAAGGAAATTATATATATATATATATATATATATATATATATATATATATAGGTAGCATTACATAATTTAAGAAAAGTAAATAACACAGACAATTAATACCTATCCATTCTAGTTTGCACCCTTCCCCACCATTAATCTATATATATAAAAGCGAAAATGTATGTATGTATGTGTGTATGTCTGTATGTCTGCTAAAAACTTTCGACAGCCAGAACAAAAAAAATCACAAATTTGGTCTCATATGAAAGCCCCACCCTTATCCCGACAAATATTGAAAAATTGGCCAAAAACGTTAATTTTTTTCATCCTGAAATCAGCACTTTTCTACAGGGGAGTCAGCAAAAACCGTCCTCTCATTACGATGTCGCTTCTACGCATGCGTCTTACAACGTCGTCTCCTGATTTAGTTTAAAGATTAAAACAAATGACCTAATTTCGTGTACGTTGTCTTAGGTCAGTTTGTTTGAGCGCTGCGTCATTATCTAAATGTTTTGGGACCGAATCGTGGTATGAGATGTGTTTTTTTTTCGATTTTTAAAATTTTAATATTGAAGCAGGGTTATTTAAGCCATTTTTCACGTAACGTTCGTTTTTCTGTTGTTTTTTTTTACTCCGCTTATTCTTAGATTTTCATTAACACCCCGCCCCAACCCCTTATCGACCATACACACCCAAAAACACCCGGGCAACGCCGGGTACCCACCGATTTTTTAAATTTTTATATTGAAACAGGTCTCTTTAAGCCATTTTACACTTTTTTTTTGTTTTTATTTTTCAGATTTTTTAAAGAAGTTTTAACGTTCGTTTTTTTGTTTTCTTGTTTGTTTTTTCGATTTTTACATTTAACATTATTCGTTTGCCTTACGTTAGTTTTTATGTTTATTTTTATTTTTTTAAAGTTTTAATATTTAATTTTTATTTAATATTTAATTTTTATTTAATACTAGCGTGAGTACCTGGCGTTGCACGGGTGTTTAGAGTTGTGTGTGCTGTTAAATAAAAAAAGAACCCGGGGGTAGGATGGAACCCGAAGTCCTGAGGCGAAGTTTGAAAATAAAATCGGCCAGCCAGAATGAGTTACTGAAAGATGTTTGAATTTATTTTATTAAGAACCAAGTTGACAGGTGCGCGCAAGGAAGTCGTCGAGCGTTACCACATTCAGCAAATGAGGTCAATGACCAGGTTTGTTTGTTATAAGCGAAGTAAAAAAAGAAAACAACGTTAAAACTTAAGCGGGGGGGGTAATTAAAACATCGAAAAAAAACACAAAAAAACTAACGTAAGGAAAACGAACGATGCTAAATGTAAAAATCGAAAAAACAAAAAAAAAGACAGAAAAACGAACAAGTGAAAAATGGCTTAAATAAGCCTGTTTCGATATTAAAATGTAAAAACATCGGTAGGTACCTGAGTGTTTTGGGGTGTGTGGTCGGGGGTGGATAAGCGAATTGAAAAATAAAAACAGAAAAACGAACGCTACGTGAAAAACTGCTTAAATAACACTGGTTCAATATTTAAATTTAAAAAATCGAAAACAAAAGATATCTCACACCACGATTCAAACCTAAAACTTTTAGATAACGAACCAACGCGCTAACCAACTGAGCTAACGCGACGTACACGAAGTTTAGTCAGTTTTTCAACTATTTAAAGTAAATCAGGTAATGACGTAATCTGACGCATCCATAGAACCGGTCGTCGTCACTAGAGGGCCGTTTTTGTTGATACCCCTGTCGAAAATTGTTTATTTCGGGGTGAAAATGTGAACATTTTTGGCCAATTTTTCGATATTTTTCG